>NC_086447.1:481222994-481526923 GCF_028390025.1 Pseudophryne corroboree | reverse complement strand
TTTAGTCCCTTTTCCGACAATGTCAATCCGACTTTTAAAAAAGTTGGATTGACACTATCAGCACCGGGCCAAACCTGTCGGATTTGGCCCGGCGTCTGTGCAGCTGCTGTGTGTCAGGGCTGTTACTGATTATAGAAAAAGACATTCTTAAATAAGCCCTACCTAACATATACCTCATGCCAACCGGCTTCCTTCGCCCCTGCCGCGCTGCGTGATACATCCTGTGCAGCAGCAGCAGCCTCACTGAGAGCCACCTGGCGCCGCTGACATTGCGGTGAGAGCAAGGCGGACGGGATATCCCCATTGTCCGTGTCAGCGGCGCCGGGTGGCTCTCAGCGAGGCGGCTGCTGCTGCACCAACATACATCTCTCTTTGCTTGTCTCAAAATATATCCAAGCTAAACCTCTCTGCTCTGCACAAGATCTGTATTTTTCATCCACATTCATTATATGCCCCCATTCATGGTTACAGGACTTTTATGAAGCTGCACCCACTCTGTGGAATGCCTTCCTATGCACAATACACTTTCTGCTGGTCTCCAAACCTTCAAGCTTTCTCTGAAAACTCACCTCCTCAGACAAGCTTATCAAAATCCAGAACCACCCACATAACCTATATAAGCTATACTATCTAATTACATCCCATCTGTACAGTACACACATAACCTCACATATTTTGTCTTTATTGACTTTTTTATCCTCCTGACCCTAGGACAACATTCCTGTGTGACTGGGTCATATAGCCCACCAATAATATCTGCAATCTGGCTGGACCATTATGCAATAAGTCAGTGATGGGGAACCTTTGGCACTCTAGCTGTTGTTGAAGTACACATCCCAGCATGCCCTGCTACAGTTATTGCATGATCAAAAAAGCAAAACTGTAGCAGGGCATGCTGGGATGTGTAGTTCAACAACAGCTGGAGTGCCAAAAGGTTCCTCATCACTGCAATAGGTAGTACCTATCTTATTTCCCTATACAGGTTGAGTATCCCTTATCCAAAATGCTTGGGACCAGAAGTATTTTTGATATCGGATTTTTCCGTATTTTGGAATAATTTCATCCTATAATGAGAAATCATGGTGATGGGACCTAGGTCTAAGCACATAATGCATTTATGTTTCATATACACCTTATACACACAGCCTGAAGGTCATTTTAGCCAGTATTTTTTATAACTTTATGCATTAAACAAAGTGTGTGTACATTCACACAATTCATTTATGTTTCATATACACCACACACACACACACACACACACACACACACACACACACACACACACACACACACACACACACACACACACACACACACACAGCATGAAGGTCATTTAATACAATATTTTTAATAACTTTGTGTATTAAACAAAGTTTGTGTACATTGAGCCATCAGAAAACCAGGGTTTCACTATCTCACTCAAAAAATTCCATATTTCGGAATATTAAGTATTTCAGTATATTTGGATATGGGATACTCAACCTGTATATTGTAAACTTGTGAGCAATGCCCTTTTACTGTATCACTTTGTTATAGCCCTGTCTTGTTTTAGTGCACAACCGCTTTGGAAGTAATAGTTTGTTCAAGAAGCTATGATGTACTACAAATGTTTACTGAGGATGACAAATCTTTAGTAAATTATCTAGCATAACATCAACATCAAGGGCCGTAACTAGAGATGTGCAGGCGGTGCTTTCGCTCAGGGCGGAGAGCCCTGGGGCAGCACTGTCACTGCCCCACGGCACCTGCATTTGGCTTGCAGAATGCCTGGAACATCACCCTGCAAGCCTTTGGACGCTGTGGGCATGCACACTGCAGTTTCCAAAACCACCTAGAGCATCCTAAGGATGCTCCTGGCAGTGTTCTACTTCCTGGTGCCAGCACCCTAATCCTCGAAATTATATCATGTGTTCAGGGACAGGGCAAGCACAGGACGACACAGAACCTTTTTTCCGACACTGTCAACATCCATCCGTTTGTGCATACAATTATATGTGCAGAGTCAGATACCGACATAACAGCATGTTGTAAACTGATAAGAAACAAAGCAGATCAATGACCGATGCTACATAGTTTCAAAACTCAAAGGTGTATTACTTAAAGTCAATCCTGGTTAGGATTTTTTAGAATAAATATAATGGATCCTTGAATCAAGACAAGTGCATAACTTGTAATTCATTCCATTTAAAATATATCACCGTGGCATAGTAGAGAATGATTTTATTTGATTATTTAAACATGTAGAATTCAAATGACACGATAAGCCTGTACGATATATAAATTCGTAACCTATAATTATAAGATGCCAATCTAAGACATTATCATAAAACTAAAAAATTTTTTTGTTATTGTACTAGAACAAGACTGAGGATAACTGATCCAAAGGCAATTAGGAAATGTCATAGAAGCAATCATACCTGTAAAATAATTGATTAGGCAGGAATAATTAGTGAGCAGTGCTTCATTTGCTCATGGCTTTTAGGGAAGAATATGGATTTTAATTTTGTTGTTTTATTTCATTATATTTCTAGGTTTTGTAGGGTTTAATAAAATGCTACTTATATAAAGGGGTCAATTCAATTAGTCACGAGTGTGCTGCAAACAAAAAGCCATCAGCTCAGAGCTAGCGTTAAGTGCACATATACAGTTGTGCTCATAAGTTTACATACCCTAGCAGAATTTGTGATTTTCTGGCCATTTGTCAGAGAATATGAATGATAACTCACAAACTTTTCTTTCACTCATGGTTAGTGGTTGGGTGAAGCCATTTATTGTCAAACAACTGTGTTTACTCTTTTTAAATCATAATGACAACAGAAACTACCCAAATGACCCAGATCAAAAGTTTACATACCCTGGAGATTTTGGCCTGATAACATGCACATAAGTTGACACAAACGGGTTTGAATGGCTACTAAAAGGTAACCATCCTCACCTGTGATCTGTTTGCTTGTAATCAGTGTGTGTGTATAAAAGGTCAGTGAGTTTCTGGACTCCTGAAAGACCCTTGCATCTTTCATCCGGTGCTGCATTGACGTGTCTGGATTCTGAGTCATGGGGAAAGCAAAAGAATTGTCAAAGGATCTGCGGGAAAAGGTAGTTGAACTGTATAAAACAGGAAAGGGATATAAAAAGATATCCAAGCAATTGAGAATGCCAATCAGCAGTGTTCAAACTCTAATTAAGAAGTGGAAAATGAGGGATTCTGTGGAAACAAAATCACGGTCAGGTAGAACAACAAAAATTTCAGCCACAACTGCCAGGAAAATTGTTCGGGATGCAAAGAAAAATCCACAAATAACTTCAGCTGGAATACAGGACTCTGAAAAAAAGTGGTGTGGTTGTTTCAAGATGCACAATAAGGAGGCATTTGAAGCAAAATGGGCTGCATGGTCGAGTCGCCAGAAGAAAGCCATTACTACGCAAATGCCACAAAGCAACCCGCATACAATACTCCAAACAGCACAGAGACAAGCCTCAAAACTTCTGGAACAAAGTCATTTGGAGTGATGAGACCAAAATTGAACTTTTTGGCCACAACCATAAACGTTACATTTGAAGAGGAGTCAACAAGCCTATGATGAAAGGTACACCATTCCTACTGTGAAACACATAGGTGGATCGATGATGTTTTGGGGATGTGTGAGCTACAAAGGCACTGGAAACTTGGTCAAAATTGATGGCAAGATGAATGCAGCATGTTATCAGAAAATACTGGAGGAAAATTTGTACTCATCAGCCCGGAAGCTGCGCATGGGACGTACTTGGATGTTCCAACATGACAATGATCCAAAACACAAGTCCAAGTCGACTTGTCATTGGCTACAGCAGAATAAAGAGAAGGTTCTGGAGTGGCCATCTCAGTCTCCTGACCTCAATATCATTGAGCCACTCTGGGGAGATCTCAAACGTACAGTTCATGCAAGACAGCCCAAGAATTTACAGGAACTGGAGGCTTTTTGCCAAGAAGAATGGGCTGCTTTACCATCTGAGAAAATAAAGAGCCTCATCCACAACTACCACAAAAGACTTCAAGCTGTCATTGATGTTAAAGGGGGCAATACACGGTATTAAGAACTGGGGTATGTAAACTTTTGATCAGGGTCATTTGGGTAGTTTCTGTTGTCATTATGATTTAAAAAGAGTAAACACAGTTGTTTGACAATAAATGGCTTCACCCAACCACTAACCGTGAGTGAAAGAAAAGTTTGTGAGTTATCATTCATATTCTCTGACAAATGGCCAGAAAATCACAAATTCTAATAGGGTATGTAAACTTATGAGCACAACTGTAGCTGCACTTATTTGTAGGGTGAGAAACCTCTCTGCTAATTGAATCGAATCCATAGCTTGTTTAATATCCATGACTTTTGCTTTCTGCAGTCTAACCTCCACTAGATTCAGCAAAACTTATTGCTAGTTGGTTACTTCAGGATACAAAGGAAAGATGGTTTTGCACCATATTGTTCAATAAACCTTTTAGTAGTTCTTCGCAAGAATAAACTGCTGTCATCTGACAATGACGAGACAAATTGCAGATAAGATATATCTTCAAATACACATTAGGGATCTGTACAATATACCTGCACGTAGTGATACCTGTATTTTGAAAGCATACTGCAAACCATGCTCACTTTTTTTTAGATTATTTAATGTTTTTTAATATGTTAATATGTTATGTAACATCAGAAAAGCTGACGCACCAGTGATCCACATAGTTTTTAATATGTCCTGCTAAAAAATGCAGTTTGTATGTGACTGTAGTTATATGTATGTGTGGCTATCATCCAACTGTACTAATAGGGCCCAATGGGATATGGTCAGTCAACCTTATGTGAACAAAATGCCAAATGCCTGAATCTCTAATATTTGTACTAGCTTCAGTAAATGACAGGTTTTTTCATATCTAAATGGATGGTGGGAGTTTTTTTTAGAACTGGTGAAGTTACCCATAGCAACCAAATCAGATTCTACTTAACATTTATCTAGCTGCTTCTAGAAGATAATAGATAGAAGCTGATTAATTGCTATAGGCAACATCATTTCTAAAAAAAAAACCTCCCACCTCTGAGAGGGGTTTCAACCGATACCTATGGGTAGCATTGCTAGTATTTTATAGTATACCCTCACCATAAGGTACCCGTGCATTGTGCACAACTCACACTTCTCAGCTGTCAAAATTCTGTTTCTATAGCAGGTCCAAATTGACTTAGTGTATAATTTATTGTAAAATAAACCATACAGTGAAGAATACCATTGGAGACCTCAATGCCCAAGAAGTGATTAGTTACAATGCATTGCTTTCAATACTAGAACATAGCATGAACAGGTTCCAGGAGCTGGACCCATCAAACTCTGCAGCCAGGATTCTGTGCGGCTGCCACAGGCTGTTCCCACAGATTAGATTACTCAGTGAGCTTCACCTGTTCCTAGTCAGTGGCCAATCAGAGGAAGTACTAAGGGGCTATTTAAAAGTATTGATCATTTTTGGAATTATAATGAATTTGGCAGTTACCTTAGTTGAATAAGATGGTACAGAATTAGATAATCTGGAAAATGGCATTGATTAAATTAATTTCCATGTCAATGATATTAATCATTCTACCACACCTCTGCCAAGGATGTTGTACAGTTGCAGGATATGCTGTTTGGAAGCCATCCACATAGAGACATCACTTCCATAGAGATAAATGTAAACAAATATACATATGATTGCCTGAGTTCTTACATAAAGTGGATGCTTATACTACATACAAATATAGCAAATTTATCAAAAATACTCTCATAAAAGAATAGAGGTGTCCCTATCCTACCACTTAAAATTTCTCTAATTGTACATAAATGTACAGTACTCGTGCTCCAGATCCTAATTATGCATTACCAGGTGGGGGCTAGACCATGATGATGTAATTCACCTGCAGTTGCCACTTAAACCTGGTTCCAAAAGTTGGCAAATATTAATAAAAGTTTTAAAAAGATCCATTTCTCAAGTCGGTTTACATAAAACAACTAAGGGGTGTATTCAATTCTTGTCGGAAACTGCCGTCTTGTTGGAAAGACGGCAATTTCTGACTTTTTTAGGTCAGAAGGGGTTCCAACCTATTCAATGCTCCCTCAGATTTTCCGACAAGTCGGAAAACACGTGGATCAGCAGAATAGCCGTGGATCCACATGTTTTGTCGGAAGCGGTGGCCAAATTTGACCCCATTTCTGACAATGTCAATCCTGTCGGATTTGGCCGCTCGTTGAATACTCAGATGTCGGATCCTTTCCGTCAGAAAGGATCCGACATCAATTGAATATACCCCTAAATTGTATTAGAAATTGTGCTGCCTGAGATACTAGCTGCATCTGCTTGCTGAGTAAGTGCTACAGAGTAAGAAACTATTTCTTTAACCGTACTGCAAAATAGATTCTATACAGTACAAGAAGCATATGTAACTTGGATCTGCTCCAACTAAAGTCACTCTTGACAAAATCAAGGGTCCAGCATTAAACATAGATGTAAGATCACTGCAGTCAAACAACATATACAAAACAAGTGACACACACAATTTATGCCGGTAATACACAATCTACACACACACACAGACACACACACATGCACACACACATAATATCACAACTTTTTCCTTTTGTCAAACTTGTCATTCTGCCTTGGTCAGGCTTCACATTCCACAGCCAATTTGAGACCAACAACAATCTGTAACCAGGTAGAGTGCATGATGTGAGCACTGCCTTAGTGTGAACTAAATGCTGCCATGTACATCATGCATGGAATTACCACAGAGCATTGAACAATTATACTCACTATAGAGAATAGAAGAAAACTAATGGAGGTTTTCTTAGAGAAAGCCAGGAAGCCAATGTGGCAAATTGTACAAATTACATTAGGTTTAGGTGTAGTATAGGTGTTTCTGTTGTACAGCACACTGTACTTTTATGTATCTGCATATTAAACAAGCAATAAAACAAAGGGTGATACTTTGTTGGGTGTAAAAGATTTACCATACTGTTGTGCAATTTTCCTCAGCTTTGTAATGTACAAAATATTGCTCAATAGCCAAAATCAATAGTATAGTCAATAGTTTGTCATACACATCCTGAAAAGGTCTTGATGGGATAATTTATATCTCTTAGCATGTTTGTCTCACCTAGATATGTGTTATTGAGACCTTCAATAAGCAAAAACCCAAAACATGCCTTGTGTTTATACATTTTGTACATTCCAAAAAACGGTGCCACGCGTTGCGCAGACAGCTATGTTTTCTAAAGTAGAGTGAATGTTTCCATGGAGAACACATTTCACATTTTTGTCCTAAATAGCACTCTTACTATGGCAAACATACTAGTCAGACAAGCTGCACGAGATACAAAGACAGATCTGTTTTCAGCACTTACCAGACTGCCAAGCTGAATCTTCTGTTTACAAATATCACAAGGTATTCCTATACTCCCATCATCACAGTCCTATCATGATTCAGTACACAAATGGACCACAAGCAAAATTCAATGATCCTATGATGTTTTTCACACTTACCATGGCAAACAGAGTAATCCAGTCTGTGGTAGTAGAATAGATAGCACATCAAATAGTAATATCACTGTAGATATAACACAGTGGTAGTGATACAAGAGCTGAAAGACGCAGCCACTACTCTTCTGGGGGCTCTCAAATTGTATTATGTTCCTTTTCTTCTCCCTTTCAATTCTGAAGACTGAGACATGAATTGTCTTCTCTGCTTCACAAAGACTACTTTTTAGAAGGCAGATGAGTCAGATGACACAGCTGAGAGCTGGCGTCAAGTTTTCAGGTTCCCAGTGATAGCATACCTGTGTTTTTTTTTAAGTGGCAAGGGTTAACTAGGTGTGCTGCAGGGTGGGTGTGCCAGTAAACTTCCTGACAAAGCTTCTTGGACAAGTACAGAGTCGTCATTTGGCAGCAGATGCAGAATATGCCTTACTTAATTACTAGGTTCTATGTAATCTTAAGAAAAAACTGTATGACTTCATTTACAGAAGAAGTGAAACTCCAATGATAACCATGGACTTGCCTTATACCAATGATTTGTTTACATGTTCATTATATGACATGTGCAAATATGCACAATATTGGTTTATCATATCTAGATAGAAGGAACCGCACCTTGATCAAAACAAAATAGTCAAAGCTGTACTCTTAATTTCTAAGACAAAAAAATATAGATTAAATGAAAAAGGTTAACAAAACTACATTTCAATAATGTGTAGTATGAGCTGCTTTACTTAACTTTAATAATTACCACTAGCATATGTAACATATTTACCCCCTAGTTTAATTGCCATACAAAAACATATGTTTATATAATCACAATAAAATCATGAAGTAAAAATCAGTAATCTTAGGGGTAAATTTACTAAAGACTGTAAAACAGGGAATTGGTGATGTTGCCCGTAGCAACCAATAAGACGCTGTCTATTATTTTCTAAAAGACAATAGAGAAATGATAGACAACATCCGGTTGGTTGCTATGGGCAAAATCACAGACTCTCGGTTTTAGAAGCTTTAATAAGATTTTACTCACCGGTAAATCTATTTCTCGTAGTCCGTAGTGGATGCTGGGACTCCGTAAGGACCATGGGAATAGCGGCTCCGCAGGAGACTGGGCACAACTAAAGAAAGCTTTAGGACTACCTGGTGTGCACTGGCTCCTCCCACTATGACCCTCCTCCAGACCTCAGTTAGGATACTGTGCCCGGAAGAGCTGACACAATAAGGAAGGATTTTGAATCCTGGGTAAGACTCATAACAGCCACACCAATCACACCGTATAACTCGTGATACTATACCCAGTTAACAGTATGAAATATAACTGAGCCTCTCAACAGATGGCTCAACAATAACCCTCTAGTTAGGCAATAACTATATACAAGTAATGCAGACAATCCGCAATTGGGATGGGCGCCCAGCATCCACTACGGACTACGAGAAATAGATTTACCGGTGAGTAAAATCTTATTTTCTCTGACGTCCTAAGTGGATGCTGGGACTCCGTAAGGACCATGGGGATTATACCAAAGCTCCCAAACGGGCGGGAGAGTGCGGATGACTCTGCAGCACCGAATGAGCAAACTCTAGGTCCTCCTCAGCCAGGGTATCAAGCTTGTAGACTCTTGCAAAAGTGTTTGAACCCGACCAAGTAACAGCTTGGCAAATTTGTAAAGCCGAGATCCCTCGGGCAGCCGCCCAAGAAGAGCCCACTTTCCTCGTGGAATGGGCTTTTACAGATTTAGGGTGCGGCAGTCCAGCCGCAGAATGTGCAAATTGAATCGTGCCACAGATCCAGCGAGCAATAGTCTGCTTAGAAGCAGGAGCACCCAGCTTGTTGGGTGCATACAGGATAAATAGCGAGTCAGTTTTCCTGACTCCAGCCGTCCTGGAAACATATTTTTCAGGGCCCTGACTACGTCCAGTAACTTGGAATCCTCCAAGTCCCAAGTAGCCGCAGGCACCACAATAGGTTGGTTCACATGAAAAACTGATACCACCTTAGGAAGGAATTGGGAACGAGTCCTCAATTCCGCCCTATCCATATAAAAAAATCAGATAAGGGCTTCTGCATGACAAAGCCGCCAATTCTGATACACGCCTGGCCGACGCCAAGGCCAACAGCATGACCACTTTCCACGTGAGGTATTTTAGCTCCACGGATTTAAGTGGCTCAACCCAATGCGACTTCAGGAAATCCAACACCACGTTGAGATCCCACAGTGCCACTGGAGGCACAAACGGGGGCTGAATATGCAGCACTCCCTTAACAAAAGTCTGAACTTCAGACGGTGAAGCCAGTTCTTTTTTGGAAGAAAATGTACAGAGCCGAAATCTGGACCTTAATGGAACCCAATTTTAGGCCCATAGTCACTAATGACTGTAGGAAGTGCAGAAATCGACCCAGTTGAAATTCCTCCGTTGGCGCCTTCCTGGCCTCACACCAAGCAACATAATTTTGCCATATGCGGTGATAATGTTTTGCGATCACCTCTTTCCTAGCCTTAATCAGCGTAGGATCTGGTGTTCAACCGCCATGCCGTCAATGCAGCCGCGGTAAGTCTTGGAACAGACAGGGCCCCTGCTGCAGCAGGTCCTGTCTGAGCGGCAGAGGCCATGGGTCCTCTGAGATCATTTCTTGAAGTTCTGGGTACCAAGCTCTTCTTGGCCAATCCGGAACCACGAGTATAGTTCTTGCTCCTCTCCTTCTCATTATTCTCAGTACCTTGGGTATGAGAGGCAGAGGAGGGAACACATACACCGACTGGTACACCTACGGTGTTACCAGAGCGTCCACAGCTATCACCTGAGGGTCCCTTGACCCGGCGCAACATATTTTTAGCTTTTTGTTGAGGCGGGACGCCAACATGTCCACCTGTGGCCTTTCCCAATGGTGTACAATCTTTTGGAAAACTTCCGGATGAAGTCCCCACTCTCCCGGGTGGAGGTCGTGCCTACTGAGAAAGTCTGTTTCCCAGTTGTCCACTCCGGGAATGAACACTGCTGACAGTGCTAACACATGATTTTCCGCCCATCGGAAAATCCTTGTGGCTTCTGCCATCGCCATCCTGCTTCTTGTGCCGCCATGGGCGACCGCCGTGATGTTGTCTGACTGGATCAGCACCGGCTGGTGTTGAAGCAGGGTCTAGCCTGACTTAGGGCATTGTAAATGGCCCTTAGTTCCCGAATATTTATGTATAGGGAAGTCTTCTGACTCGACCATAGTCCTTGGAAGTTTCTTCCTTGTGTGACTGCCCCCCCAGCCTCGAAGGCTGGCCTCCGTGGTCACCTGTATGCCGAATCTAGAAGATGAGCACTCTGCAGCCACCACAACAGCGACACCCTGGCCCTTGGAGACAGGGTTATCAGCCGATGCATCTGAAGATGCGACCCGGACCACTTGTCCAACAGATCCCACTGGAAGATCCTTGCATGGAACCTGCCGAATGGATTTTCTTCGTAAGAAGCTACCATCTTTCCCAGGACTCGCGTGCATTGATGCACCGACACCTGTATTTGTTTTAGGAGGTCTCTGACTAGAGATGACAACTCCTTGGCCTTCTCCTCCGGGAGAAACCCTTTTTCCTGTTCTGTGTCCAGAACCATACCCAGGAACAGTAGACGCGTCGTAGGAACCAGCTGCGACTTTGGAATATTCAGAATCCAGCCGTGCTGTTGTAGCACTTCCCGAGATAGTGCTACTCCGACCAACAACTGCTCCCTGGACCTCGCCTTTAAAAGGAGATCGTCCAAGTAAGGGATAATTATAACTCCCTTTTTTCGAAGGAGTACTATCATTTCGGCCATTACCTTGGTAAATACCCTCGGTGCCGGGGACAGACCAACGGCAACGTCTGGAATTGGTAATGACAGACCTGTACCACAATTTTGAGGTACTCCTGGTGAGGAGGGTAAATGGGGACATGCAGGTAAGCATCCTTGATGTCCAGTGATACCATGTAATCCCCTTCGTCCAGGCTTGCAATAACCGCCCTGAGCGATTCCATTTGAACTTGAACCTTCGTATATAAGTGTTCACAGATTTCAATTTTAGAATGGGTCTCACCGAACCGTCTGGTTTCGGTACCACAAACATTGTGGAATAGTAACCCCGGCCTTGTTGAAGGAGGGGTACCTTGATTATCACCTGCTGGAAGTACAGCTTGTGAATTGCCGCCAGTACTACCTCCCCTTTCTCCGAGGGCAGCAGGCACGGCTGATTTGAGGTAACGGCGAGGGGGAGTCGCCTCGAACTCCAGCTTGTATCCCTGTGATACTACCTGCAGAACCCAGGGATCCACCTGTAAGCGAGCCCACTGTTCGCTGAAGTTCCCGAGACACGCCCCCACCGCACCTGGCTCCACCTGTGGAGCCCCAGCGTCATGCGGTGGACTCAGATGAAGCGGGGGAAGATTTTTGATCCTGGGAACTGGCTGTCTGGTGCAGCTTTTTCCCTCTTCCCTTGTCTCTGTGCAGAAAGGAAGCGCCTTTGACCCGCTTGCTTTTCTGAAGCTGAAAGGACTGTACCTGATAATACGGTGCTTTCTTAGGCTGTGAGGAAACCTGAGGTAAAATTTTTTCCCTCCCGGCTGTTGCTATGGATACGAGGTCCCAGAGACCATCCTCAAACAATTCCTCACCTTCATAAGGCAGAATCTCCATGTGCCTTTTAAAGCCAGCATCACCTGTCCACTGCCGGGTCCCTAACACCCTCCTGGCAGAATGGACATTGCATTAATTTTGGATGCCAGCCAGCAAATATCCCTCTGTGCATCCCTCATATATAAGACGACGTCTTTAACATGCTCTATGGTTAGCAAAATAGTATCCATGTCTAGGGTATCAATATTATCTGACAGGGTATCAGACCGCGCTGCAGCAGCACTCTCCACGCTGAGGCAATTGCAGGTCTCAGTATAGTACCTGAGTGTGTATATACAGACTTCAGGATAGCCTCCTGCTTTTTATCAGCAGGCTCCTTCAAAGTGGCCGTATCCTAAGACGGCAGTGCCACCTTTTTTGACAAACGTGCGAGCGCCTTATCCACCCTAGGGGATATCTCCCCACGTGACCTATCCTCTGGCGGGAAAGGGTACGTCATCAGTAACTTTCTAGAAATTACCAGTTTCTTATCGGGGGAACCCACGCTTCATTCACTCATCTGATGGGGGAACAAAACACTGGCTGCTTTTTCTCCCCAAACATAAAACCCCTTTTTTGTGGTACTATGGGTTAATGTCAGAAATGTGTAACACATTTTTCATTGCCGAGATCATGCAACGGATGTTCCTAGTGGATTGTGTATATGTCTCAACCTCGTCGACACTGGAGTCCGACTCCGTGTCGACATCTGTATCTGCCATCTGAGATAGCGGACGTTTTTGAGCCCCTGATGGCCTTTGAGACGCCTGGGCAGGCGCGGGCTGAGAAGCCGGCTGTCCCATAGCTGTTATGTCATCCAGCCTTTTACATAAGGAGTAGACACTGTCGGTTAATACCTTCCACTTATCCATCCACTCTGGTGTCGGACCCACAGGGCGCGACATCACATTTATAGGCCTCTGCTCCGCCTCCACATATCCTCCTCAAACATGTCGACACAGCCGTACCGACACACCGCACACACACAGGGAATGCTCTGACTGAGGACAGGACCCCACAAAGTCTTTTGGGGAGACAGAGAGAGAGAGTATGCCAGCACACACCAGAGCGCTATATAATGCAGGGATTAACACTATAACTGTGATTTTTCCCAATAGCTGCTTGTATACACAATATTGCGCCTAAATTTAGTGCCCCCCCTCTCTTTTTAACCCTTTGAGCCTGAAAACTACAGGGGAGAGCCTGGGGAGCTGTCTTCCAGCTGCACTGTGAAGAAAAAATGGCGCCAGTGTGCTGAGGGAGATAGCCCCGCCCCTTTTTCGGCTGACTTTTCTCCCGTTTTTTTAATGGATTCTGGCAGGGGTATTTTACACATATATAGCCTATATGACTATATATTGTGTAGATTTGCCAGCCAAGGTGTTTTATATTGCTGCTCAGGGCGCCCCCCCCCCCAGCGCCCTGCACCCATCAGTGACCGGAGTGTGAGGTGTGCATGAGGAGCAATGGCGCACAGCTGCAGTGCTGTGCGCTACCTTGGTGAAGACCGAAGTCTTCTGCCGCCGATTTCCAGGGCCGCTTCTTGCTTCTGGCTCTGTAAGGGGGACGGCGGCGCGGCTCCGGGACCGAACGATCGAGGTCGGGTCCTGTGTTCGATCCCTCTGGAGCTAATGGTGTCCAGTAGCCTAAGAAGCCCAAACTATCTCCAGTCAGGTAGGTTCGCTTCTTCTCCCCTTAGTCCCTCGTAGCAGTGAGTCTGTTGCCAGCAGATCTCACTGAAAATAAAAAACCTAAAATATACTTTCTTTTCTAGGAGCTCAGGAGAGCCCCTAGTGTGCATCCAGCTCAGCCGGGCACAAGATTCTAACTAAGGTTTGGAGGAGGGTCATAGTGGGAGGAGCCAGTGCACACCAGGTAGTCCTAAAGCTTTCTTTAGTTGTGCCCAGTCTCCTGCGGAGCTGCTATTCCCATGGTCCTTACGGAGTCCCAGCATCCACTTAGGACGTCAGAGAAAGTAAATTTACCCCTCAGCGACAAATATGTCACATGGTTGCCAATAATGCCAATATAGCGTAATATGCAGTGATCGCTGACAGTTGATTTGCCCCTTCTTTAAATCTGAGTAAATCCCTATAATAATTGTGTAATGACTGTACCGTCTCCAACATACATACCCAGTGGGAGCCAAGGTGCATGCCCAAGCGGCTCCTAATGTGATGGAGAAGAGGAGCACCACAGAAGAGAAGGACCTGGCTGACCACCTGGAACGGGTAAGTCTGAGAGCTTGGGTGTGACGAAGAAGAGTGGTGGGACAGGAACGGTGGAGGGCAGCAGTCAGAGCAAAGGGAGGAGTAGCAAATACATGCAATGGGCCCGAACAAAGAAGACAGCAGACTAAGGTGACCAGGCATATCCTGGTCCTTTTACTAGCATGTAAAGAATCGATATTGCTTACGCCTTTTCGATTTCAAAGGCGATTTACACTTTTTTGAACAATCCCTTTTTTAAAAGCATCGTATTGCATTGCTTTATCTGGGAATTAATCTGTCACTGTAAGTAAGAAATGTATATACTTTTATACAGTATATTTGTTTTCTTTTCAGAATATATTGTATGGGAGGGTAGGCAAACGTGCTATACAATGGCATACTACACAAGAAATAGTAGGCAAGTATACCATCCAATACAAAAGTACAAAACTGAACAAAACTATACAATATCTTACACCCCCCTCCCCCAACAATTTGTGATGAGGGAGTAGTAACCTCACTAAGGAGGTTTGTTTACCACTGTTAAAGCACTAGGCTACCCAGTATTCCCTTTTACACACCAACTCACTGCTGCATACACCAGAGGTGACGCTGCAAATGTATGCAAGGATGCTGTATAGAGATCACTATAATGTACTTTTATTTTGGGCAACATTTAATAAGATTATTGATGTATTCTATATAGGCCATTTATATGCCCACTTTATTGAAATCGCTAGAATACTCTAGGGACAACCTGCAGTCATACATACACGGTCAAGTCACCATCGAGTGATTGGCAGCTAATAGCCAGAGCAACCACTGAGTGCAGCACAGTCTAGTGATGAGCGGATTCGGTTTTACTCGGTTTTACTCGGTTTTACTCGGTTCTCAAAACGGCATCTTATTGGCTCACGGATGTCACGTGTTTTGGATAGCCAATAAGATGCCGTTTTGAGAACCGAGTAAAACCGAGTAAAACCGAGTAAAACCGAACCTCGCTCATCACTAGCACAGACAGCAGCTAGACGGGCTGAACTGTCATTTTAGATACACGTCTGGCAGCCCCCAGGTTCATTTTGATGGTGAGCTGCTCCACTGTAGTGTGTCGGTTGGCCATCATGCATCTTTGTAGCCGACGTTCACCTTTCACATCAATGGCTTGTGGTACTGCAATTTCCACGTCGGTTATTCACAATGGTGCCATTTGTCCAGTCATGATACACCATCACCACAGCAATACGCGAACAGTTCACAAATTGCGATGTTTCAGATATACTGCCACCCTTGGCCCGAAAGCCGATAATCATCCATTTTTGCAACTTGGGTAAATTGCCCCTTTCACCCATGACAGCAACAAGTGATAAGTGTGAAGACGGCCTATCGCACACCTTATATACCCACCAAGCCAGCGCATGACACGTGATGAACTCCATGGACTACGCAATGCTGATGTCCAATGTAGGAGGTGGTCATAGTAATGTGAGTGGATTGGGTATATATCACTAGTATTTACTATAACTTACATATCTGGCGAAGTCCAGAACTATCCTTCTCTTCGGTGGTATCTCTTGCTGTGTTGCCAGCAGTGAGTTACAGTGAAGGATCTGTGTAGTCTTGTATATTTAAAGTTGCAAAAGTAAAAAAAAAATGGCGTATCATCTTCCCCGAATTGATAACTAGGCCTTGGCAGTCAGTGGAAAGATCAAGGGGAAAAGCGGAATACGGTGACCCACTCCACTCCGATTTTTCACTAACTAGCGCTCGACTTTACTAGACTACTGGACTAAGAGTACCATTCCCATGGGATTTTATAATTAATAAATTGGTGAGTGGTGTGGAGGAGTATTTTTTTATATAGTAATTGTTTTGTTATAAAGTAACAATTTACTTTGTGTGTCCTGTCTTTATTTTAATATTTCTTTTACAGGTGCACTACAGGTGCCAGCGGGCCCCGCCTGCCAGGTCAAGCTGACTTTTGTGGTTCTCCAAGTGCCAGCATGCACTTAAAATTGAGCATGACAGGGCTTGATGGGACTTGTAGTGCACAAACAAGGACAATATTATTACTATCACCCTGACTAAGGGTGTGAGGAAAAGCTCTGGTGCTATTGGGCCCACATTCGTTTTTGCAAGTCCCACTTCCCTAGGGATATGAGCCTTGTAATGACCAGCCTAATGCTGGTTCGCCTTGTGGCAGCGGTCCACATGCTTAGGACCGGATTAAGCCTTGGGGAGCTTAGTGCACTTAAGACATCGGGACCCAGGGGAGGGGGGTGTGGGGTTTACAGTATATTAGATTGTGCACACCTCCAACATGACCCATTCCAATGAAGGACAGAATGCTCTGCTTCTGGACTTCCCTCTTAATATGTGATTGGCGTCACCCGTGTTGAACTATTTAATTAATAGGAAAGGCATTTCAATGCAAATGATTGCAATCCAAAATTAAGAAGAAAGTTCAGATAGAGAACATTTTCTCTCTCATGGAATGGGTCATTTTGGGAGGTATGGATTGTGTATATCAAATTTAAACAAATAGTGTATATTAGATTTAAACTAGCAGCTTAATAATGCCTAGGTACTGTTTATAGCTTCAACTAATTGAAAGACATCTATTTTATAATGTTTTCTTGTAGTGGAACAAAGACAATTTAAACAACCTTAAAATACACACAGAAAAATAAAATGTATGCTCTATCTTGTTATATGCAAGAATAGTAGCAGCCTCTGTACTACTTATCAGAGACGTACCTAGACTTTTTGGTGCCCTGTGCCAGAGAGAATTGGCTCCCCCCCCCTAAATTTTTCCAATAGGGACATAAGGGACAAACCTCGTGACCCAATTGATCCCGGAGAAAGCTCATGCTATGATGCCCCTTCCCACATTATTTATTTATATACGGGTGTGGGTGTGTGTGTGTGTGTGTGTGTGTGTGTGTGTGTGTTTGTGTGTATGTATGTGTGTATATATATATATATATATATATATAAACTCCAAAACGGCGGCACTCCGGAATCAAAAAAGCTTCTTACACCATAGCTTTTACATCCGTAAAGAAGTGCCGCCGTTTGGGAGTTATACATGGAGCGTGACCACGGACTGGTTCAGCTATTGGAGGGCACCCGACTAAGTATATTATCACTAGTCAGTGAGTGCCGGTATTTGGATGTTTTTATATATACAGTAGATACACACACATTTATAGACCACTGCAAGAAAAAGGATTTGGATACAAATCCTCTTTATACCACATTCATGCACTTAACTTGAGAGCTCGTTGTTATTCAGTTACCATAACTGTGTATTAAATAACACTTTTCAATATACTGCCATACCCAGGATTCAAACCTATAACCTGCTGAATTCTAATCAAACACCCTACTCATTGAGCTATTGGACCCTGCATGAAAACTATGAGAACTATATGAAGATACTAGTACTTTGTAAAAAAAATAATCAGCATTGCAGTTGAGCAGATCTATGTAGTGTGCAGCCACACATCAAATCCCTTGCAGCCACACACTACATAGATCTGCTCAGCTGCAATGCTGATTATTTTTTCACAAAGTACAAGGTAAGCTTTAAATAGTTACAATTCTCTAGCTTAGAATTATCTACCTTTCTATGCAAGGGCAGATATCTCAATGAATAGATTGTTTGACTGCAATGCCACAGGTAATGGGTTAGAATCTTGGATATGTCAGCAACCCCTGCCCCCCCCCCCCCCCCTCTTAATCTGGCTATGGCCATGCTGAATGTCCCCTTTGCTAGAGTGTCACCAACCCATGGACATTTTTTTGTCTTTTAATCTTGCATATTTTTGGAAGTTTTTACAATGTTCAATTATATAGTCTGGATTCTCTGCGAGATTGCTGCAGGTTGGCTTTAGTAAATCTATGAGATGGAAAAACCACCAAAAATGCAAAATCACCCTTTATTAAATACAGGTTGAGTATCCCTTATCCAAAATGCTTGGAACCAGAAGTATTTTGGATATCGGATTTTTCCGTATTATGGAATAATTGCATACCATAATGAGATATCATGGCGATGGGACCTAAGTCTAAGCACAGAATGCATTTATGTTTCATATACACCTTATACACACAGCCTGAAGGTAATTTTAGCCAATATTTTTAATAACTTTGTGCATTAAACAAATTGTGTGTACATTCACACAATTAATTTGTTTCATACACCTTATATACACATCCTGAAGGTCATTTAATACAATATTTTTGATAACTTTGTGTATTAAACAAAGTTTGTGTACATTGAGCCATCAGAAAACAAAGGTTTCACTATCTCACTCTCACTCAAAAAAGTCTGTATTTCGGAATATTCCGTATTTCGGAATATTTGGAAATGGGATACTCAACCTGTATATATCCCATAACAAATATTACATTTAATAATTACAGTAGGCCTCTTACCCTCCACCACCCACAGTATTGGACTAGAGGCAATATGTAATAGCCTACGAGGTGCAGACTGTTCGGGGATTTCTGCGAGACTGCCCATATTTTTAAAGCAGCAATCATTTACAAGACAAAACTGACCTGGATTTGCCTTGTAATTGATTGCCGCTTTAAAAATATGGACAGACTCGCAGAAATTCCCCAACAGTCTGCACAATTACATATTGCCCTTAATGTTTAATACAACCCTAATATTAACCTCTTCAGGAACAAATTTTTATTTTTAGAGATACAGGTATATCATTTAATTATATATATATATATATATATATATATATATATATATTTATATATTATTGAAAAGAGAATACAATTCAAGGAAAAAATTGTTTACATATTGACAGATTTAGTTCAAAATAAATATGAAAACTTTCAAAAGTTTTGTAAGTAAAAAATAAGATTTTAAACCTACCGGTAAATCTTTTTCTCGTAGTCCGTAGAGGATGCTGGGACTCCATAAGGACCATGGGGATAGACGGGCTCCGCAGGAGACATGGGCACTTTAAGAAAGACTTTGACTCTGGGTGTGCACTGGCTCCTCCCTCTATGCCCCTCCTCCAGACCTCAGTTAGAGAAAACTGTGCCCAGAGGAGATGGACAGTACGATGAAAGGATTTTAGTTAATCCAAGGGCAAGATTCATACCAGCCACAACAATCACACCGTATCACTTCTGTTAAACTAACCAGTTAACAGTATGAAAAACAACATAGTTTCGGTCCAAAACCGATGAAACTATAACATAACCCTTATTTAAGCAATAACTATAAACAAGTCTTGCAGAAGTAGTCCGCACTCGGAACGGGCACCCAGCATCCTCTACGGACTACGAGAAAAAGATTTAACGGTAGGTTTAAAATCTTATTTTCTCTAACGTCCTAGAGGATGCTGGGACTCCGTAAGGACCATGGGGATTATACCAAAGCTCCCAAACGGGCGGGAGAGTGCGGATGACTCTGCAGCACCGATTGAGCAAACATGAGGTCCTCCTCAGCCAGGGTATCAAACTTATAAAACTTTGCAAAGGTGTTTGACCCCGACCAAGTAGCAGCTCGGCACACCTGTAGTGCCGAGACCCCTCGGGCAGCCGCCCAAGACGAGCCCACCTTCCTAGTGGAATGGGCCTTAACCGATTTTGGTAACGGCAATCCTGCCGTAGAATGCGCTTGCTGGATCGTGTTACAGATCCAGCGAGCAATAGTCTGCTTTGAAGCAGGGCCGCCAACCGAGTTGGCTGCATACAGGACAAACAGTGCTTCTGTTTTTCTGATCCTAGCCATTCTGGCCACGTAAATTTTCAAAGCCCTGACCACATCAAGGGACTCGGAATCCTCCAAGTTACGAGTAGCCACAGGCACTACAATAGGATGGTTCATATGAAAGGATGAGACCACCTTAGGTAGGAATTGAGGACGGGTCCGCAACTCCGCTCTATCCATATGGAAAACCAGATAGGGGCTTTTATGTGATAAAGCCGCCAATTCCGAAACTCGCCTAGCCGAAGCCAAGGCTAACAACATGACCACCTTCCAAGTGAGATATTTTAACTCCACCGTTTTGAGTGGTTCAAACCAATGTGACTTAAGGAAACTTAACACCACGTTAAGGTCCCAAGGCGCCACAGGAGGTACAAAAGGAGGCTGAATATGTAGTATTCCCTTTACAAAAGTCTGTACTTCAGGTAGAGAGGCCAATTCCTTTTGAAAGAAAATGGATAAGGCCGAAATCTGAACTTTTATGGAGCCTAATTTTAGGCCTAAATTCACTCCAGTTTGCAGGAAGTGTAGGAGACGATCCAGATGGAATTCCTTCGTAGGAGCATTCCTGGCCTCACACCAAGAAACATATTTTCTCCATATTCGGTGATAATGTTTTGATGTCACGTCCTTCCTAGCCTTTATTAGCGTAGGAATGACCTCATCCGGAATACCTTTGTCCGCTAGGATCCGGCGTTCAACCGCCATGCCGTCAAACGCAGCCGCGGTAAGTCTTGGAACAGACAGGGCCCCTGCTGCAGCAGGTCCTGCCTTAGAGGAAGAGGCCACGGATCTTCTGTGAGCAATTCCTGTAGATCCGGATACCAAGTCCTTCGCGGCCAATCTGGTACAATGAGTATTGTTCTCACTCTTCTTTGTCTTATTATTCTCAACACCTTGGGTATAAGAGGAAGAGGAGGAAACACATAGACCGACCGAAACACCCACGGTGTCACCAGGGCATCCAATGCTATCGCCTGAGGATCTCTTGACCTGGCGCAATACCTTTTTAACTGTGTGTTGAGACGGGACACCATCATGTCTATCTGGGACAGTTCCCACCGACCTGCGATCTGCGCGAAGACTTCCTGATGAATTCCCTACTCTCCCGTATGCAGGTCGTGTCTGCTGAGGAAGTCTGCTTCCCAGTTGTCCACTCCCGGAATGAACACTGCTGACAGTGCGCTTACATGATTTTCCGCCCAGCGAAGAATCCTGGTGGCTTCCGCCATTGCCACCCTGCTCCTTGTGCCGCCTTGGCGGTTTACATGAGCTACTGCGGTGACATTGTCCGACTGAATCAGAACTGGTTTGTCGCGAAGTAATGCCTCCGCTTGATGTAGGGCATTGTATATGGCCCTCAACTCCAGGATGTTGATGTGGAGACAAGTCTCTAGACCCGACCAAAGACCTTGGAAATTTCTTCCCTGTGTGACTGCTCCCCAACCTCAGAGACTTGCGTCTGTGGTCACCAGGATCCAGTCCTGAATGGCGAACCTGCGACCCTCTAGGAGGTGAGCACTCTGCAGCCACCACAGGAGAGACACCCTTGCTCTGGGGGACAGGGTGATCCTCTGATGCATTTGTAGATGTGACCCGGACCACTTGTCCAGTAGGTCCCATTGGAAGGTCCTCGCATGGAACCTGCCGAAGGGAATGGCTTCGTACGATGCCACCATTTTCCCCAGGACTCGAGTGCAGTGATGCACTGACACCTGTTTTGGCTTCAATAGGTTCCTGACCAGAGTCATGAGTTCCTGAGCTTTTTCCATTGGAAGAAAAACCTTCTTCTGGTCTGTGTCCAGAATCAAGCCCAAGAAGGTCAGACGAGTCGTAGGAACCAACTGTGACTTCAGGATATTGAGAATCCAGCCATGTTGCTGTAACACCTTCAAAGACAGAGACACGCCGTCCAGTAACTTCTCCCGAGATCTCGCTTTTATGAGGAGATCGTCCAAGTATGGGATAATTGTGACCCCTCGCTTGCGCAGGAGCACCATCATTTCCGCCATTACCTTGGTGAAAATCCTCAGGGCCGTTGAAAGCCCAAACGGCAACGTCTGAAATTGGTAATCACAATCTTGTACAGCAAATCTCCGGAAACGCCTGACGAGGAGGAAATATTGGAACATGAAGGTATGCATCCTTTATGTCCAGGGAAACCATAAAATCCCCCCCTTCTAGGCTGGCGATGACCACCCTGAGCGATTCCATCTTGAATTTGAACCTTTTCAAGTATAGGTTCAGGGATTTTAAATTCAAAATGGGTCTGACCGAACCGTCCGGTTTCGGTACCACAAACAGGGTTGAGTAATAACCCTTTCCTTGCTGCAGTAGAGGAACCTTGACCACTACCTGTTGAAGATACAATTTTTGTATTGCATTAAACACTAACTCCCTCTCTGAGGGAGCCGCAGGTAGAGCCGATTTGAAAAACCGGCGAGGAGGCACCTCTTCGAATTCCAGCTTGTATCCCTGAGAAACAATTTCTATTGCCCAGGGATCCACCTGTGAATGAACCCAGATGTGGATGAAAAGTCGAAGACGTGCCCCCACTTGAGCGGACTCCCCCAGGGAAGCCCCGAGCGTCATGCGGTGGATTTTGCAGAGGCAGGGGAGGACTTCTGTTCCTGGGAACTAGCTGTGTGCAGCTTTTTTCCTCTGCCCTTACCTCTGGCAAGAAAGGACGATCCTCGTACTCTTTTTCTTTTATTCGAACGAAAGGACTGCATTTGATAATGAGGCGCTTTCTTAGGCTGTGAGGGAACATAAGGCAAAACATTCGATTTACCTGCCGTAGCTGTGGAGACGAGGTCCGAGAGGCCTTCTCCAAATAACTCCTCACGTTTGTTCAGCAAAGACTCCATATGCCTCTTTGAGTCGGCATCACCCGTCCACTGTCGGGTTCATAAGACTCGCCTAGCAGAAACAGACATAGCGTTTATTCTGGAACTTAGCAAACAAATGTCTCTTTGAGCATCCCTCATATATAATGCAGCATCTTTTATATGCCCTAGGGTCATTAAAATGGTATCCTTATCTAGGGTCTCAATTTCCGGCGATAAGGAGTCTGTCCATGCTGCGACAGCACTACAAACCCAGGCCGACGCCATTGCCGATCTAAGAATTGTACCTGAATGTGTGTAACTGGACTTCATGGTAACCTCCTGTCTGCGATCAGCAGCATCCTTGAGGGGAGCCGTATCTTGGGATGGCAGCGCTATCTTCTTTGATAAATGTGTTAAAGCATTGCCCACCTTAGGAGAAGACTCCCATCGTATCCTATCCGTTTCCGGGAAAGGATACGCCATAAGAATCCTTTTGGGAATCTGCAGCCTCTTGTCTGGAGATTCCCAAGCCTTTTCGCACAGCTCTCTCAGCTCATACGAGGATGGAAAAGTGACCTCAGGCTTTTTCTCTTTATAGATGTGTACCCTCTTGTCAGGGACAGGGGGTTCCTCTGTGATATGCAAAATATCTTTCTCTGACGTCCTAGTGGATGCTGGGAACTCCGTAAGGACCATGGGGAATAGCGGCTCCGCAGGAGACTGGGCACAAAAGTAAAGCTTTAGGACTACCTGGTGTGCACTGGCTCCTCCCCCTATGACCCTCCTCCAAGCCTCAGTTAGATTTTTGTGCCCGGCCGAGAAGGGTGCACACTAGGGGCTCTCCTGAGCTTCTTAGTGAAAGTTTAGTTTTAGGTTTTTTATTTTCAGTGAGACCTGCTGGCAACAAGCTCACTGCATCGAGGGACTAAGGGGAGAAGAAGCGAACCTGCCTGCTTGCAGCCAGCTTGGGCTTCTTAGGCTACTGGACACCATTAGCTCCAGAGGGACCGAACACAGGCCCAGCCTCGGAGTCCGGTCCCAGAGCCGCGCCGCCGGCCCCCTTACAGAGCCAGAAGCAAGAAGAGGTCCGGAAAAATCGGCGGCAGAAGACATCAGTCTTCAACAAGGTAGCGCACAGCACTGCAGCTGTGCGCCATTGCTCCTCAGGCACACTTCACACTCCGGTCACTGAGGGTGCAGGGCGCTAGGGGGGGGCGCCCTGAGCAGCAATGTAAAACACCTTGGCTGGCGAAAATACACCACATATAACCCCCAGGGCTATATGGATGTATTTTAACCCCTGCCAGAATTCACCAAAAAGCGGGAGAAAAGGCCGCCGAGAAGGGGGCGGAGCCTATCTCCTCAGCACACGGGCGCCATTTTCCATCACAGCTCCGCTGGAAGGACGTCTCCCTGACTCTCCCCTGCAGTCCTGCACTACAGAAAAGGGTAAAAAAGAGAGGGGGGGCACTAATTTGGTGCAGTTTTGATAATAACAGCAGCTATAAAGGGAAAAGCACGTTATATAGTGGTATTCCTGTCTATATATAGCGCTCTGGTGTGTACTGGCATACTCTCCCTCTGTCTCCCCAAAGGGCTAGTGGGGTCCTGTCCTCTATCAGAGCATTCCCTGTGTGTGTGTGGTGTGTCGGTACGATTGTGTCGACATGTTTGAGGAGGAAAATGAGATGGAGGCGGAGCAATTGCCTATAATAGAGTTGTCACCCCCTAGGGAGTCGACACCTGAGTGGATGAGCTTATGGAAGGAATTGCGTGACAATGTCAGCTCTTTACGAAAGACAGTTGACGATATGAGACAGCCGGCTACTCAGCTTGTGCCTGTCCAGGGGTCTCAAACGCCATCAGGGGCTCTAAAACGCCCGTTACCTCAGATGGCAGACACAGACACGGATACTGACTCCAGTGTCGACGATGATGAGACAAATGTGACTTCCAGTAGGGCCACACGTTACATGATTGAGGCAATGAAAAATGTTTTGCATATTTCTGATAATACAAGTACCACTAAAAAGGGTATTATGTTTGGTGAGAAAAAACTGCCTGTAGTTTTTCCTGTATCCGAGGAATTAAATGAAGTGTGTGATGAGGCGTGGGTTTCCCCCGATAAAAAGCTAATAATTCCTAAAAGGTTATTGGCATCATACCCTTTCCCGCCAGAGGATAGGGCACGTTGGGAAACACCCCCTAGGGTGGATAAAGCGCTCACACGCTTGTCTAAACAGGTGGCACTACCCTCTCCTGATACGGCCGCCCTAAAGGAACCTGCCGACAGAAAGCAGGAGAATATCCTAAAATGTATATACACTCACACGGGTGTTATACTGCGACCGGCAATCGCCTCAGCCTGGATGTGCAGTGCTGGGGTGGCGTGGTCGGATTCCCTGACTGAAAATATTGATACCCTAGATAGGGACAGTATATTACTGACTATAGAGCATTTAAAAGATGCATTTTTATATATGCGTGATGCGCAGAGGGATATTTGCCGACTGGCATCAAGAGTTAGCGCGCTGTCCATTTCTGCAAGAAGAGGGTTATGGACGCAGCAGTGGTCAGGTGATGCGGATTCTAAAAGGCACATGGAAGTATTGCCTTATAAGGGGGAGGAGTTATTTGGGGTAGGTCTATCAGACCTGGCAACTGCTGGAAAATCCACATTTTTACCCCAGGTAGCCTCTCAACATAAGAAGACGCCGTATTATCAGGCGCAGTCCTTTCGGCCCCATAAGGGCAAGCGGGCAAAAGGCTCCTCATTTCTGCCCCGTGGCAGAGGGAGAGGAAAAAGGCTGCAGCACACAGCCAGTTCCCAGGAACAGAAGCCCTCTCCCGCCTCCGCAAAGTCCTCAGCATGACGCTGGGGCTTTACAAGCGGACTCAGGCACGGTGGGGGCCCGTCTCAAGAAGTTCAGAGCGCAGTGGGCCCACTCGCAAGTGGACCCCTGGATCCTTCAGGTGGTATCTCAGGGGTACAAATTGGAATTCGAGACGTCTCCCCCTCGCCGTTTCCTAAAGTCTGCTTTACCGACGTCTCCCTCAGACAGGGAGGCAGTATTGCAAGCCATTCACAAGCTGTATTCCCAGCAAGTGATAATCAAGGTACCCCTCCTGCAACAGGGAAAGGGGTATTATTCCACACTGTTTGTGGTACCGAAGCCGGACGGCTCGGTGAGACCAATTTTAAATCTAAAATCCTTGAACACTTACATACAGAGGTTCAAATTCAAGATGGAGTCACTCAGAGCAGTGATTGCAAACCTGGAAGAAGGGGATTATATGGTGTCTCTGGACATCAAAGATGCTTACCTACATGTCCCAATTTACCCTTCTCACCAAGGGTACCTCAGGTTTGTGGTACAGAATTGTCACTATCAGTTTCAGACGCTGCCGTTTGGCTTGTCCACGGCACCCCGGGTCTTTACCAAGGTAATGGCCGAAATGATGATACTCCTTCGAAGGAAGGGAGTTTTAGTTATCCCTTACTTGGACGATCTCCTGATAAGGGCAAGATCCAGGGAACAGTTGGAAGTCGGGGTAGCACTATCTCAGATAGTGTTGCGGCAGCACGGTTGGATTCTCAATATTCCAAAATCGCAGCTGATCCCGACGACACGCCTTCTATTCCTAGGGATGATCCTGGACACAGTCCAGAAAAAGATTTTTCTCCCAGAGGAGAAAGCCAGGGAGTTATCCGAGCTAGTCATAAATCTCCTAAAACCAGGCCAAGTCTTAGTGCATCAATGCACAAGGGTCCTGGGAAAAATGGTGGCTTCCTACGAAGCAATCCCATTCGGCAGATTCCACGCAAGAACCTTCCAGTGGGATCTGCTAGACAAATGGTCCGGGTCGCATCTTCAGATGCATCAGCGGATAATCTTGTCACCAAAGACAAGGGTGTCTCTCCTGTGGTGGTTGCAGAGTGCTCATCTTCTAGAGGGCCGCAGATTCGGCATTCAGGACTGGGTCCTGGTGACCACGGATGCCAGCCTGAGAGGCTGGGGAGCAGTCACACAGGGAAGAAATTTCCAGGGCTTGTGGTCAAGCCTAGAGACATCACTTCACATAAATATCCTGGAGCTAAGGGCCATCTACAATGCTCTAAGCCTAGCAAGACCTCTGCTTCAAGGTCAGCCGGTGCTGATCCAGTCAGACAACATCACGGCAGTCGCCCACGTAAACATGATGGCGTCCCGCCTCAACAAAAAACTAGACAGGTATTGCGCCAGGTCAAGGGACCCTCAGGCAATAGCTGTGGACGCTCTGGTAACACCATGGGTGTACCAGTCAGTGTATGTGTTCCCTCCTCTGCCTCTCATACCCAAGGTACTGAGAATTATAAGACGGAGAGGAGTAAGAACTATACTCGTGGCTCCGGATTGGCCAAGAAGGACTTGGTACCCGGAACTTCAAGAGATGCTCACAGAGGACCCGTGGCCTCTACCTCTAAGAAGGGACCTGCTCCAGCAGGGACCCTGTCTGTTCCAAGACTTACCGCGGCTGCGTTTGACGGCATGGCAGTTGAACGCCGGATCCTGAAGGAAAAAGGCATTCCGGATGAAGTCATCCCTACCCTGATCAAAGCCAGGAAGGATGTAACCGCACAACATTATCACCGTATTTGGCGTAAATATGTTGCGTGGTGCGAGGCCAGGAAGGCCCCTACAGAGGAATTTCAACTGGGTCGTTTCCTGCATTTCCCGCAAACAGGACTGTCTATGGGCCTAAAATTAGGGTCCATTAAGGTTCAAATTTCGGCCCTGTCGATTTTCTTCCAGAAAGAACTGGCTTCAGTTCCTGAAGTTCAGACGTTTGTCAAGGGGGTACTGCATATACAGCCTCCTTTTGTGCCTCCAGTGGCACCTTGGGATCTCAATGTAGTTTTGGGGTTCCTAAAATCACATTGGTTTGAACCACTCACCACTGTGGACTTAAAATATCTCACATGGAAAGTGGTAATGCTGTTGGCCCTGGCTTCGGCCAGGCGTGTGTCAGAATTGGCGGCTTTATCCTATAAAAGCCCTTACCTAATTTTTCATACGGACAGGGCAGAATTGAGGACTCGTCCTCAATTTCTCCCTAAGGTTGTTTCAGCGTTTCACCTGAACCAGCCTATTGTGGTACCTGCGGCTACTAGGGACTTGGAGGACTCCAAGTTGCTGGATGTAGTCAGGGCCCTGAAAATATATGTTTCCAGGACGGCTGGAGTCAGAAAATCTGACTCGCTGTTTATCCTGTATGCACCCAACAAGCTGGGTGCTCCTGCTTCTAAGCAGACTATTGCTCGTTGGATTTGTAGTACAATTCAGCTTGCACATTCTGTGGCAGGCCTGCCACAGCCTAAATCTGTAAAAGCCCATTCCACAAGGAAGGTGGGCTCATCTTGGGCGGCTGCCCGAGGGGTCTCGGCTTTACAACTTTGCCGAGCAGCTACTTGGTCAGGGGCAAACACGTTTGCTAAATTCTACAAGTTTGATACCCTGGCTGAGGAGGACCTGGAGTTCTCTCATTCGGTGCTGCAGAGTCATCCGCACTCTCCCGCCCGTTTGGGAGCTTTGGTATAATCCCCATGGTCCTTACGGAGTTCCCAGCATCCACTAGGACGTCAGAGAAAATAAGAATTTACTTACCGATAATTCTATTTCTCGTAGTCCGTAGTGGATGCTGGGCGCCCATCCCAAGTGCGGATTGTCTGCAATACTTGTACATAGTTGCTGTTACAAAAATCGGGTTTTTGTTGTTGTGAGCCATCTTTTCAGAGGCTCCGCTGTTATCATGCTGTTAACTGGGTTCAGATCACAGTTTGTACGGTGTGATTGGTGTGGCTGGTATGAGTCTTACCCGGGATTCAAAATCCTTCCTTATTGTGTACGCTCGTCAGGGCACAGTATCCTAACTGAGGCTTGGAGGAGGGTCATAGGGGGAGGAGCCAGTGCACACCAGGTAGTCCTAAAGCTTTACTTTTGTGCCCAGTCTCCTGCGGAGCCGCTATTCCCCATGGTCCTTACGGAGTTCCCAGCATCCACTACGGACTACGAGAAATAGAATTATCGGTAAGTAAATTCTTATTTTTTTTGCAATAATCATATATCGAATGCCCTTAGCCACTTTTGGCTGTAATTTCGCCTCCTCATAGTCGACACTGGAGTCTGAATCCGTGTCGGTATCTGTGTCTATTATTTGGGACAATGTGCGCTTCTGAGACCCGGTAGGTCCCGGTGACACAGGGACAGGCATGGTCTGACTACCTGACTGTTCCCTAGCCTCAGCCTTGTCTAATCTCTTGTGTAATAAATTTACACTAGCACTCAAGACATTCCACATCTCCATCCAATCCGGTGTCGGCGCTGCCGACGGAGATCTGACATTCATACACTCCCCCTCCTCCTTAGGTGAGCCTTCCACTTCATACATGTCGACACACCCCACACACACAGGGAAGCTCTTATCTGAAGACAGTTCCCCACCAGGCCCTTTGGAGAGACAGAGAGAGAGAGTATGCCAGCACAAACCCCAGCGCTATATAACCCAGGCAAAGCACAGAATGTTTCCCCAGTAGCGCTGAAATAACAAGTTTTTCGCCAATTATGTGCCCCCCCTCCCCCTTGAAAAACCCACTGTCACCTCAGTAAGCAGGGGAGAGTCCGGGGAGCTTCCTCTCAGCGCTGTGCTGTGGAGAAAAATGGCGCTGGTGAGTGCTGAGGGAGAAACCCGCCCCTTCGGCAGAGGGCTTCTGTCCCGCTCAAATTATTCAACAACATGGCGGGGGCTCTTTATATGCCCAGCTGTACATGTATATATGTGTTTATGCCATAAAAGAGGTTTATATAGCTGCCCAGGGCGCCCCCCCTGCGCCCTGCACCCTTACAGTGACCGGAGTGTGTGAGGTGTATGGGAGCAATGGCGCACAGCTGCAGTGCTGTGCGTTACCTCAGTGAAGATCACGAAGTCTTCTGCTGCCTTTGAAGCCGTCTTACTTCTCATACTCACCCGGCTTCTATCTTCTGGCTCTGCGAGGAGGACGGCGGCGCGGCTCTGGGACGAACTCCAGGGTGAGACCTGTGTTCCGACTCCCTCTGGAGCTAATGGTGTCCAGTAGCCTAAGAAACAGGACCTTGAAACTCAGAGAAGTAGGGCTGTTTCTCTCTCCTCAGTCCCACGATGCAGGGAGTCTGTTGCCAGCAGTGCTCCCTGAAAATAAAAAGCCTAATTAAAATACTTTCTTAGCAGGTAACTCAGGAGAGCTCCCTGCAGTGCACCCAACTCCTCTGGGCACAGTATCAAACTGAGGTCTGGAGGAGGGGCATAGAGGGAGGAGCCAGTGTACACCCAGAGTCAAAGTCTTTCTTAAAGTGCCCATGTCCCCTGCGGAGCCCGTCTATCACCATGGTCCTTACGGAGTCCCAGCATCCTCTAGGACGTTAGAGAAAATAATATTTTACTCACCGGTAAATCTATTTCTCGTAGTCCGTAGTGGATGCTGGGGACTCCGTAAGGACCATGGGGAATAGACGGGCTCCGCAGGAGACTGGGCACTCTAAGAAAGATTTAGTACTACTGGTGTGCACTGACTCCTCCCTCTATGCCCCTCCTCCAGACCTCAGTTAAGGAAACTGTGCCCGGAAGAGCTGACATTACAAGGAAAGGATTTTGGAATCCAGGGTAAGACTCATACCAGCCACACCAATCACACCGTATAACTTGTGATAAACTTACCCAGTTAACAGTATGAACAAACAACAGAGCATCAACCAATGGATGCCAACATAACATAACCCTTTATTAAGCAATAACTATATACACGTATTGCAGAAAGTCCGCACTTGGGACAGGCGCCCAGCATCCACTACGGACTACGAGAAATAGATTTACCGGTGAGTAAAATCTTATTTTCTCTAACGTCCTAGTGGATGCTGGGGACTCCGTAAGGACCATGGGGATTATACCAAAGCTCCCAAACGGGCGGGAGAGTGCGGATGACTCTGCAGCACCGAATGGGCAAACACAAGGTCCTCCTCAGCCAGGGTATCAAACTTGTAGAATTTGGCAAATGTGTTTGAACCCGACCAAGTAGCAGCTCAGCAAAGCTGTAATGCCGAGACCCCTCGGGCAGCCACCCAAGAAGAGCCCACCTTCCTTGTGGAATGGGCATTCACTGATTTTGGATGCGGCAATCCAGCCGCAGAATGAGCCTGCTGAATCGTGTTACAGATCCAGCGAGCAATAGTTTGCTTTGAAGCAGGAGCACCCAGCTTGTTGGATGCATACAGGATAAGCAGCGAGTCAGTCTTCCCGACTCCAGCCATTATGGTTACATAAATCTTCAAAGCCCGGACTACGTCCAGCAACTTTGAATCCTCGAAGTCACAAGTAGCCGCAGGCACCACAATAGGTTGGTTCAAATGAAAAGATGACACCACCTTTGGCAGAAATTGCGGACGAGTCCGCAATTCTGCCCTGTCCATATGGAAAACCAGATAGGGGCTTTTACATGACAAAGCTGCCAATTCTGACACACGCCTAGCCGAAGCTAAGGCCAACAGCATGACCACTTTCCACGTGAGATACTTTAGCTCCACAGTCTTAAGTGGCTCAAACCAGTGGGATTTCAGGAAACCCAAAACCACGTTAAGATCCCAAGGTGCCACTGGTGGTACAAAAGGGGGCTAAATATGCAGCACTCCCTTAACAAACGTCTGAACCTCAGGCAGTGAAGCCAGTTCTTTTTGAAAGAAAATGGATAGGGCCGAAATCTGGACCTTTATGGACCCTAATTTTAGGCCCATAGTCACTCCTGACTGTAGGAAGTGCAGGAATCGACCCAGCTGGAATTCTTCTGTAGGGGCCTTCCTGGCCTCCCACCAAGCAACATATTTTCGCCATATACGGTGATAATGCTTTGCTGTCACGTCCTTCCTAGCCTTTATTAGTGTAGGAATAACTTCATCCGGAATGCCTTTTTCCGCTAGGATCCGGCGTTCAACCGCCATGCCGTCAAACGCAGCCGCGGTAAGTCTTGGAACAGACAGGGCCCTTGTTGCAACAGGTCCTGTCTGAGAGGCAGAGGCCATGGGTCCTCTGTGAGCATTTCTTGCAGTTCCGGGTACCAAGTCCTTCTTGGCCAATCCGGAACAATGAGTATTGTTCTCACTCCTCTTTTCCTTACAATTCTCAGCATCTTTGGTATGAGAGGAAGAGGAGGAAACACATAGACCGACTGGAACACCCACGGTGTTACTAGTGCGTCCACAGCTATCGCCTGAGGGTCCCTTGACCTGGCGCAATACCTTTTTAGCTTTTTGTTGAGGCGGGACGCCATCATGTCCACCTGTGGCAGTTCCCGTCGATTTGCAATCTGCGTGAAGACTTCTTGGTGAAGTCCCCCCTCTCCCGGGTGGAGGTCGTGCCTGCTGAGGAAGTCTGCTTCTCAGTTGTCCACTCCCGGAATGAACACTGCTGACAGTGTGTTTACGTGATTCTCCGCCCAGCGAAGAATTCTGGTGGCTTCTACCATCGCCACCCTGCTCCTTGTGCCGCCTTGGCGGTTTATATGAGCCACTGTGGTGATATTGTCTGACTGGATCAGAACCGGTTGGTCGCGAAGCAGGGTCTCCGCTTGACTTAGGGCGTTGTATATGGCCCTTAGTTCCAGGATATTGATGTGAAGGCAAGTCTCCTGCCTTGACCACAGCCCTTGGAAATTTCTTCCCTGTGTGACTGCCCCCCACCCTCGGAGACTTGCATCCGTGGTCACCAGGACCCAGTCCTGAATGCCGAATCTGCGAACTTCGAGAAGGTGAGCACTCTGCAGTCACCACAGGAGAGACATCCTTGTTCTGGGGGATAGGGTGATTAACCGATGCATCCGAAGATGTGATCCGGACCACTTGTCCAGTAAGTCCCATTGGAAGGTCCTCGTATGGAACCTGCCGAAGGGAATGGCCTCGTATGATGCCACCCTCCTTCCCAGGACTCGAGTGCAGTGATGCACTGACACCTGTTTTAGTTTTAGTAGATTCCTGACCAGTGTCACGAGCTCCTGAGATCTCTCTATCGGGAGATAAACCTTTTTCTGGTCTGTGTCTAGGATCATGCCTAGGAGAGGCAGATGAGCTGTAAGAACCAACTGCGACTTTGGAATATATAGAATCCAGCCGTGTTGCCGTTTCACTTCCAGAGAAAGTGTTACGCTGTTCAGCAACTGCTCTCTTGATCTCGCTTTTATGAGGAGATCGTCCAAGTACGTGATAATAGTGACACCTTGCTTCCGCAGGAGCACCATCATTTCCACCATTACCTTGGTGAATATTCTCAAGGCCGTGGAGAGACCAAACGGCAACGTCTGAAATTGGTAATGACCATCCCGTACCGCAATTCTGAGGTACGCCTGATGAGGTGGATAAATGGGGACATGAAGGTATGCATCCTTTATGTCCCGAGTCACCATAAAATCTCCCCCTTTCAGGCTTGCAATAACCGCTCTTAGCGATTCCATCTTGAACTTGAACCCTTTCAGGTATATGTTCAGGGATTTTAAATTCAATATGGGTCCAACCGAACCGTCTGGTTTCGGGACTACAACATGGTCGAATAATAACCCCCTCCTTGTTGAAGGAGGGGAACCTTGACCACCACCTGTTGAAGATACAATTTATGAATTGCAGTTAACACTGTTTCCCTCTCGTGGGGGGAAGCCGGCAGGGCCGTCGGTGAGGGGGCATCTTCTCAAAGTCCAGCTTGTATCCCTGAGACACTATCTATTGCCCAGGGATCTACCAGGGAGTGAACCCACTTGTGGCTGAACTTACGAAGGCGTGCCCCCACCGGGCCTAGCTCCGCCTGTGGAGCCCCAGCGACATGCTGTGGATTTTTGGCCGGGGAGGACTTCTGTTCCTGGGAACTAGCTGTGTTGTGCAGCTTCTTTCCTCTGCCCCCGCCTCTGGCAAGAAAGGACGCACCTCGGACTTTCTTGTTTCTTTATTCGAAAGGCTGCATTTGATAATGTCGTGCTTTCCTAGGCTGTGCAGAATATAAGGCAAAATATCAGAATTACCAGCTATAGCTGTGGAGACCAGGTCCGAGAACCCTTCTCCACACAATCCTCAGCCTTCCACATGCCTCTTAAGTCGGCATCATCTGTCCATTGCATAGTCTACAGGACACGTCAAGCAGAAATCGACATAGTTTTGACTCTAGGACCCAGTATACTCATGTGTCTCTTAGGTATATATATATATATATATATATATATATATATAAAACATGCCCAATCACTTAAGACAGCATCTTTAATATATATATATATATCTCTATATATACATATATATATATATATATATATATATATATATATATATGCATACTAGGGTCTCAATCTCTGCTGATAAGGTACCTGTCCACGCTGCCACAGCGCTATAAACCCATGCCGACACAATCGTCGGTCTGAGTAGTATACTAGAATGTGCACGCTATCTGCAGGATCCCTGAGAATAGCTAGTGCTACCTTCTGTGCAAACGGGACACCCTAGGGGAAGATTCCCATCACATCCTGGCCCTAGTGGGGAAAGGATACTGCCTGAGAATTTTTTGTGGGAAGCTGCAGTCTCTTGTCTGGAGATTCCCGCTCTTTTTCCTCATGAGAGGAGGGAAATTTACCTCAGCTTTTTCCCCTTAACATGTGTACCCTTGTGTCATGGACAAATGAGTCATCAGTGATATGCAAATCATCTATTATTACAATAATCATATATTGAATACCTTTCAGCCATCTTGGCTGTAACTTTGCATTATCGTAGTCGACACTGGAGTCAAACTCCGTGTCGATATCAGTGTTTATTATTTTGGATAGTTAGCATTGTGAGACTCTGAAGGTCTCTGTGACATAGGGACAGACAAGGGTAGATTTCCTGTCTGTTCTCTAATCTTTTGTGCAATAAATTCACCTCAGCTCTTACACATATCCAAACAGGTGTCGGCGTTGTCGACGGAGACACCCTCTCACACACATATTTGCTCTATCTCCTCCTTAGGGGAGCCTTTTACCTCAGACATGTCGACACACACGTACCGACACACCACACACACAGGGGATGCTCTATTTGAAGACAGTTCCCCCACAAGGCCCTTTGGAGAGACAGAGAGAGAGTATGCCAGCACACACCCCAGCGCTATATGACCCAGGAATCACACAGTAACTTAGTGTTAACCCAGTAGCTGCTGTATATATTGTTTTTACGCTAAATTTATGTGCCCCCCCTCTCTTTTTCACCCTCTCTATCGTGCAGGGGAGAGCCTGGGGAGCTTCCTCTCAGCGGATCTGTGGAGAGAAAATGGCGCTGGTGAGTGCTGAGAAAGAAGGCCCCGCCCCCTCAGCGGCGGGCTTCTCCCGCGATTTTGTGTAAAATTAATGGCGGGGGCTCATGCATATAACAGTGTCCAACTGTATACATGCTGCTTTTGTCAGGAGGTACTTAATTGCTGCCCAGGGCGCCCCCCCCTGCGCCCTGCACCCTACAGTGACCGGAGTGTGTGGGTGTAATGCGGGAGCAATGGCGCACAGCTGCAGTGCTGTGCGCTACCTCATATGAAGACAGGAGTCTTCTGCCGCCGATTTCGATGTCTTCTTTCTTCTGCCGGCTTCTGTCTTCTGGCTCTGCGAGGGGGACGGCGGCGCGGCTCCGGGAACGGACGACCAAGGTTAAGATCCTGTGTTCGAACCCTCTGGAGCTAATGGTGTCCAGTAGCCTAAGAAGCGCAACCTAGCCGCAGTTAGTAGGTTTGCTTCTCTCCCCTCAGTCCCTCGTAGCAGAGAGTCTGTTGCCAGCAGAAGCTCTCTGAAAATAAAAAACCTAACTAAAATACTTTCTTATTAGCAAGCTCAGGAGAGCCCACTAAAAGCACCCAGCTCTGGCCGGGCACAGATTCTAACTGAGGTCTGGAGGAGGGGCATAGAGAGAGGAGCCAGTGCACACCAGTAGTGCTAAATCTTTCTTAGAGTGCCCAGTCTCCTGCGGAGCCCGTCTATTCCCCATGGTCCTTACGGAGTCCCCAGCATCCACTAGGACGTTAGAGAAATAACCTTTAAAAAATAACTTAGTTAATTTTTTATATTACTGACTGCTGTTCTTTTATCGATATTGTATTTTTGTCATTTAGTATCAATGGAAATGCTGACTAGTTGATTATGTGATACCTGGACGAACTTTGGACTGGTGCCGAAGATCCCTATTGATATTCTATGTGAACATCAAGTAATGGGATTGTGTGTCTCACTCGCTGACTTTATCCCATAGATTGTAAGCTTGCAAGCAGGGCCTTCTTACCTCTATGACTGTTTGTTATTACCCAGTTTTGACTTATTGGGTGGAATTCAAATGTTTGAAAAGTTGGTTGGGTATCTGTTTTTTCCTGTCTATTACATAGGAAAAAACAGACACCCAACTGACTTTTCAAACATTTGAATCTCCCCCATTGTGTCCAGTTGTAAAGTGCAACGGAATTTGCTGCGCTATATAAGAAACTGTTAGTTAGTTAGTTAGTTAATAAATAAATAAATAAATAAATATGACAGTCATTTCTGTATGATAACTCCAGTCAATTCTTTTTCCACTTATCAACTTGGTGATTTTACATTGTAATGATCATATTGTTGGCAATTGTACAAAATTAATTGCACTTTAATACGTTGAGTATACTTTTTGTGAAAACAATGTGTGCCAGTATCCCTAAAGAGGTTAAAAACAATTATACTTAATAAATAGTCCTGTTTCAGTGTAACAAGCCTCAAAATTAAAATAATAATAACCCATTTAAATAATACACCTACCCTCCTCACCCTGCAAATAGCCATGACATCAAATTATTAGCACTCTTATTTAATTATTGGGCTCATTTTCCCTCAAGCAGCCCGAATTAAAAAAAAATAGGATTTTGATAACCTACCGGTAAATCCTTTTCTCCTAGTCCGTAGAGGATGCTGGGGACGACATCAAGACCATGGGGTATAGACAGGATCCGCAGGAGACATGGGCACTCTAAAGACTTTTCATTGGGTGTGAACTGGCTCCTCCCTCTATGCCCCTCCTCCAGACCTCAGTTGTAGGAACTGTGCCCAGGGAGACTGACATTTCGAAGAAAATAATTGCTTAACTAGTGGTGAGAAATCTATCAACTCACACCCTCAACCATGCCGCACACATGGCATTCAACATAACACACGCCAACAGGCATGAACCAATTGCAGCAACATGCTGAAAACGAAGATAACACAATTTGTGTAACTCTAATAACTAAACTGCAGGTAAAATACGCACTGGGACGGGCGCCCAGCATCCTCTACGGACTAGGCGAAAAGGATTTACCGGTAGGTTATCAAAATCCTATTTTCTCATACGTCCTAGAGCAGAGGTTCTCAAACTCGGTCCTCGGGGGCACACACAGTGCATGTTTTGCAGGTCTCCTCACAGAATCGCAAGTGAAATAATTAGCTCCACCTGTGGACCTTTTAAAATGTGTCAGTGAGTAATTAATACACCTGTGCACCTGCTGGGTTACCTGCAAAACATGCACTGTGTGTGCCCCAGAGGACCGAGTTTGAGAACCTCTGTCCTAGAGGATGCTGGGGACGACATCAAGACCATGGGGTCTATACCAAAGCTCCAGTATGGGCGGGAGAGTGCGGATGACCCTGCAGCACCGATTTACCAAACTTTAGGTCCTCATCGGCCAAGGTGTCAAACTTGTAGAACTTAGCAAATGTGTTTGACCCTGACCAAGTAGCTGCTCGGCAAAGTTGTAATGCCGAGACCCCCCGGGCAGCCGCTCCAGGATGAGCCCACCTTCCTAGTGGAGTGGGCCTTTACCGACGTCTGTAACGGCAATCCAGCCGTAGTATGAGCTTGTTGAATCGTATTTCTAATCCAATGTGCAATAGTCTGCTTGGAAGCAGGACAGCCAATCTTGTTGTGAGCATACAGGACAAACAGAGCCTCTGTTTTCCGTATACAAGCCGTTCTAGCCACATAGACTTTCAAAGCTCTAACCACATCTAGAGAATTTGAATCAGCGAATGTGTCAGTAACTACTGGCACTACAATAAGTTGGTTAATGTGGAAAGATGAAATCACCTTCGGAAGAAAATGTTGATGAGTCCTCAATTCTGCCCTATCTTCATGGAAGATCAGGTAAGGGCTCTTGTGAGACAAGGCCCCCAATTCAGACACCCGCCTTGCAGATGTCAAAGCCAAAAGCATCACCACTTTCCAAGTGAGAAACTTCAACTCTATCTTTTGTGGAGGCTCAAACCAATCCGATTGAAGGAACTGCAATACCACGTTAAGGTCCCATGGTGCCACTGGAGGCATGAATGGAGGCTAGATGTGCAGAACCCCTTTCACGAAGGTCTGAACCTCTGGAAGAGAGGCCAATTGTTTTTTGACAAGGCCGAAATCTGGACCTTGATTGACCCCAATCGGAGGCCCGCCTCCACACCATCCTGCAAAAAATGGAGAAAACGTCCTAAGTGAAACTCTTCCGTAGGAGCTTTCTTGGATTCAGACCAAGACACATATTTTCTCCAAATACGGTGGTAATGTTTCGACGTTACTCCCTTTCTGGCCTGAATAAGGGTGGGGATGACCTCTTCGGGAATACCCTTTCTGGCTAGGACATGGCGCTCAACAGCCATGCCGTCAAACGTAGCTGCGGTAAGTCTTGGTACACGCACGGCCCCTGCTGCAGCAGGTCCTCTCGAGGAGGAAGAGGCAGAGGATCTTCTATGAGCAACTGCTGAAGATCTGGGTACCAAGCCCTCCTTGGCCAGTCTGGGGCAATGAAGAATGCTCGAACCCTTGTTTTCCATATGATCCTGAGTACTTTTGGGATCAGCGGAAGTGGAGGGAAGACATACATTGACGGAAAAACCCACTGGGTCACCAATGCATCCACTGCTACTGCTTGAGGTTCTCTCGACCTGGGACAGTATCTCTGAAGCTTCTTGTTGAGACGAGACGCCATCATGTCTATTTGAGGAACTCCCCAAAGACTTGTCACCTCTGCGAACACTTCTTGGTGGAGGCCTCACTCTCCTGGATGGAGATCGTGTCTGCTGAGGAAGTCTGCTTCCCAGTTGTCTACTCCCGGAATGAATATTGCCGACAGAGCTTGTAGATGTTTTTCTGCCCATTTAGGATTTTTGTCGCCTCTGCCATTGCCACTCTGCTTTTCGTTCCGCCCTGCCTGTTTATGTATGCGACTGCTGTTACATTGTCCGCCTGGATCTGCACGGGACGGTCTTGAAGAAGATGTACCGCTTGTTGAAGGCCGTTGTAAATGGCTCTTAGCTCCAGAACGTTTATGTGAAGGCAGGCTTCCTGATGTGACCAACGTCCCTGGAAGTTTTCTCCCTGAGAGACTGCTCCCCAGCCTCAGAGATTTGTATCCGTGGTTACCAGGACCCAGTCCTGAATCCCGAACCTGCGTCCCTCTAGCAGGTGAGAGCTGTGCAACCACCACAGGAGCGAAATCAATCTTTCTGTGCATGTGTAGGTGTGACCCCGACCACTTGTCCAACAGGTCCCACTGGAATACTCTGGCATGGAACCTGCCAAACTGTATGGCCTCGTAGGCCACCACCATCTTCCCCAACAACCGAATGCACTGATGGATCAACACACTTGATGGTTTCAATATCTGTTTTACCATTTTCTGGATTTCCAGAGCCTTTTCCAGCGGAAGAAATACCCTCTGAACTTCTGTGTCCAGAATCATCCCGAGGAAAGACAACCTTGTTGTCGGTTCCAACTAGAGATGAGCGGATTCGGTTTTACTCGGTTTTACTCGGTTCTCAAAACCGAATCTTATTGGCTATCCAAAACACGTGACATCCGTGAGCCAATTAGATGCCGTTTTGAGAACCGAGTAAAACCGAGTAAAACCGAACCCGCTCATCTCTAGTTCCAACTGTGATTTTGGGAAATTTATGATCCACCCGTGTAGTTGGAGTATTGACAGAGAGTGATATGTTTTGTAACAACTGATCCCTGGATCTCGCCTTTATCAGGTCGTCGTCCAGATAAGGAATTATATTGACTCCTTTCTGACGAAGGAGGACCATCATCTCTGCTAGCGCCGTGGAGAGACCGAAAAGGTAACGTCTGGAATTGGTAATGGCAATCCTGAATCGCGAATCTCAGATAAGCCTGGTGAGGAGGATAAATGAGAACATGCATGTAAGCATCCTTTATGTCCACTGACACCAAGTAGTCCCCCTCCACCAGACTGGCAATCACTGCCCGAAGTGATTCCATCTTGAACTTGAACCTTATTAGGTAACAATTCAGATCCTTTAGATTTAGGATCGGTCTGACCGAGCCATCCGGCTTCGGAACAACAAAGAGGCTTGAATAAAAACCCCTCCCTTGTTGTGACAACGGTACCAGGACTATGACCTGGTCTTGACATAAGTTTTGGATTGCCGATGTTACTGCTTCTCTTTCTGGCGGAGAAACTGTCAAGGTCGATTTGAAAAATCGTCATGGAGGAACGTCTTGAAACTCCAGTTAGTATCCCTGGGATACTATTTGCAACACCCAGGGATCCAGGCCAGACAGAATCCAATCCTGGCTGAAGAGTTTGAGACATGCCCCCACCCGAGCGGCCTCCCGCAAGGGAGCCCCAGCGTCATGCTGGGGATTTGGCAGAAGTAGGGGTAGACTTCTGCTCTTGGGAACCTGGAGCCGCTGTGGGCTTCTTTCCCCTTCCCCTACCAGCAAAGAAGGGGGAACCTCTCGTCTTTTTGTATTTATTAGGCCGAAAGGACTGCATTTGCGGGTGCAGGTGCAGAGGGCAAAAATGTCGACTTACCTGCGGTAGCCGCCGAGACTAACGCATCCAGGCCATCGCCAAGTAAGGCCTCACCTTTATATGGGAGAGCCTCCATGTTTCTTTTGGAATCTGCATCCGCATTCCACTGGCGAATCCACAACGCCCGCCTAGCCGATACTGCCATGGTAGCGGCTTGTGAACTCGAGAGTCCAATATCCTTCATTGCTTCCAGCATGTAGGCGGCAGCGTCCTTGATATTCCCTAACTTAAGGAGTATCTCATCTTTATCAATCGTGTCAATTTCTGATGACACGCTTTCTGACCATTTTTCAATAGCGCGACTCACCCATGCGCAGGCAATAGTGGGCCTGAGCAGTGTACCATTGGTAACATAAATGGATTTCAATGTCGTTTACATTTTGCGGTCTGCCGGTTCTTTAAGAGAAGCCGTGCCAGGAGCAGGGAGAATTACCTTCTTTGTCAACCTGGAAAGTGCACTGTCTAACACAGGGGGTGACTCCCATTTTTTCCTGTCCTCAGCCGGGAAAGGGTAAGCTATGTGAATCCTTTTGGGAATACAAAATCTTTTATCAGGATTCACCCACATCCCTTCAAACAGAGCATTTAGTTCGTGTGAAGGAGGGAACGTGACTTTGGACTTCTTTTCCCTACATAAATACGCCTTCTCCCGAGGTACAGGAGTGGTTTCTGTAACCTCCAACACGTCCCTTATAGCCACAATCATATATTGTAAACTTTTTGCCAATTTATGATCTATCTCTCTGGATTCAGTATCGTCGACACAAGAATCGGAATCCGTGTCGGTATCCGTGTTTACAACATTTGCAAATGGTCTCTTATGTGACCCAGAGGGGCCGCCCGCAAAAAGGAATAACAGCATCCTGAAAAATCACATCTTCCACAGATTTTCTCCATCATGCAGCCTTAGATTCAGACTTATCTAATCTACAGTTAATCAGATGCATACTGTCACGTATCTCTTTCACCCATGCAGGCTCTTGGTGTGCCGGTAACGCCACCACATTACAACTCTGTGTCCCTAAAATGGCTTCCTCCGGGGAAGAACTCCCTGCCTCAGACATGCCTCACACGTGTACAGCACACTCACAGACAAACTGGGACTTATTTTGGGGACAGACCCACAGTAAAATCTGTCAGAGGGACACAGTATAGGAGCAGCCAGTTCACAATCCCAGCGCCAGTATTTCCTATGAACACAGTATGTCCACAGCCCAACGGCGCTTTTAAATAGTAATATACACTATCAAATGCACCACAATCGCTTTGTGCCCCCCCTTAACAGCACCCTGTACTTGTCAGAAGTGGAGGAGAGGACCAGTGTGTTCTCTGCAGCCTGAGGAGAGAGAGAAAATGGCGCTGAGTAGTTTGCTGGCTGCCTGAGGAAGAAGCTCCGCCCCCGCAATGGCGCATCCTAACACTCATAAAATCACTGTAATATTTATACTGGCGGGGGTAGGGCTGTGCTAGCGGCAACTTATGCCCCCTTTTAGCCAGTTTGAGGTATTTTTCTTGCTGCCCAGGGCCCCCCCCTGCGCCCTGCACCCTGGAGTGCCTGTGTGTGTGGGCAGCAATGGCGCGCTGCGCTCCCGCCAGCCGCGCCGCACCTCAGCCATCACTTACTTGATAGAAGATCATTCTTCTTATACTCACCTGTCTTCTGACTTCTGGCTCTGTGAGGGGGGTGACGGCGTGCTGTGGGAGTGAGCATCTAGACACGGCTAGTGTTTAGTACCCTTCAGGAGCTAATGGTGTCCTGTCAGCCAGAAGCAGAGCCATGAAACTCTTTAGGAAGTTGGTTCTGCTTCTGCCCCCTCAGTCCCACGAAGCAGGAAGTCTGATGCCAGCAGATCTCGCTGAAAATAAAAAAAACCTAACATAAGTCTTTTCACAGAAACTCAGTAGAGCTCCTCAGAATGCATCCAGTCTGCCTGGGCACATTTCTAAAACTGAGGTCTGGAGGATGGGCATAGAGGGAGGAGCCAGTTCACACCCAATGAAAAGTCTTTAGAGTGCCATGTCTCCTGCGGATCCCGTCTATAACCCATGGTCTTGATGTCGTCCCCAGCATCCTCTAGGACGTATGAGAAATAATACACATTTAATGGAGACCCTACAATGCATTATTAGACCCAGGGCCGGTGGTAGGGTGTTTGGCGCCCCCTGCAAACTATAAATTTGCTACTTCCCTGATGTCATTTTCCGTGACTAATTAACCTTCCGGGGACAATCCAATTAGCCTTGATGCCGGCACTTATCTGGCATTTTTTACCTGGTATAAAATTCCTGATAATAGCCATTTTTTTGTAGCTGCCAACACGAAAACACATTTATCTGGGAAAATATCCTGGATCCTATGTGTTTTCGCGCGAAAACTATATTTTTTTCAAGAGAAAAAAAATAGCCTTTAATTGAAATGCCCCCCCCCCCCCAAAAAAAAAAAAAATTGGCAAAAAACTGCAGTAAAGCCATTTTTTCCCTCCCAAAAATGTATCAGGCACAACTGAATTCCCCCCAGAACATTAGTATTTTTTTAGACTGTACACAGTTACAATTCCTGGGTCTCCTTGTAATCTTTATGGCTCCACATAATTATTATTATTTCTACAGATGACTAGCCAGTGCTGAAATAGTCTTATCTTTTTTTTTTTAAAAAAGCACTCCTATGTTAGCCAAACAGGCCCCATTCTACAGTACATCACTAGGGAGCAGACCTAGCTTAAACACCTGGCTCACATTCAGCCCTGTATCATGTCTAACCAGTTACTGCTGGCTGACTAAGCAGGTGATGCAGTACATGTCATAGGAAGCCTGGCTCCACAGAACTGAGCACACACAAGTATGGGTGATATAGAATTGCACATTATTTAATTGCATGTGCACTCATGATGGAAGAGGTGTAACTGCTATGACTGCCGTTCATATATAGACAAAGCTCATTGAGGTTGTGTCAATGTAACTGCGGGCTATGCAGAATTGAACATAAGTGAAAATACACCTGTTTGAAGGGTTCGGTGTAAGTTCATAGGATAGTGATGACTAATAGCAAACCAAGTGTATGGATTGAGGCGGTTGCACCAGAAGATACTCTGCATGTGAGGAACATCTACACATGTATCCGTGAATGCAGAGCAAAAAATAAGATTTTACTCACAGGTAAATCTATTTCTCGTAGTCCGTAGTGGATGCTGGGTACTCCGTAAGGACCATGGGGAATAGACGGGCTCCGCAGGAGACTGGGCACTCTTTAAAGAAAAGATTAGGTACTATATCTGGTGTGCACTGGCTCCTCCCTCTATGCCCCTCCTCCAGACCTCAGTTAGGGAAACTGTGCCCGGAAGAGCTGACATTACAAGGAAAGGATTTGGAATCCAGGGTAAGACTCATACCAGCCACACCAATCACACCGTACAACTCGTGATAACTATACCCAGTTAACAGTATGAACAACAACTGAGCCTCATTAAACAGATGGCTCAGAACAAAAAACCCTATAGTTAAGCAATAACTATATACAAGTATTGCAGAATTCCGCACTTGGGACGGGCTCCCAGCATCCACTACGGACTACGAGAAATAGATTTACCAGTGAGTAAAATCTTATTTTCTCTGACGTCCTAGTGGATGCTGGGTACTCCGTAAGGACCATGGGGATTATACCAAAGCTCCCAAACGGGCGGGAGAGTGCGGATGACTCTGCAGCACCGAATGAGCAAACTCAAGGTCCTCCTCAGCCAGGGTATCAAACTTGTAGAATTTTGCAAACGTGTTTGATCCCGACCAGGTAGCAGCTCAGCAAAGTTGTAAAGCCGAGACCCCTCGGGCAGCCGCCCAAGAAGAGCCCACCTTCCTCGTGGAATGGGCTTTGACTGATTTAGGATGCGGCAGTCCAGCCGCAGAATGTGCAAGTTGAATCGTGCTACAGATCCAGCGAGCAATAGTCTGCTTAGAAGCAGGAGCACCCAGCTTGTTGGGTGCATGCAGGATAAACAGCGAGTCAGTTTTTCTGACTCTAGCCATCCTGGAAACATAGATTTTCAGGGCCCGGACTACATCCAGCAACTTGGAAGCCTCCAAGTCCCGAGTAGCCGCAGGCACCACAATAGGTTGGTTCAAATGAAACGCTGATACCACCTTAGGGAGAAATTGGGGACAAGTCCTCAATTCTGCCCTGTCCATATGGAAGATCAGATAGGGGCTTTTACATGACAAAGCCGCCAATTCTGACACACGCCTAGCCGAAGCCAAGGCCAAAAGCATGACCACTTTCCACGTGAGATATTTCAACTCCACGGTCTGAAGTGGCTCAAACCAATGTGATTTTAGGAAATCCAACACAACGTTGAGATCCCAAGGTGCCACTGGAGGTACCCTTAACAAACGTCTGAACCTCAGGCAGTGAAGCCAGTTCTTTTTGAAAGAAAATAGACAGGGCCGAAATCTGGACTTTAATGGATCCCAATTTAAGGCCCATAGTCACTCCTGACTGTAGGAAGTGCAGAAATCGACCCAGCTGAAATTCTTCTGTTGGGGCCTTCATAGCCTCACACCAAGCAACATATTTTCGCCATATGCGGTGATAATGTTTTGCTGTCACATCCTTCCTAGCTTTTATCAGCGTAGGAATGACTTCAACCGGAATGCCCTTTTCCATCAGGATCCGGCATTCAACCGCCATGCCGTCAAACGCATCCGCGGTAAGTCTTGGAACAGACAGGGCCCCTGCTGTAGCAGGTCCTGTCGGAGCGGCAGAGGCCAAGGGTCCTCTGAGATCATTTCTTGTAGTTCCGGGTACCAAATCCTTCTTGGCCAATCCGGAACGATGAGTATAGTTCTTACTCCTCTCTTTCTTATTATCCTCAGTACCTTTGGTATGAGAGGAAGAGGAGGGAACACATACACCGACTGGTACACCCACGGTGTCACTAGAGCGTCCACAGCTATCGCCTGAGGGTCCCTTGATCTGGCGCAATATCTTTTTAGCTTTTTGTTGAGGCGGGACGCCATCATGTCCACCTGTGGCCTTTCCCAACGATTTACAATCAGCTGGAAAACTTCTGGATGAAGTCCCCACTCTCCCGGGTGGGGGTCGTGCCTGCTGAGGAAGTCTGCTTCCCAGTTGTCCACTCCCGGAATGAACACTGCTGACAGTGCTATCACGTAATTTTCCGCCCATCGGAGAATCCTTGTGGCTTCTGCCATCGCCATCCTGCTTCTTGTGCCACCCTGTCGGTTTACATGGGCGACCGCCGTGATGTTGTCTGACTGAATCAGAACCGGCTGGTTTTGAAGCAGGGGTTTTGCCTGACTTAGGGCATTGTAAATGGCCCTCAGTTCCAGAATATTTATGTGTAGGGAAGCCTCCTGACTCGACCATTGTCCTTGGAAGTTTCTTCCCTGAGTGACTGCCCCCCAACCTCGGAGGCTTGCATCCGTGGTCACCAGGACCCAGTCCTGTATGCCGAATCTGCGGCCCTCGAGAAGATGAGCACTCTGCAGCCACCACAGCAGAGACACCCTGGCCCTCGGGGACAGGGTGATCAGCCGATGCATCTGAAGATGCGATCCGGACCACTTGTCTAACAGATCCTACTGAAAGATCCTTGCATGGAACCTGCCGAAGGGAATTGCTTCGTAAGAAGCTACCATCTTTCCCAGGACTCGCATGCAGTGATGCACCGACACCTGTTTTGGTTTCAGGAGGTCTCTGACCAGAGATGACAACTCCTTGGCCTTCTCCTCCGGGAGAAACACCTTCTTCTGTTCTGTGTCCAGAATCATACCCAGGAACAGCAGACGCGTCGTAGGAACCAGCTGCGACTTTGGGATATTCAGAATCCAGCCGTGCTGTTGTAGCACTTCCTGAGATAGTGCTACTCCGCCCAACAACTGCTCCATGGACCTCGCCTTTATAAGGAGATCGTCCAAGTACGGGATAATAATAACTCCCTTCTTTCGAAGGAGTATCATCATTTCGGCCATTACTTTGGTAAATACCCTCGGTGCCGTGGACAGACCAAACGGCAACGTCTGGAATTGGTAATGGCAGTCCTGTACCACAAAACGGAGGTACACCTGGTGAGGTGGGTAAATGGGGACATGTAGGTAAGCATCCTTGATGTCCAGTGATACCATGTAATCCCCCTCTTCCAGGCTTGCAATAACTGCCCTGAGCGATTGCATTTTGAACTTGAACTTCCTTATATAAGTGTTCAAGGATTTCAAATTTAGAATGGGTCTCACCGAACCGTCTGGTTTCGGTACCACAAACATTGTGGAATAGTAACCCCGTCCCTGTTGAAGGAGGGGAACTTTGATTATCACCTGCTGGAGGTACAGCTTGTGAATTGCCGCCAGTACTACCTCCCTGTCCTGGGGAGTAGCTGGCAAGGCTGATTTGAGGTAACGGCGAGGGGGAGACATCTCGAACTCCAGCTTGTATCCCTGAGATACCACTTGTAGAACCCAGAGATCCACCTGTGAGCGAACCCACTGGTTGCTGAAGTTCCGGAGGCGGGCCCCCACCGCACCTGGCTCCACATGTGGAGCACCAGCGTCATGCGGTGGACTTAGTGGAAGCAGGGGAGGAGTTTTGTTCCTGGGAACTGGCTGTATGGTGCAGCTTTTTCCCTCTACCCCTGCCTCTGGGCAGAAAGGACGCGCCTCTGACCCGCTTGCCTTTCTGAGGCCGAAAGGACTGTACTTGATAATACGGTGCTTTCTTAGGCTGTGAGGGAACCTGAGGTAAAAAAGTCGACTTCCCAGCTGTTGCTGTGGATACGAGGTCCGAAAGACCGTCCCCAAACAATTCCTCACCCTTATAAGGCAAAATTTCCATGTGCCTTTTAGAATCAGCATCACCTGTCCACTGCCGAGTCCATAATACTCTCCGGGCAGAAATGGACATTGCATTAATTCTAGATGCCAGCCGGCAAATGTCCCTCTGTGCATCTCTCATATATAAGACTACGTCTTTAATATGCTCTATGGTTAGCAATATAGGGGGTCATTACGAGTTGTTCGCTCGCAAGGCGATTTTAGCAGAGTTGCTCACGCTAAGCCGCCGCCTACTGGGAGTGAATCTTAGCATCTTAAAATTGCGAACGATGTATTCGCAATATTGCGATTACACACCTCGTAGCAGTTTCTGAGTAGCTTCAGACTTACTCGGCATCTGCGATCAGTTCAGTGCTTGTCGTTCCTGGTTTGACGTCACAAACACTCCCAGCGTTCGCCCAGACACTCCTCCGTTTCTCCGGCCACTCCTGCGTTTTTTCCGGAAACGGTAGCGTTTTTTCCCACACGCCCATAAAACGGCCTGTTTCCGCCCAGTAACACCCATTTCCTGTCAATCACATTACGATCGCCAGAACGATGAAAAAGCCGTGAGTAAAATTACTAAGTGCATAGCAAATTTACTTGGCGCAGTCGCAGTGCGGACATTGCGCATGCGCATTAAGCGGAAAATCGCTGCGATGCGAAGATTTTTACCGAGCGAACAACTCGGAATGACCACCATAGTGTCCCTGTCAAGGGAATCAATGTTATCAGACAGGGAATCAGACCACGCTGCTGCAGCACTACACATCCATGCTGAAGCAATTTCAGGTCTCAGTATAGTACCTGAGTGTGTATACACAGACTTCAGGATAGCCTCCTGCTTTCTATCTGCAGGCTCCTTTAAGGCGGCCGTATCCTGAGAAGGCAGTGCCACCTTTTTTGATAAGCGTGTGAGCGCCTTGTCCACCTTAGGGGATGTCTCCCAGCGTAACCTATCCGTTGGCGGGAAAGGGTACGCCATTAGTAACCGCTTAGAAATTACTAGTTTCTTATCTGGGGAACTCCACACTTCTTCACACAATTCACTTAACTCATCAGATGGGGGAAAAGTCACTGGCTGCTTTTTCTCCCCAAACATAATACCCTTTTTAGTGGTAACCGGGTTAATGTCAGAAATGTGCAACACATTTTTCATTGCCGTAATCATGCATCGGATGGCTCTAGTGGATTGTACATTTGTCTCATCCTCGTCGACACTGGAGTCAGACTCCGTGTCGACATCTGTGTCTGCCGTCTGAGGTAGCGGGCGTTTTTGAGCCCCTGACTGCCTCTGAGATGCCTGGGCAGGCGCGGGCTGAGATGCCGGCTGTCCCAAAGCTGCGTCATCGAACCTTTTATGCAAGGAGTTGACACTGTCGGTTAATACCTTCCACATATCCATCCACTCAGGTGTCGGCCCCGCAGGGGGCGACATCACACTTATCGGCACCTGCTCCGCCTCCATGTAAGCGTCCTCATCAAACATGTCGACACAGCCGTACCGACACACCGCACACACACAGGGAATGCTCTGACTGAGGATAGCACCCCACAAAGTCCTTTGGGGAGACAGAGAGAGAGTATGCCAGCACACACCAGAGCGCTATATAACAGAGGGATATACACTATACACAAAGTGATTTTCCCCCTATAGCTGCTTATCACAATTTGCGCCTAAATTTATGTGCCCCCCCTCTCTTTTTTACCCTTTCTGTAGTGTATACTGCAGGGGAGAGCCTGGGGAGCGTCCTTCTAGCGGAGCTGTGAAGATAAAATGGCGCTGGCTGTGCTGAGGAAGATAGCCCCGCCCCTTCAGCGGCGGGCTTCTCCCGCTTTTTATAATGTTAATGGCGGGGGGTTTTGCACATATACAGTGTTATACATTGTATTATGTGCTTTTTGTGCCAAAAGGTATACTAATTGCAGCCCAGGGCGCCCCCCCCCCCCCCCCCAGCGCCCTGCACCCACCAGTGACCGGAGCGTGTGGTGTGCTGTGGGAGCAATGGCGCACAGCTGCAGTGCTGTGCGCTACCTTATTGAAGAACGGAGTCTTCAGCCGCCGATTTTCTCCGGTTTCTTCCTGTTATGTACACCAGTGCCTGCAGGAAAGTACTGGTGTCAGAACTGTTATGCACAACAAATGGACTCACAGACAGACTGGGGAATATGACATAACGTACACAGAAGGTGATAGGGTAACAAAATACACACAAAGTGAACAGAGAAGCCCAGAGGCTAAGGAACTGGGTATCTCCCTTGTATTAGAAATGCTCACATGGGAAAAGCAAGATGTTGTGTTTTAATACATAGAGAACCCGAAATGCTGTTGCTAAGGGCAACAGCAAAACCCTAAAGGGTTACCAACGGGTGTGGCAGTAAACTCCTTGGTCAGAGATGGAATGATAGACACAAGGAGAGTCTCCACAATCCTAATTCTCACTTGCAGTGCACAGGTTCAGTTTACTGCCACTAAACTGACCCCTGACACCTAGCACAGTGAGACAGGATTAGACAGGCAAGTCTTAGAATACAGCCGCAAACTTGCTAAGTTCACAGAGTAGTAACAGAACCCCAGCAAGCTAAACGACTGACTCCAGTCTTACTGCTAGGTCTGGATTGGCAGAGTGTAATACCAAATCCCCAGGCCTATTTGCAGTAAGCAACAAACAAATACAAAGCTACACAGTACTGGCTAACTTTCAGGAACTGACTAACCAACAAAGATTCAGCAGCATCTGCTTAACCTGGAAAGAGGCCTTATAAAGCAGGTGCTGTCCACGCCCCACTCAGACCTCACAGACTGTGAGCACAAAAACCAGCACCGGATCCCCTGCCGTGCACAGAGCCTATAACCACTGCACAGCAAAAGACCCGAACCGGAGTATCAGCTGCGCTCAGGTTACTCCGCTAGTACTTGTCTCCCGGTTGCCATGACGACGTGGCAGCACAGGGCAGGAGACCCTAACAGTACCCCCCCTCTGACGAGGGGTCAAAGAACCCCTACCACCGGGTTTATCGGGGAACTGCGAAAAGAAAGAGCGTATCAGTCTGGGGGCATGAAGATCACAACTGCGCACCCACGACCGCTCCTCCGGGCCATACCCCTTCCAGTGCACCAAAAATGACAGCCGACCCCGAACCACCTTGGAGTCAAGAATCCTTTCAACAACAAACACCCTCTGGCCACGTATCAGAAGAGGGGAAGGTCTTCCACTGGAAGAAGGATTCCTAATCGCCCATTTTAAAAGGGAACAATGAAATGTTTTATTGATACCCAAAGAACGGGGCAGATCTAACTGAAATGCCACCGGATTGATAACCCTGGTGATCTTATAAGGGCCGATGAACCGGGGGCCTAACTTATGAGATGGCTGTCTCAACTTCAAATTCTTGGTAGACAACCAGACGAAGTCTCCTAATTTGAAGCTGCAGGGTCTTTTCCGCTTATCAAAAACCCTTTTGGTCACTAATGACACAGACACAAGGGCTTTCTTCACTTTCCGCCAAATACCTCTAAGGACCGAAACCACAGAGGAACCACCAGGCGTGGAGTCCAGGGGGTCAAAAGAATTGGCCTTAGGATGATGCCCATACACACAAAGGAAGGGAGAGATCCCTGTAGCAGAGTGAGCCGCGTTGTTATAGGCAAACTCCGCCATGGACAGATGAGCAACCCAGTCAGTCTGACACTTGGAGACATAACACCTGAGGAACTGCTCCAAGGACTGGTTCACCCTTTCAGTCTGCCCATTAGACTGCGGATGGTAGCCTGACGACAAGCTGACAGAAATCTGGAGATCGGAACAAAATGCCCTCCAGAATTTGGCCACAAACTGGGATCCGCGGTCAGAGACCACATCAAGTGGCAACCCGTGGAGACGCACAACATGCAGCATAAATAATTCAGACAGGCGTCTGGCCGATGGCAGCCCAACCAGTGGAACGAAGTGCGCCATCTTCGAAAACCTGTCAACGACAACCCAGATGGCTGTCATCCCCGAGGATTTGGGCAAGTCCACCACAAAATCCATTGAAATGTGGGTCCATGGCTTAGATGGGATAGAGAGTGGATGTAATGGGCCAACAGGAACCCCTCTAGGAGTCTTATTTCGGGCACAGATGTCACATGCCCGAACCCACTGATCCACATCCTTAGCCACCGAGGGCCACCACACCGCCCTAGATAGCAACTCCCGAGTTCTGGCAATACCCGGGTGACCTGCCGATTTCTTGGCATGGAATTCCAGGAACACTCGCTGTCTTAACCTAGGAGGCACAAACAAAAGACCTACCGGAAGGTCTGGAGGAGCCTGCTCCTGTGCTCTAAGGACTAATGATAAGAGGTCCTGGGTAATGCCCACTTTAATACATGATGGGGAAACAATGGGCAACGGCTCCTCGGTGGTCTCCTGGATTGGAGCAAAACTCCGCGAGAGCGCATCAGCCTTGATGTTTTTTGACCCAGGGCGATATGTTATCAAAAAATTAAAGCGAGCAAAAAACAAAGCCCATCGTGCCTGCCTGGCATTGAGACGCTTCGCTGACTCTAAATATGCCAGATTCTTATGGTCAGTGAGAATTGAGACCACAAACTTAGCCCCCTCGAGCCAGTGTCTCCACTCCTCGAGTGCATCCTTAATAGCCAACAATTCCCGGTTACCCACGTCATAATTCATCTCGGCAGGCGAAAATTTACGGGAAAAGTAAGCACAGGGATGAAGGCGATTATCAGACACTCCCATCTGAGAAAGCACTGCCCCAATACCCATCTCAGAGGCATCCACCTCCACCACAAAAGGACGCTCTGGATCTGGGTGTCGCAGCACCTTGGCCGAAACAAATGCCCTTTTGAGACGGGCAAAAGCCGCTTTAGCCTCACAAGACCAGTGAGCAACATCCGCCCCTTTCTTAGTGAGTGCCACCAAGGGCGCCACTATAGACGAAAATCCAGCGATAAATCGTCTATAAAAATTTGCAAAGCCCAGGAAACGCTGAAGCGCCTTCAAACTAGTGGGTTGCACCCAATCCAGGACTGCCTGTACCTTGGAACCCTCCATTTGGAAACCTTCTGGGGAGATAATATATCCTAGAAATGCGATTTGCTGAACTTCAAATTCGCACTTCTCCAGCTGCGCCCCAAGCCGGTGGTCTCTGAGTTTCTGGAGGACTAAGCGTACATGCTTCCGATGTTCCTCCAGGGAATGGGAGAAGATTAGGATGTCATCTAAGTATACAACTAAGAATCTATCCAAATATTCCCTGAGCACATCATTCATGAAATCCTGGAAGACTGCCGGGGCATTACAGAGCCCAAAAGGCATCACCAAATATTCATAATGCCCTGAGTGGGTATTAAAGGCAGTCTTCCATTCATCCCCCTCTCTTATTCGGATTAGATTGTACGCACCGCGTAGGTCAATCTTAGAAAAAATGGTGGCAGTACGAAGCTGGTCAAACAAGACCGAAATGAGAGGCAGTGGGTATGAGTTTTTAATCGTGATACGGTTCAATTCCCTGAAGTCGATGCAGGGTCGCAACGAACCGTCCTTTTTACCCACGAAGAAGAACCCCGACCCAACTGGAGACTGTGAAGGTCTGATAAATCCCTTAGCCAAGTTCTCCTGAATGTACTCTGCCATAGCCTGAGTCTCAGGACGTGACAGGGAGTACAACCTGCTCTTGGGAAGCTTAGCATTTGGCAACAAATCAATGGCACAGTCATAGGGGCGATGGGGAGGTAGTACCTCTGCAACTTTTTTGGAGAACACGTCCGCAAAATCTGCATAACACCCTGGCAATCCTGGCAAACTTAGCTGCGAGAGCCTGACTGGAAGGCTCAAGCAACTCCTGAAACAATCAGTACCCCAACTAAGAATCTCCCCAGACACCCAGTCAAATTGAGGATTGTGGGCCCTTAACCAGGGTAACCCCAACACCAATGGGGCAAAAGTACAGACAGTCACATAAAAGGACAATTTTTCAGAGTGTGTGGCTCCAATAAACAAAGAAATCTGGCTAGTGCAAGAGGTAATTTTACCTTGGGATAATGGTTCCCCGTTTAACCCACAAATCTCAATTTCCGATGCCAAGGGTACTAAGGGAACAGAGTGTTTCAGGGCGAATTGGCGGTCCATAAAAACCCCGTCGGCCCCACTGTCCACAAAGGCCTCAGTCTTGACAGTTTGACCGAGGATCTTCAAGGTCACCGGAATGATAAAAGTCTTCTTGGGAAATTCTGACTTCTGGCCTGACAGGATATTTCCCATCACCCTCAGGCCCTGAAGTTTTCCGGCTTTTCTGGGCATGATACTACCACATGACCTTTATTCCCACAGTACAAACACAACCCCTGCTGTCTCCTCCGCGTCTTCTCACGCGAGGAGAGGCGGGTAGCCCCAATCTGCATAGGCTCCTCGGAAAATTCCTCAGAGTCTGAGGTTCCCTTGGGAAGGAAGGAAATCTCAGTCTCCCTTTCAAGCCTACGCTCTCTCAGCCGTCTATCCACCCGGATGGATAACTGCATGAGCTGATCCAAGCTATCAGGCAAGGGATATTGTACCAGTTGGTCCTTTATCTGGTTAGAAAGACCTCTTCGGTACTGGTGTCTCAGGGCTGGGTCATTCCACTGGGTATCATGGGCCAACCTCCGAAACTCCGTACAGTAAACCTCAACTGGCCTTCGCCCTTGCTTAAAGATCGAAATCTGAGCCTCGGCTGAGGCCGTCTTGTCAGGGTCATCATACAACATGCCCAGTGCCGTAAAAAAAGCATCAACACTTTTAAGCGACGGACAGTCAGGCTGCAACCCATATGCCCAGACCTGTGGGTCTCCTTGTAGCAAGGAAATCACTATGCCCACCCGCTGAATCTCCGACCCAGAAGACTGAGGCCTAAGCCGGAAGTATAGCTTGCAGCTCTCCTTGAAACAAAAGAACTGCGAGCGATCTCCAGAAAAACGATCCGGGAGATTTACTTTCGGCTCCTTAACCCCTGCAGGTGCTGCTGCTGCGGGAGCTCCGCCAGCAGCCTGGGAGGTGTGCATTTTAATGGACAGATCATTAAATTGTCGAGTCAGGACCTGCACCTGATCGACCACCTGTTGCAACGTATTTTGAGGGGTATGCTCCATATTCCCACAAAATTTCAACAGGAGTATTAGGCTGCTGAATATGTTATGTACACCAGTGCCTGCAGGAAAGTACTGGTGTCAGAACTGTTATGCACAACAAATGGACTCACAGACAGACTGGGGAATATGACATAACGTACACAGAAGGTGATAGGGTAACAAAATACACACAAAGTGAACAGAGAAGCCCAGAGGCTAAGGAACTGGGTATCTCCCTTGTATTAGAAATGCTCAGATGGGAAAAGCAAGATGTTGTGTTTTAATACATAGAGAACCCGAAATGCTGTTGCTAAGGGCAACAGCAAAACCCTAAAGGGTTACCAACGGGTGTGGCAGTAAACTCCTTGGTCAGAGATGGAATGATAGACACAAGGAGAGTCTCCACAATCCTAATTCTCACTTGCAGTGCACAGGTTCAGTTTACTGCCACTAAACTGACCCCTGACACCTAGCACAGTGAGACAGGATTAGACAGGCAAGTCTTAGAATACAGCCGCAAACTTGCTAAGTTCACAGAGTAGTAACAGAACCCCAGCAAGCTAAACGACTGACTCCAGTCTTACTGCTAGGTCTGGATTGGCAGAGTGTAATACCAAATCCCCAGGCCTATTTGCAGTAAGCAACAAACAAATACAAAGCTACACAGTACTGGCTAACTTTGAGGAACTGACTAACCAACAAAGATTCAGCAGCATCTGCTTAACCTGGAAAGAGGCCTTATAAAGCAGGTGCTGTCCACGCCCCACTCAGACCTCACAGACTGTGAGCACAAAAACCAGCACCGGATCCCCTGCCGTGCACAGAGCCTATAACCACTGCACAGCAAAAGACCCGAACCGGAGTATCAGCTGCGCTCAGGTTACTCCGCTAGTACTTGTCTCCCGGTTGCCATGACGACGTGGCAGCACAGGGCAGGAGACCCTAACACTTCCGTCTTCTGGCTCTGCAAGGGGGGCAGGCGCGGCTCTGGGAACGGACGATCGAGGTCGGGCCCTGTGTTCGATCCCTCTGGAGCTAATGGTGTCCAGTAGCCTTAGAAGCACAAGCTAGCTGCAAGCAGGTAGGTTTGCTTCTCTCCCCTAAGTCCCACGTAGCAGTGAGTCTGTTGCCAGCAGATCTCAGTGAAAATAAAAAACCTAACAAATACTTTTCTTTATAGTGAACTCAGGAGAGCCCACTAAGTGCATCCAGCTCAGGCCGGGCACAGATTCTAACTGAGGTCTGGAGGAGTGGCATAGAGGGAGGAGCCAGTGCACACCAGATATAGTACCTAATCTTTTCTTTAAAGAGTGCCCAGTCTCCTGCGGAGCCCGTCTATTCCCCATGGTCCTTACGGAGTACCCAGCATCCACTAGGACGTCAGAGAAACATAGGGTTCATTGTATTATAAGGAGAAGGAACTCTTAGTAGTATATTTACTAAGGAGCGGGTTTATAGAAGTGGAGATGTTGCCCATAGCAACCAGATTCCAGCTATTATCTTCTAGAAGGTGTTATAGAAATGATACTGCAGGTAGAATTTGATTGGCTGCTATAGGCAACATCTCCACTTCTATAAACCCGCACAGTACTAAAGATACCCTTTAGCCTTTCACATCAGCATTATGCTAGCTGCTGATAGCAGGAGGCAATGTCATTTAACGGTGAAGTGAACTTATCTTTGTTAACCAGTAAAATGATATGGAGGGTCCAGAGTAACATTCAATTACAATGGAGGAGGGAGGGGGGGAGGGGGGGGGGGGGGGGGGCTAATAAAATGTTGATCACACAGCTTTGCATTTCCCTCACATTTGCTCACCGCTCCATGTCACCTCTGTTCAACAACCTCTCCCCTATAAATTGCAAGCCCTTACAAGGAGATGTAGTTGGCATCCCGATGCTTAGAATGCCGGCGGTCAGAAGACCGGCACCTGAATCCCAACACCCTTCAGAATCTAATAAATAGTAAGGAGGTGTAATGAATTAATGCCTCACTCTAAATGTATAAGATTGACAGTAAAGATAAATGGCATCAAACAAGATTCAACAAAGAACAGTAAATAATATGAGTTGCTGGCTTTCTCAGAAGTGTGCTGGGAGTCAGGGACTACAGCATGCATGTATAGCAATAGGACTGGCAACAGATGAGGAAGTGCAGCGCGCACACACCCCCATGTGATCCCATCTGCTCTTAACCTTGTCCTGGGTGTAGTATGGCTGTAGCATACCGATGCCAGGATCCTGGCGGGCTGCGGACGCCACAAGTTCTATTCCCACTCTATGGGTGTCGCGGACACCCACGAGTGGAAATAGTCCCTGTTGGTCAGCATGCAATGAACACTTAAGTAGTCAGCATATTCACTTCCTTTACAAACTTGTTATGGAGCTCAACAGAGGCCACAGGGGAACCATAATCTTCTATGACTACAAGAGTGGTCTGCAACATCAGGAGAGTTTTGACCGACTGTGAGATGCTTTGGGGAGGAAGCACCGTCCTGAACCACTGTGTTTGAGTGGTTTGCAGAATACCGGCACAGGAGACAATAGCGATGAATCCTGGATCTACAGTTTCGACCCAGGAGGCCAAACAACAAGGACCCAGTGGACCCCAATTGGAGGTGCACCGCTACAGAAGTTCTGAATTGAGCGCAGCATTTCCAAGCAAATAGTGGCTGTTTCTGTACCAAGATTGTTTATGTAGCTTCTGTACCACTTGTGCAGCAGCACACCTGTACTGGGGACTGGTGCACTAACCAATGCCTGCTGAAAGTGCTGGAAGTCACTTCCAGAACTCGCGCTTGTGATGCCCTTCTCTATAATGACAATGCACCTGCCCAAAAGTCTAGGAAAGTGGTGGATTTTCTGGCCCAGGATCTTGGGCATCCAGGATCTTGGTCATGCGCAATACAACTTCTTTGTGTTCCCTCAAATCAGGCGCAAGATGCTTGGGATTCGTTTTGGTCAACAGAAGCTGCAGTGGCCGTCATCCAGCAATGTAGAAGACATACCTGTTCGGACTGGTCCAGCTGCTTCAACAAGTTGTTTGAGCGCATGCATTTTTACATAGAATCCTCTTGCAAATACTTTGAAAAAAATGTAATCTCTTTATTTTTGTAGATATAATACTTTCACTGCATCTGGAAACCTAGTGCTCACCCCTCTTATATTTCACTTACCAACAGTTTCTGCCTGGACCAGGGCTGTGCTGCCCATCTGGCACTTCTAGCAAATGCCAGATGGGCCGATGGGGAGGTCTGGTCACACAGAGAGCCATAAGCAGCATAGCTCTCGGGTCTTTGTTTGTGTCCCCCCCACCATTACCACTCTGTTTGTCGCCCCCTCCCTGTTCTGAACCCCTACCCTCTGGGCAGCACTAAGCATGACAGCTTTTGTGGAGCACTGCGGAGAGAGGTGTCTCACCAGAAGCATTTGGGTCACTTCAAAAGTTTGATATGGGCCTCACAAAGATCCAGTTACAGATGTGTCCTCATTGCTGCAGTCGCACCAAACAGCCCCTCTCACACCAGGTCCTGTAAGACTCTGCTAACATTGGGCATCTTTTTTGCTGAAAATGCATCTTAGTTGCAACGCAGTACAGCTGGGGATTGAATAATATGATATGCAACACTTGTATATCTGTGTGCGACAGTCTCTTAATCTGTATATGAAGTGCTACAATGTAGCAGCTGCAGCTTTTTTACAAGTTCCATTGACCCCCCGTATACAGACACAGTCAAAAGTATACAAGCATCATGGTGTGACTTAAGGGCCCTACACACTGCGTGATGCGCCGCCGAGCTGCCCGACGGCGGATACAGCTGACGGGCGACCCGGCGGCGGGGGGGGGGGGGCAGTGACGGGGGGAGTGAAGTTTCTTCACTCCACCCGTCACCCAGCTTCATAGCAGTGCAGGCAAATATGGCCTGCATGCAAAAGCACCAGGGCCGCGTATCGTTCATTGCTGGTGCCTCCACACTGAAAGATATGAACGGTATCTAGTTCATTAATGAACGAGATCGTTCATATCTTTCACTTATGTTGCCCAGTGTGTATGCCTATAAGACATGTTTTCTGCAAAAAAAAAGATGCCCGATGCTAGGAGAGTTGCACAGGACCTGGTGGCTCACTCGCACTAGGTATCTCACGCTGCGAGGCGTATTGATGGTAGATGTATGAGAACACATCTATATGGGCATTGAGTGGGGGTTCAGGAAACTAGGTTGACTGCGCCAGGCCCTTTGATACAATGTTGTGCCCCTACCTACATCCCCAGATTTTAGGCACTGGCACCCTTGTCACTCTAAAATGTAGCACTGTAAAAAACAAAACAAAAAAAACTCTTTAATAAAAATATAGAGCATTTCTAGTGCATAATGCCAATAAATACAATGAATTGATTATAAACGGGTCTATTCATGAAACGGTGAAAAGAGTGGAGAAGTGAGCCAGTGAAGAAGATGCCCACGACAACCAATCAGCTGCTCTGTATAATTTCATAGTATGCAAATTATAAATGTTATGTCAATGCGGATTGGTCACCATGGGCAACTTCTCCACTGGTTCACTTCTCCACACTTTTCACTGCTTCATGAATACACCCCTATATGACCTATGCTTTTCCTCTGGGTGTCCTGATGGGGTGGTATTCAGTATGTCGACTGACGGGATCCCGGCGCACAGTATACCGGCGCCGGGATCCCGACAGCCGGCATACCGACACTTATTCTCCCTCGTGGGGGTCCACGACCCCCCTGGAGGGAGAATAAAATAGCGTGCCGAGGGCAGCGAGCCCGCAAGGGGCTCATTTGCGCTCGCCACACTGTCGGTAAGCCGGCGGTCGGGCTCCCGGCGCCGGTATGCTGGTCGCCGGGAGCCCGACCGCCGGCAGATCGTAGTGAACCCGTTCTAATGCACATGGTATCACCATGTATTATGTAATTCTATAAGGCATAGGTAAACAACACTGGGGGTCAGTACAATGCTGTTTACACTGTGAACTGTTACTAGTCTCACTTCCTGTGTCATTGTTTAGAAGGAATGCGGTTAAGATACTGCCTGTCGGGATCCCGGCAGTCGGAATACTGACGTCTGAATCCAGACACCTGTCAGAATGCCGACCCCGGAATCCCAACAGGTTCAGGAGACCAGCACTGGAATCTTGACACTCGTCAGAATGCCAATGTCGAAATCCCAACTAGTTCAGGTGACCGACGTAGGAATCATAACAGCTGAAATCCCGACTTAAGTATAGTAGGCAGGTTAAGGCTGGTGCGGGGCGGCGTTAGGCACCACCTGAGGGGAGGATAGGATTAGGCACAAAGAGGGGGGGATTAGGGTTAGGCTGCAGGGAGGAGGGGGGTTAGGTTAAGGCACTACCGGGGAAAGGTTAGTGTAGGCACTAAAGGGGGAGGTTAGGGTTAAGCTGCGGGAAGGGAGGGTTAGGGTTGGGGGTAGGGGAAAGGGAATAGCATACTTACTGTACCTCAGACCTGTTGGGATTTTAAACATCGGGATGCCAGCGTTGGTATTGTGACTGCAGGCATTTTGTCCGCCGGTCACACATAACAAACACATTTAGACACAATGGGGCAGATGTATTAACCTGGAGAAGGCATAAGGAAGTGATAAACCAGTGATATGTGGAAGGTGATAAATGCACCAGCCAATCATCTCCAATATGTAAATTAATAGTTAGGATCTGATTGGCTGGTGCCTTTATCACCCTCCACATATCACTGGTTTATCACTTCCTTATGCCTTCTACAGGTTAATACATCTGCCACACTGGGCTGTAACCCAGGACTGTGCCGCCGGTGTTATACATACTTATGAAAGCATTTGATGCGCGGAGTACATCTATGGACCAATTCACTATTCTGCCAACACTGATCCGCCAATCAGTGGACCCAGATGGTCGCTACTTTGTCTGGAGATTGGCAAATCCTACATGCTTAAAATGCGACACTCACCAATTCTGATAAATTTGGGGTCAGAATCAGCGATTTCCAACATGTTGCATCTTACAGATGACTCGGCATTGGCAAAATGGAGAATGGCCACATTCCATACTAATGAACAGATCTGTGTGAATATTTATCTGTTAGATCCTATATATATATATATATATATATATATATATATATATATAGATAGATATATATATATAGATATATATAGATATAGAGATATATAATATATATAATACCATTATCATGATTATGAGAGTGTACTCTTCTCAAGGCTCTGGCAGACAGTCTTAATTTATATAACTTTTCTGCTGTAAGAGAGTTAAAACTATTCCCAGAGACAGTGGCGGAACTACCACCAGTGCAAGCTGTGCCTTGCACTGGGGCCTGCCACTGTCAAGGGGCCCAAAGTAGCGCGGCATGTAATGAGTCAAACTGACTCATTACATGCAGCTGTGAGCTGCGGGCCACCGCCGCCCGCAGCACACAGCCGCCCGCCGAGGAGAGGAGCGCAGCGGCCACGGTGGGGAAGGAAGAGGAGGTAGGTGGAGGAGGGAGCCGCAGCAGCGCAGTGTAATTGGTGGAGGCGCTGCTGCTGCTGTTCCTCTCCTTCACCATAGGCTGTCCTCCGCCGCTGTGAATGCTGGGAAGCGCATCCCAGAGTTAGCTAGTACTGTGTGACTTTGTATTTACTTGTTGCTTACTGCGAATAGGCCTTGGGATTCGGTACTTCATTCTGCCAATCCGGACCTAGCAGTAAGACTGGAGTCAGTTGTTTGACCTGCTGGGGTTCTTTTGCTATTCTGTGAACCCAGCAGGTTTGCGGCTGTACTCTCAGACCTGCTTGCTTAATCCTCCCTCACTGTGCAGGGCGTCCAGGTGTCAGTTTAGTGGCAGTAAGCTGAACCTGTGCCCTGCAAGTGGGGGTTAGGATTGTGGATACTCTCCTTGTGTCTATATTTCTATCTCTGACCAAGGAGTTTATTCCCACACCCGTTGGTAACCCTTTGGGTTTTTTTTATGTTGCGCTTAGCAACATCATTTCAGGTGCTCCACATGTTAAATCACTACACATCACTTCATTGTCCGCTCTATTCCATCTGAGTATTCCTGACACTAGGGAGACACCCAATTCCTGAGCCTTTGGGCTTCTCCGTTCACTTTGTGTTTATTAGTTATTCCATCACCTCCTGTGTATGTTATGTTATACTGTCTGTGAGTTCGTTTGCTTTGCTTCCCTCTCTGTTCATACACCGGTATACTCCTGTTAGCACTGGTGTGCGTAACATATTCAGCAGCCCTACTCCTGTTGAAATTTTGTGGGAATATGGAGCATACCCCTCAAAATACTTTGCAACAGGTGGACAATCAGGTGCAGGTCCTGACTCGACAATTTAATGAGATGTCCATTATAATGAACACCCCGCAGGCCGCTAGCGGAGCTCCCGCAGCAGCAGCGGCAAGTTCAGGGGTTAAGGAGCCGAAAGTAAATCTCCCGGATCGTTTTTCTGGAGATCGCTCGCAGTTCTTTTGTTTCAAGGAGAGCTGTAAGCTATATTTCAGGCTTAGGCCCCAGTCTTCTGGGTCGGAGATTCAGCGGGTGGGCATGGTGATTTCCTTGCTACAAGGAGACCCACAGGTCTGGGCATATGGGTTACAGCCTGACTGTCCGTCGCTTAAAAGTGTTGATGCTTTTTTTACGGCACTGGGCATTTTGTATGATGACACTGACAAGATGGCTTCAGCCGAGGCTCAGATTACGGTTCTTAAGCAAAGGCGACGGCCAGCTGAGGTTTATAGTACGGAGTTTCGGAGGTTGGCTCATGATACCCAGTGGAATGACCCAGCCCTGAGAAACCAGTACCGAAGGGGCCTTTCTGACCAGATAAAGGACCAACTGGTACAATATCCCTCGCCTGATAGCTTAGATCAGCTCATGCAGTTATCCATCCGGGTGGATAGACGGCTGAGAGAGCGTAGGCTTGAAAGGGAGACCGCAGTTTCCTTTTTTCCCAAGGGAACCTCAGACTCTGAGGAATATTCAGAGGAGCCTATGCAGATTGGGGCTACCCGCCTCTCCTCGCGTGAGAAGACACGGAGGAGACAGCAGGGTTTGTGTTTGTACTGTGGGAATAAAGGTCATGTTGTAGTATCATGCCCAGAAAAACCGGAAAACTTCAGGGCCTGAGGGTGATGGGAAATATCCTGTCAGGCCAGAAGTCAGAATTTCCCAAAAAGACTTTTCTCATTCCGGTGACTTTGGAGATCCTCGGTCAAACTGTCAAGACTGAGGCCTTTGTTGACAGTGGGGCCGATGGGGTTTTCATGGACCGTCAATTCGCCCTGGAACACTCTGTTCCCTCAATACCTTTGGCATCAGAGATTGAGATCTGTGGGTTAAACGGGGAACCATTGTCCCAGGGTAAAATTACCTCCTGCACCAGCCAAATTCCTTTGTTTATTGGAGCCACACACTCTGAAAAATTGTCTTTTTATGTGACTGTCTGTTCTTTTGCCCCATTGGTTTTGGGGTTACCCTGGTTAAGGGCCCATAACCCTCAATTTGACTGGGTCTCTGGGGAGATTCTTAGTAGGGGTAGTGATTGTTTCAGGAGTTGCTTGAGCCTTCCAGTCAGGCTCTCGCAGCTAAGTTTGCCAGGATGTTATGCAGATTTTGCGGATGTGTTCTCCAAAAAAGTTGCGGAGGTACTACCTCCCCATCGCCCCTATGACTGTGCCATTGATTTGTTGCCGGATGCTAAGCTTCCCAAGAGCAGGTTGTACTCCCTGTCACGTCCTGAGACTCAGGCTATGGCAGAGTACATTCAGGAGAACTTGGCTAAGGGATTTATCAGACCCTCACAGTCCCCAGTTGGGTCGGGGTTCTTTTTCGTGGGTAAAAAGGACGGTTCGTTGCGACCCTGCATCGAATTCAGGGAATTGAACCGTATCACGATTAAAAACTCGTACCCACTGCCTCTCATTTCGGTTTTGTTTGACCAGCTTCGTACTGCCACCATTTTTTCTAAGATTGACCTACGCGGTGCTTACAATCTAATCCGAATAAGAGGGGGATGAATGGAAGACTGCCTTTAATACCCACTCAGGGCATTATGAATATTTGGTGATGCCTTTTGGGCTCTCTAATGCCCCGGCAGTCTTCCAGGAATTCATGAACGATGTGCTCAGGGAATATTTGGATAGATTCTTAGTTGTTTATCTAGATGACATCCTAATCTTCTCTCATTCCCTGGAGGAACATCGGAAGCATGTACGCTTAGTCCTCCAGAAACTCAGAGACCACCAGCTTGGGGCGAAGCTGGAGAAGTGCGAGTTTGAAGTCCAGCAAATCGCATTTCTAGGGTATATTATCTCCTCAGAAGGTTTCCAAATGGAGGGTTCTAAGGTACAGGCAGTCCTGGATTGGGTGCAGCCCACTAGTTTGAAGGCGCTTCAGCGTTTTCTGGGCTTTGCGAATTTTTATAGACGGTTTATCGCTGGATTTTCGTCTATAGTGGCCCCCTTGGTGGCACTCACTAAGAAAGGGGCGGATGTTGCTCACTGGTCTTGTGAGGCCAAAGCGGCCTTTGCCCGTCTCAAAAGGGCATTTGTCTCGGCCAAGGTGCTGCGACACCCAGATCCAGAGCGTCCTTTTGTGGTAGAAGTGGATGCCTCTGAGATAGGTATTGCGGCAGTGCTCTCTCAGATGGGGGTGTCTGATAATCGCCTTCATCCCTGTGCTTACTTTTCCCGTAAATTTTCGTCTGCCGAGATGAATTATGATGTAGGTAATCGGGAATTGTTGGCTTTAAAGGATGCACTCGGGGAGTGGAGACACTGGCTTGAGGGGGCTAAGTTTGTGGTCTCAATTCTCACCGACCATAAGAATCTGGCATATTTAGAGTCAGCGAAGCGGCTCAATGCCAGGCAGGCACGATGGGCTTTGTTTTTTGCTCGCTTTAATTTTTTGATAACATATCGCCCTGGGTCAAAAAACATCAAGGCTGATGCGCTCTCGCGGAGTTTTGCTCCAGTTCAAGAGACCACCGAGGAGCCATTGCCCATTGTGTTGCCATCATGTATTAAAGTGGGCTTTACCCAGGACCTCTTGTCATTAGTCCTTAGAGCACAGGAGCAGGCTCCTTCAGACCTTCCGGTAGGTCTTTTGTTTGTGCCTCCTAGGTTAAGACAGCGAGTGTTCCTGGAATTCCATGCCAAGAGGTCGGCAGGGCATCCGGGTATTGCCAGAACTCGGGAGTTGCTGTCTAGGGCGGTGTGGTGGCCCTCGGTGGCTAGGGATGTGGATCAGTGGGTTCGGGCATGTGACGTTTGTGCCCGAAATAAAACTCCTAGAGGGGTTCCTGTCGGCCCATTACATCCACTCTCTATTCCGTCTAAGCCATGGACCCACATTTCCATGGATTTTGTGGTGGACTTGCCCAAATCCTCGGGGATGACAGCCATTTGGGTTGTCGTTGACAGGTTTTCGAAGATGGCGCATTTCGTTCCACTGGTTGGGTTGCCATCGGCCAGACGCCTGTCTGAATTGTTTATGCTGCATGTTGTGCGCCTCCACGGGTTGCCACTTGATGTGGTCTCTGACCGTGGATCCCAGTTTGTGGCCAAATTCTGGAGGGCATTTTGTTCTGATCTCCAGATTTCTGTGAGCTTGTCGTCAGGCTACCATCCACAGTCTAATGGGCAGACTGAGAGGGTGAACCAGTCCTCGGAGCAGTTCCTCAGGTATTATGTCTCCAAGTGTCATACTGACTGGGTTGCTCATCTGTCCATGGCGGAGTTTGCCTATAACAACGCGGCTCACTCTGCTACAGGGATCTCTCCCTTCCTGTGTGTGTATGGGCATCATCCTAAGGCCAATTCTTTTGACCCCCTGGATTCCACGCCTGGTGGTTCCTCTGTTGTTTCGGTCCTTAGGGGTATTTGGAGGAAAGTGAAGAAAGCCCTTGTGTCTGTGTCATTAGTGACCAAAAGGGTTTTTGATAAGCGGAGAAGACCCTGCAGCTTCAAATTAGGAGACTTTGTCTGGTTCTCCACCAAGAATTTGAAGTTGAGACAGCCATCTCATAAGTTAGGCCCCTGGTTCATCGGCCCTTATAAGATCACCAGGGTTATCAATCCGGTGGCATTTCAGTTAGATCTGCCCCGTTCATTGGGTATCAATAAAACATTTCATTGTTCCCTTTTAAAACTGGCGGTTAGTAATCCTTCTTCCAGTGGAAGACCTTTTCCTCTTCTGATACGGGGTCAGAGGGAGTTTGTGGTTGAAAGGGTTCTTGACTCTAAGATGGTTCGGGGTCGGCTGTCATTTTTGGTGCACTGGAAGGGGTATGGCCCGGAGGAGCGGTCGTGGGTGCGCAGTTGTGATCTTCATGCCCCCAGACTGATACGCTCTTTCTTCTCGCAGTTCCCCGATAAACCCAGTGGTAGGGGTTCTTTGACCCCTCGTCAGAGGGGGGGTACTGTTAGGATCTCCTGCTCTGTACTGCCACGTCGCCATGGCAACCGGGAGGCAAGTGTTCGCGAAGTAACCTGAGCGCAGCTGATACTCCGGTCTGGGTTTTTACTGTGTAGTGGTTACAGGCTCTGTGCACGGCAGGGAATCCGGCGCTGGTTTTGTGCTCACAGTCTGTGAGGTCTGAGTGGGGCGTGGACAGCACCTGCAATATAAACCATCCTCTCAGGCTAGGCAAATGCTGCTGAATCTTTGTTTGTTAGTCAGTTCCAGAGAGTTAGCTAGTACTGTGTGACTTTGTATTTACTTGTTGCTTACTGCGAATAGGCCTTGGGATTCGGTACTTCATTCTGCCAATCCGGACCTAGCAGTAAGACTGGAGTCAGTTGTTTGACCTGCTGGGGTTCTTTTGCTATTCTGTGAACCCAGCAGGTTTGCGGCTGTACTCTCAGACCTGCTTGCTTAATCCTCCCTCACTGTGCAGGGCGTCCAGGTGTCAGTTTAGTGGCAGTAAGCTGAACCTGTGCCCTGCAAGTGGGGGGTTAGGATTGTGGATACTCTCCTTGTGTCTATATTTCTATCTCTGACCAAGGAGTTTATTCCCACACCCGTAGGTAACCCTTTGGAGTTTTTTCTGTTGCTCTTAGCAACATCATTTCAGGTGCTTCACATGTGAAATCACTACACATCGCTTCATTGTCCGCTCTATTCCATCTGAGCAATCCTGACACTAGGGAGACACCCAATTCCTGAGCCTTTGGGCTTCCCCGTTCACTTTGTGTTTATTAGTTATTCTATCACCTCCTGTGTATGTTATGTTATACTGTCTGTGAGTTCGTTTGCTTTGCTTCCCTCTCTGTTCATACACCGGTATACTCCTGTTAGCACAGGTACGTTTGGAGAAGGAAGGGCACAGAATTTAATGAAAAGAACCTCTGTCCAACTGTTAAGCATGGGGGTGGATCAATCATGCTTTGGGGTTGTATTGCAGCCAGTGGCACAGGGAACATTTCACGAGTAGAAGGAAAAATGGATTCAATAAGATTCCAGCAAATTTTAGACGCTAACTTGATGCCATCTGTGAAAAAGCTGAAGTTAAAGAGAGGCTGGCTTCTACAAATAGATAATAATCCTAAACACACCTCAAAATCCACGGTGGATTACATCAAGAGGCGTAAACTGAAGGTTTTGCCATGGCCTTCACAATCTCCTGACCTCAACATAATTGAAAATCTATGGATAGACCTTAAAAGAGCAGTGCGTCACAGACAGCCCAGGAATCTCAAAGTGTGGGCTGGCTCCTCCCTCTATGCCCCTCCTACTAGACTCAGTCTAGAAACTGTGCCCGAGGAGACAGACAACTTCGAGAGAAGGATTTTACACAGATAGTGGCGAGATTCACACCAGCTCACAAACAAGGCAAACCAAGCTAACTAGCTTGAAACATCAGCAATGGCTGAACAAGATTACTTAACAAGTAACAAAACAGTACTTAACCAAGAACTAAGCAGTACTGAACTAAGTAACCACTGCAGGATCACGGAGCGCTGGGCGGGTGCCCAGTATCCTCTACGGACTATGAGAGAAGGATTTCCGGTAGGTACAGTAACTAAAATCCTATTTTTTCTTACATCCTAGAGGATGCTGGGGTCCACATTAGTACCATGGGGATGTACCAAAGCTCCCAGAATGGGAGGGAGAGCGCAGAGGCTCCTGCAGAACTGATTGACTGAACTTCAGGTCTTCAGAGGCCAAAGTATCGAACTTGCAGAACTTTGCAAACGTGTTCAACCCAGACCAAGTAGCCGCTCAGCAAAGCTGTACAGCCGAGACACCCCGGGCAGCCGCCCAGGAAGAACCCACCTTACGAGTAGAGTGGGCCTTAACAGACGTAGGACACGGCAATCCTGGATAGTGAACCTGATCCAGTGAGATATTGTCTGCTTAGAAGCAGGACACCCAAGTTTCTTGGGATCATATAGGACAAACAGAAAGTCCGATTTTCTGTGACGAGCTGTCCTCTTCACATAGATTTTCAGACCCCTTACCACATCCAAGGACTTTGATGAAATTGAAGAGTCAGTAGCAACTGGAACCACAATAGGTTGATTGATATGAAATGCCGACACAACCTTCGGAAGGAACTGCTGACGTGTCCGGAGTTCAGCTCTATCTTCATGGAAGATCAAGTAGGGGCTCTTACAAAACAAAGCCCCCAGCTCCAACACACGTCTAGCAGAAGCTAAGGCCAACAAAGTGACAGCCTTCCATGTGAGAAACTTGACCTCAACCTCCTGTAAAGGCTCGAACCAATCCGATTGGAGAAAATGCAGCACCACGTTAAGATCCCATGGGGCCGTAGGCGGCACAAAGGGAGGCTGGATGTGCAAAATCCCTTTCAAAAAGGTTTGAACCTCCGGGAGGGAAGCCAACTGTTTCTGGAAAAAAATAGATAGGGCCGAAATCTGGACCTTTACAGATCCCAACCTCATGCCCATATCCACACCTGCTTGCAGGAAGAGGAGAAACCGTCCCAGTTGAAACGCCACCGTAGGAAACTTCTTGGACTCACACTAAGATACATATTTTTTCCAAATACGATGGTAATGTTTAGACGTTACTCCTTTCCTAACCTGTATCAGGGTAGGAATAACCTTGTCCAGAATGCTCTTTCGAGCTAATATCTGGCGAACAACCTCCATGCCGTCAAACGTAGCTGCGGTAAGTCTTGATAAGCGAACGGCCGCTGCTGCAGCAGTTCCTCCCGAAGAGGAAAAAGTCTCGGCTCTTCTAGCAGTAGATCCAGAAAATCTGAGTACCAAGCCCTTCTTGGCCAGACCGGAGCAATGAGGATCGCCTGAACTCTTGTTCGCCTTATGAGTTTTAGAACTCTTGGAATGAGTGGAAGTGGAGGAAACATATATACCAACTGGAACACCCACGGAGTCACTAGGGCGTCCACCACCACGGCTTGCGGGTCCCTCGACCAGGAACAATACCGCTGAAGCTTCTTGTTGAGACGAGAGACCATCATGTCTATTTGAGGTACACCCCAAAGAACGGTTACCTCCATGAACACCTCCGGATGGAGTCCCCACTCTTCTGGATGGAGATCGTGTCTGCTGAGGAAGTCCGCTTCCCAGTTCTGCTCTTTGTTCCGCCCTGTCGGTTTATGTAAGCCACTGTTGTTACATTGTCCGACTGCACTTGAATGGCTCGATCTCACAGAAGATGAGACGCTTGGAGAAGACCGTTGTAGACGGCTCTTAGTTTCAGAATGTTTACAGGTAGGCCGGCTCCCAGACTTGAACACCGTCCTTGGAAGGTCTCCCCTTGAGTGACTGCGCCCCAGCCCTGGAGACTTGCATCCGTGGTTAGAAGGATCCAGTCCTGAATCCCAAATCTGTGGCCCTCCAGAAGGTGAGGTAATTGTAGCCACCAGAGGAGTGAAATCCTGGCCTTTGGCGACAGACGTGTTCTCTGGTGCATGTGCAGATGAGATCCCGACCACTTGTCCAGGAGATACAGTTGGAAGGGTCGAGCATGAAACCTCCCATACTGCAGAGCCTCGTAAGAGGCCACAATCTTCCCCAGAAGTCGAATGCACTGATGAATCAACACCCGGGCTAGCATCAGGACATCCCGGACCATTGTATGTATCACCAATGTTTTTTTCTCCGGGAGAAACACCCTCTGTACTTCCGTGTCGAGGATCATTCCCAGAAAGGACAACCTCCTGGTCGGCTCCAAATGTAATTTTAGAAGATTCAGGATCCAACCGTGTTCCCTGAGTAGGTGGGTCGTGAGAACAATGGACTGTAACAGCTTATCCTTGGATGATGCCTTTATCAGCAGATCGTCCAGATACGGAATTATATTCACCCCCTGTCTGCGGAGGAGAACCATCAACTCCGCCATCACCTTGGTGAATACCCTCGGTGCTGTGGACAGGCCGAAAGGCAGGGCCTGGAACTGAAAATAACTGTCTAGCAGTGCGAATCGGAGAAAAGCTTGATGCGGCGGCCAAATCAGAATGTGGAGGTACGCATCCTTGATATCCAGGGATACCAGGAATTCCCCCTCCTCCAGACCTGATATCACCTTCCTCAGAGACTCCATTTTGAATTTGAACTCCCTCAGAAAGGGGTTTAGTGATTTTAAGTTCAAAATGGGCCTGACCGAACCATCCGGTTTCGATACCACGAAAAGGTTCGAATAGTAACCTTTGTTTTGCAAATGGGGTGGAACTGGTACAATGACCTGTGACTCTACCAACTTCTGGATGGCTTCCTGTAGGATAGCCCTGTCCGCCAGCAAAGCTGGCAAGCCTGATTTGAAGAATTGGTGAGGAGGGAGATCTTGAAACTCCAGCCTGTATCCCTGGGACACAATATCTTGCACCCAGGGATCCAGGCCGGACGACACCCAGACGTGGCTGAGATGCCTGAGTCTCGCCCCCACCGGCTCCACCTCCAAACCGCGCTGTCCAACGTCATGCTGAGGACTTTGGTGTACCAGAAGCAGGCTTCTGTTCCTGGGAACCCGCAGCAGCAGGTTTCTTGGATTTTGGCTGACCTCCTCTAAAGGTGTTGGAAGGCTTGGCCTTTCTTGTTTTAGCAGCCCAAAAGGACTGTGAGGCAGCTGAAGAAAAAGGTTTCTTCGTAGCAGGTTCAGCTGAGGGAAGAAAAGGTGACTTACCCGTTGTAGCCATGGAAATCCACACATCCAGCGCTTCCCCAAAGAGAGCCTGACCTGTGTAGGGTAGGGTCTCCACACCTCTCCTGGATTCCGCGTCGGCAGACCACTGGCGCAACCACACTCCCCGACGAGCTGAGACAGACATGGAAGATATCCCTGCAGCCATTGAACCCAGGTCTTTCATGGATTCCACCATAAATCCTGCAGAATCCTGAATGTTACGTAAAAACAATTTGTCACTTTTATCCATTGTATCCAAATCCTCAAGTAATGTGCCTGAGCACTTTACTATAGCTTTGGAAATCCATGTACAGGCAATAGTAGGACGTAGTATCTCCCCTGAAGTCGTGTATATGGATTTGAGCGTAGTGTAAATTTTGCGATCAACCGGTTCTTTTTAACGCGGTAGATCCGGGGACAGGTAAAACCACCTTTTTTGAGAGTCTTGATACAGACGCGTCAACTACGGGTGGGTTTTCCCATTTTTTCCTATCCTCCTCAGGGAACGGGAAAGCAACCAGAACCTTTCTAGGGATCTGAAATTTTTTATCTGGTTTTTCCTAGGCTCTCTCAAATATAGCATTTAATTCCTTAGACGCAGGGAAGGTTAGAGAGGCTTTCTTATTGTCAGTGAAGTTGCCTCCTCAACCTGCTCAGGTGTTGTATCAGCAATATTCAACATATCGCTAATGGCCTCAACCATCATCTACTGCACCCCTTTTGCAAGAGATGCCGACCTCCGCAGCACATCCTCATCACCGTCTGCCGCATCATAATCGGTATCCGTGTCATCTTGCATAATCTGGGCAAGAGCACGTTTCTGGGAGCATACAGTAGGGGGCTCTGAGGTAACCGAACCGGATCAAGCTGCCATAGAGTTCTGTAAAACCTGAGTTGCTGGGACCTGCACTAACACAGTGCAATCCTGATTACATGGAATGGGATCAACCTGAGAGGACATATCCTCTGCAGCATTTGACACAGAGTCCCTGGACATAGCTTAATGGAGACCACAAACACTCCACACACACACAGGGAAGGGGCAGACAGAGTCGTCCCCCCCCCCTAAGAATGGCAAGAGAGACACAGAGATTGGAGCTAACCCACACACAGCACTTCAGGATATAGGAAAACCCTTATCCAGTGCTTACTGTGCACCTTAATAGGTTGCACAGTACAGATTTACAACCTCTCCCCCCCCCCCCTTCTACAACCCCCTGGTACCGTATAAGATAGCTGGAGTTGATTTGGAGGGACAGCTCACACTGACAGCGCTTCTGCAGGCAGAAAAAAGGCGCTGAATGCTGCTGGGTCCGCTCCGCCCCCTTTAATGGCGCTGTCTTCACGCTCTTCTGAAGATTATACTGGCCTGAGGAATTGTGCTGGCAGTGATCCTGGGACCCTGACAGGCTTGGAGGTCAGTGTAGGGTGTAGGCACTGGCTCAGGGCGCCCCTCACAGCGCCGCACCATGTACTGTTGAGCCCGCGCTCCATACCCTATTGCCACCATCTTCACATATTGACTAACTCACCACAGATCTTCTGGCTCTGTAAGGGGGTGGCGGCATGCTGCTAGGGTGAGCGATCCCCTGTGGCAGGGAATGTTCGATCCCCTCAGGAGCTCAGTGTCCTGTCAGCGGAGATAGTGGCTCAGACCCCGCAAGGCAGACACTACTCCCCCCTTAGTACCTCGAAGCAGGGAGGCTGTGCCTAAACTCTATTAAAAATAATAAAACTAAAAGAACTCCTAAGGAGCAGCCCTAGCTGTGACCGGATCCTCCGGGCACATTTTCTAAACGGAGTCTGGTAGTAGGGGCATAGAGGGAGGAGCCAGCCCACACTCTCAAACTCTTAAAGTGCCAGTGGCTCCTAGTGGATCCGTCTATACCCCATGGTACTAATGTGGACCCCAGCATCCTCTAGGACGTAAGAGAAAAGTTATTGAGACATTTTCTATCCAGTGTTGGCTCCATAAACAATTGTTAGGCACTAAACAGGTTCAGTGCAGATCCACCTGTAGACATTGCCCTTAAATAAATACCTCACATTCCTGAGTCACTTTGCATGGACATTGCATTTTCCAAGTTCATACATGTCTGGGTTATGTTTCATGCAAAGTAAAACCTTTATTAAAAAAAAGAGAAATACCTTAGGTTTCAGTTTGATTTATACATCATTTCTGGTAACGCTAACTGGTACTTTTGAGACAGGCCTAACTAAGCTGGTTCTTTCAAAGGCTAAGCAAAGTTATTGTGCCCCAAACAAAGGAAGTCATTTTTTTTTTCTATTGTATGATTAATACAATAACCTGCTTTTGCTGTAACACCACTGTGTGAAATTTATGCAGCACTGTTTGCAGGTCTGACTTTGTGCATAATAATGCAGATTTGAATGTATCTTACTTGATTTCTCATTGCACTTGCACCAAAATCAAACATAAGCAAGGCCAGGCAATACTGAGTCAAACACATTTCACTTGTATATGCAATTACGGCATAAGAGGTGTAACAGGGCTGTAACAGAGGCTCCCATGTAGTCAATGCTCAGGGAAGGCCTGCCAATGCAACTGCAGACTATGCAGATTTGGACATAAGTGTAAATATGCCTGTTTGGATGTGTATCTTTTTAGTAGGTAGGTGCAAGTGTGCAATGATAATGAGGACCAGTAACAAAGCAGGCGTACACATAGTGGCTGAATACCATTTTTTCCAATGCTCACAGTCCAGTTCACATATGCCCACAACTTTACACCAGTTTCAATACCAGTAATCTAGGAGGCGCTTCCCCTGGTGAAGATGGATGGTTACAAATCCTGGAGGATGATAAAATAGCAAAGAGCTAGCAGAATTTAATCTCAAATTGGGATTGGGTGGGGGAAGCATCAATTTAAGTATGGGACATACTACTAGTAAAAGTTATAAGGTTCACTGAACCTGTATTACTAACAAAATAAAAAATATTATTGTTCACCACTTTGAAATGAATGTAGAAAGGAGAGTAAGATAAAGGATATCACGGGTGCCAGCAGTAGGCCCCCGGCATTGACTTGTCTGGCCGACTATGCAGGCGCGCACATCCCAGCAGCGAGTGCTTTGTTCGGCAAAAGCACTGTTCCTTGAGGTGGTTGTGGCAGGGCACAGGGAAGAGAGGATACTGTATCATGCTGCTGCAGCGTTCCCCGTGACTCAGGCCTGTCGGGACATGTGGTGTGGACGGTGCCATCTTGCTTCAGGTCACCTGACCAGGATCAGTCCAATCCTGGTCAGGTTGTGAGTCATCTGATTCCTGCAGCCAATCCTTGTTCACTTGAGGGTATAAAGCTTCCTGCTTCACAGGACTCTGTGCCAGTTCCATAGTCACAGAGAAGTGTGAGCATTGCAGCTGCATTCCGGTTCACCTCCAGTCCAGTTCCAATTCAGTTCGGTTACACTCCAGTCCGGTTCCAGTCCAGTTGCACTCCAGTCCTGTTCCAGTGCAATTACAATCCAGTCCGGATCCAGTGTCATCATTCCGGTACCAGCTCGGTAAGCACTCCAGTCCAGACCAGTCTGGTCAGACCACCAGCCTAAAGCCAAACCTTTACCAGAACACCTAGACCAGGTAACCCAGACAGTGGGCTGCGACTGGCTCACGGAGTGCAGCGAAGCCCAAAGTTACTTGCGGGGCTTACTGGTGAAGACCACCAGCGGGCTAGTACTCTGAGCTTCTCATTTGGGTCTCGTCAACCTCCTGGTACTAGTTCTACCCATAACCTTGTAACTTCCAAGGCTTATTCCATTCTAGGCGAAAGCACCATCTTCGGCCTTCCAGCTTCCAGTACAATACTACCCAGAGGACCAGTGTCTTTGACACCAGTTCGGAGACAGCCAAAACCCCAAATCAGACAAAGGAACAATCAGAAACCACAATGTTAGTGAATTTGGCTTCTGATTGGTCATCCTACTCATATTCTCCTCCACTACATCATAAAACAGACTTAGGGGGATAGCAGTATTTCTAAAAAGGACAAATAATGATGTTGCACAAAGCAACCAATCAGATTCTAGCTAACATGTTATAGAATGACTTGTCCTCTTTAGTATTGATGAAAATGTCATGTATTTGTTTTGTCGTGTTGGTGGCTTACCTTTCATGTTATACTAGTTAAAAGCCATCAAAATGACGGACAACAGGGCCAGATTATATTAGGATGGAAGTCGCTTCTCACACAGGAGCTGCTGGGTTTCTGGAAGTCCTGCTGCTAGGAGCAGTGGCTCTGTTGTGTGTGTGTGTGTGTGTGTGTGTGTGTGTGTGTGTGTGTGTGTGTGTGTGTTGCTAACCTTTTATAAATATAGATGCTGTATATCTGTAATGGGCAGGTTATAATAATGTTGTACTATATACACCAGTACTGGCACGTGTAAGCTCACCAGTCCCCAAACAGCTCCCGATCAGTCTGGGGGGTAAAGGACACCAGTAGCCACCAGCAGCTGGCCACAGGTCTCTAGGCATAGCCTGTGCGGGGTGTGGGAGGGGTGAGCACAGGACCCCACCTCTCTGTTGGCATCCAGTATGAAGCAACTGAACTGGTTATCTGCCACCTCCTCACTGCATCATCTGCAGCCCCAGCACAACCCCTCCTTCTCCCGGTCACCGCACTGCTCACCTGACACAGGGTCTAACCTCTTCCTGCCAGACTGATTGACCTACTTGCCCCACTGGTAACTGGCCACACGTGTCCCCTATGCCTCGGCTCTGAGCACTGCAGGACTGGCCAGTGGATCCTGCATCCGTTTCCTGGTTACTGCTGCTACTTGTTGCAGAGTCCTGGGATGGGACGTAACCTGGGGTTGCGGCATATTATATGGAGGAGGGGGTGCAGAGTACGTGGTATATATGTATATATGCGGGAGCAGTATATGGAAGAGGGGGTGCCCTGTATATAGGGGTCACTATAAGGATGGGTATGGGGGTGCAGTGTGTATATAGGGGAACCCACAGCAAAAGAAAGCAACTAAAAGAGGGTAGAAGGAGGTAGTTCCCAAAGGCAAAAGAGGCAGAAACCTTATCACAAAAATAAGATTTTAAACCTACCGGTAAATCTTTTTCTCGTAGTCCGTAGAGGATGCTGGGGACTCCGTAAGGACCATGGGGATAGACGGGCTCCGCAGGAGACATGGGCACTTTAAGAAAGACTTTAGGATTTGGGTGTGCACTGGCTCCTCCCTCTATGCCCCTCCTCCAGGCCTCAGTTAGAGAAACTGTGCCCAGAGGAGACGGACAGTACAAGGAAAGGATTTTTGTTAATCTAAGGGCAAGATTCATACCAGCCCACACCATTCACACCGTATAACTTGTGATAAACTAACCAGTTAACAGTATGAAATTCAACATAGCTTCAGTCGGAAACTGAAAGCAACCATAACATAACCCTTATGTAAGCAAAACTATATACAAGTCTTGCAGAAGTAGTCCGCACTTTGGACGTCTACCAACTCACACCCTCAACCATGCCGCACACATGGCATTCAACATAACACACGCCAACAGGCATGAACCAATTGCAGCAACATGCTGAAAAACTAAGATAACACAATTTGTGTAACTCTAATAACTAAACTGCAGGTAAAATACGCACTGGGACAGGCGCCCAGCATCCTCTACGGACTAGGAGAAAAAGATTTACCGGTAGGTTTAAAATCTTATTTTCTCTTACGTCCTAGAGGATGCTGGGGACTCCGTAAGGACCATGGGGATTATACCAAAGCTCCCAAATGGGCGGGAGAGTGCGGATGACTCTGCAGCACCGAATGAGCAAACAGGAGGTCCTCCTCAGCCAGGGTATCAAATTTGTAGAATTTCGCAAACGTGTTTGCCCCTGACCTAGTAGCCGCTTGGCACAGCTGTAGTGCCGAGACCCCTCGGGCAGCCGCCCAAGAAGAGCCCACTTTCCTAGTGGAATGGGCCTTGACTGATTTAGGTAACAGCAATCTAGCGGTCGTATGCGCCTGCTGAATCGTGGTACAGATCCAGCGAGCAATAGTCTGCTTTGACGCAGGAGCGCCAACCTTGTTGGCTGCATACAGGATAAACAGCGTTTCAGTTTTCCTGACTTTGGCCGTTCTGGCCACGTAAATTTTCAAAACCCTGACTACATCCAGATACTCGGAATCCTCCAAGTCTCGTGTAGCCACCGGCACCACAATAGGTTGGTTCATATGAAAGGATGACACCACCTTAGGCAAGAATTGAGGACGGGTCCGCAATTCCGCCCTATCCATATGGAAAACTAGATAGGGGCTTTTGTGAGACAAAGCCGCCAATTCTGACACTCGCCTAGGCCAACAACATGACCACCTTCCAAGTGAGATATTTTAACTCTACTGTCTGAAGTGGTTCAAACCAGTGCGACTTAAGGAAACTCAAAACCACGTTAAGGTCCCAAGGCGCCACCGGAGGTACAAAAGGAGGCTGAATATGAAGCACTCCCTTTACAAAAGTTTGTATTTCTGGAAGTGAAGCCAATTCTTTTTGAAAGAAAATGGACAATGCCGTAATCTGAACCTTAATGGAGCCTAATTTTAGGCCCAAATTCACTCCAGTTTGTAGAAAGTGAAGGAAACGGCCCAGATGGAATTCTTCCGTAGGAGCATTCCTGGCCTCACACCAAGCAACATATTTACGCCATATACGGTGATAATGTTTAGCTGTCACATCCTTTCTAGCCTTTATCAGAGTATGAATAACCTCATCCGGAATGCCCTTTTCCGCTAGGATCCGGCGTTCAACCGCCATGCCGTCAAACGCAGCCGCGGTAAGTCTTGGAACAGACAGGGCCCCTGTTGCAACAGGTCCTGTCTTAGAGGAAGAGGCCACGGATCTTCTGTGAGCATCTCCTGCAATTCCGGGTACCAGGCCCTTCGTGGCCAATCTGGAACAATGAGAATTGTCCGAACTCCTCCTTTTCTTATTATTCTCAACACCTTTGGGATGAGAGGAAGAGGAGGAAAAACATATACTGAGTGGAACACCCACGGTGTCACTAGTGCGTCCACCGCTACCGCCTGAGGGTCTCTTGACCTGGTGCAATACATTTGCAGTTTTTTGTTTAGGCGGGACACCATCATGTCTATCTGGGGCAGGCCCCACTGGCTTGCAATCTGTGTGAAGACTTCCTGATGAAGTCCCCACTCTCCCGGATGCAGGTCGTGCCTGCTGAGGAAGTCTGCTTCCCAGTTGTCCACTCCCGGAATGAACACTGCTGATAGGGCGCTTACATGGTTTTCCGCCCAGCGTAGAATCTTTGTGGCTTCCGCCATTGCCACTCTGCTCTTTGTGCCGCCCTGGCGGTTTACATGAGCTACTGCGGTGTTGTTGTCTGACTGGACCAGAACTGGTAAGTCGCGAAGCAAAGTCTCTGCTTGACGAAGGGCGTTGAATATGGCCCTTAGCTCCAGGACGTTGATGTGAAGACAAGTCTCCTGACTTGACCAAAGACCCTGGAAGTTCCTTCCTTGTATGACTGCACCCCAACCTCGGAGGCTCGCGTCCGTGGTCACCAGGACCCAGTCCTGAATGCCGAATCTGCGGCCCTCTAGAAGGTGAGCACTCTGCAGCCACCACAGGAGAGACACCCTGGCCCTGGGGGACAGGGTGATCAACCGATGCATTTGCAGATGCGACCCGGACCATTTGTCCAGTAGGTCCCATTGGAAGGTCCGTGCATGGAACCTGCTGAATGGAATGGCCTCGTAAGATGCCACCATCTTTCCCAGGACTCGCGTGCAGTGATGCACTGACACCTGTTTTGGTTTCAATAGGTTCCTGACCAAAGTCACGAGTTCTTGAGCCTTTTCTATCGGCAGATACACCCTTTTCTGGTACGTATCCAGAATCATGCCCAAGAAGGGTAGACGAGTCGTAGGAACCAGCTGCGACTTCGGGATATTGAGAATCCAGCCGTGTTGCTGTAACACTTTCAGTGAAAGTGACACGCTGTTCAGTAATTGTTCTCTTGATCTCGCTTTTATGAGGAGATCGTCCAAGTACAGGATAATTGTGACACCTTGCTTGTGCAGGAGCACCATCATTTCCGCCATTACCTTGGTGAAAATTCTCAGGGCCGTGGAAAGCCCAAACGGCAACGTCTGAAATTGGTAATGACAATCCTGTACCGCAAATCTCAGGTACGCCTGATGAGGTGGATATATGGGAACATGAAGGCATGCATCCTTTATGTCCAGAGATACCATAAAATCTCCCCCTTTCAGGCTGGCGATGACTGCCCTGAGCGATTCCATCTTGAATTTGAACCTTTTCAAGTATAGGTTCAGGGATTTTAAATTTAAAATGGGTCTGACCGAACCGTCCGGTTTCGGGACCACAAACAGGGTTGAGTAATATCCCCTGCCCTGTTGAAGCGGGGGAACCTTGACCACCACCTGTTGAAGATACAATTTGTCGATTGCATTTAACACTATCTCCCGTTCTTGAGGAGACGTTGGCAGAGCCGATTTGAAAAACCGGCGAGGAGGCACCTCTTCGAATTCCAGTTTGTAACCTAGGGAAACAATTTCTATTGCCCAGGGATCCACCTGTGAGTGGGCCCAGATGTGGCTGAAAATTCGAAGACGTGCCCCCACTGGGGCGGACTCCCTTAGTGGAGCCCCAGAGTCATGCGGTGGATTTTGCAGAGGCCGGGGAGGACTTCTGTTCCTGGGAACTAGCTGTGTTGTGCAGCTTTTTCCCTCTGCCCTTACCTCTGGCAAGAAAGGACGATCCACGGCCTTTCTTGTTTCTATTTGTTCGAAAGGACTGCATTTGATAATGCGGTGCTTTTTTAGGTTGTGAGGGAATATAAGGTAAAAAATTAGATTTGCCTGCCGTAGCAGTGGAGACCAGGTCCGAGAGACCTTCCCCAAACAATTCCTCACCCTTGTAAGGTAAAACCTCCATATGCCTTTTTGAGTCGGCATCACCTGTCCATTGTCGGGTCCAAAGGACTCTTCTAGCCGAGATCGACATAGCGTTGATTCTCGAACCTAATAGACCAATGTCTCTTTGTGCATCTCTCATATATAAGACAGCATCTTTTATATGTCCTAGGGTCAATAGGATGGTACCCTTATCCAGGGTTTCAAATTCCGCTGATAAGGTATCTGTCCATGATGCTACAGCACTACACACCCATGCCGATGCAATAGTTGGTCTGAGTAAGGTACCTGAATGTGTATAAATGGACTTCAGGGTAACCTCCTGCTTGCGATCAGCTGGATCCCTGAGGGTAGCCGAATCTTGGGAAGGCAGCGCTACCTTTTTGGATAAGCGTGTCAAAGCTTTGTCCACCCTAGGGGATGATTCCCACCGTATCCTGTCCGTTGGCGGGAAAGGATATGCCATAAGAATCCTTTTGGGAATCTGCAGTTTCTTGTCTGGAGATTCCCAAGCTTTTTCACATAACTCGTTCAGCTCATGTGAGGGCGGAAAATTTATCTCAGTTTTCTTTCCCTTATACATGTGTACCCGCGTGTCAGGTACAGGGGGTTCCTCTGTGATATGCAAAACATCTTTGATTGCAATAATCATATATCGAATACATTTAGCCACCTTTGGCTGTAATTTTGCATCATCATATTCGACACTGGAGTCAGAATCCGTGTCGGTATCCGTGTCAACTATTTGGGATAGTGGGCGCTTTTGGGACCCCGAAGGTCCCTGCGACATAGGTACAGGCATGGGTTGACTCCCTGGCTGTTCCCTAGCTTCAGCTTTATCCAATCTTTTGTGCAATAAATTTACATTGGCACTTAAAACATTCCACATATCCATCCAGTCAGGTGTCGGCGCCGTCGACGGCGACACCACATTCATTTGCTTCTCCTCCTCCCTCGAAAAGCCTTCTACCTCAGACATGTCGACACACACGTACCGACACACCACACACTCAGGGATCCCTCTTATCTGAGGACAGTTCCCCCACAAGGCCCTTAGGAGAGACAGAGAGAGAGAGAGAGAGAGAGTATGCCAGCACACACCCAGCGCTATAATAACCCAGGACAAAAACACAATATTTATGTTTACCCAGATAGCGCTTTTATACTCAATTCGCCAATTATGTGCCCCCCCCTCTACTTTAAAACCCTCTTGTCACCATGATCTAAGCAGGGGAGAGTCCGGGGAGCTTCCTCTCAGCGGTGCTGTGGAGAAAAAATGGCGCTGGCGAGTGCTGAGGGAGAAGCCCCGTCACCTCGGCGGCGGGCTTCTGTCCCGCTCTAAAATACAAAACTTTGGCGGGGGCTCGTAGGTATATACAGTGGCCGGCTGTATATACCCATCTTTTACCAGGAGAGGTTTATTTGCTGCCCAGGGCGCCCCCCCCCAGCGCCCTGCACCCTTACAGTGACACAGTATGTGAGGTGAATGGGAGCAATGGCGCACAGCCGCAGTGCTGTGCGTTACCTCAGTGAAGAACATTGAAGTCTTCTGCCGCCTCTGATGTTCTAACTTCTCATACTCACGTGGCTTCTACCTTCAGCTCTGTGAGGAGGACGGCGGCGCGGCTTCGGGACGGACGGCGAGGATGAGACCTGCGTACCGATCCCTCTGGAGCTAATGGTGTCCAGTAGCCTAAGAAGCAGAGCCTTGAAACTCACAGAAGTAGGTGTGCTTCTCTCCCCTCAGTCCCACGATGCCGGGAGTCTGTTGCCAGCAGGCTCCCTGAAAATAAAAAACCTAACAAAATACTTTCTGTCAGAAACTCAGGAGAGCCACCCAGTCTCCTCTGGGCACAGTTATCAACTGAGGTGTGGAGGAGGGGCATAGAGGGAGGAGCCAGAGCACACTCAAATCCTAAAGTCTTTCTTAAAGTGCCCATGTCTCCTGCGGAGCCCGTCTATCCCCATGGTCCTTACGGAGTCCCCAGCATCCTCTAGGACGTAAGAGAAAAATAAATATAAATTACAGCCCATAACCCAACCCCCGTCTTACATCCACTAAGAAATCTGCCTTGCAACCTAGAAACAGCCTTTAGTTGTCAAATGCTGGAAAGTGCATCCTGACGCAGCCTCAGGGCTTAAAGCACTCAATACATATAAAATGCTTTATATAAGGGGCAGTACGGATGGTGTAATGGTTAGCATTACTGCCTCACAGCACTGAGGTCATGGGTTCAATTCCCACCATGGCCCTAACTGTGGGGAGTTTGTATATTCTCCCCGTACTTGCGTGGGTTTCCTCCGGGTACTCCGGTTTCCTCCCACAATCCAAAAATATACTGGTAGGTTAATTGGCTCCCAACAAAATTAACCCTAGCATGAATGTGTGTGCGTGTACATGTGATAGGGAATATAGATTGTAAGCTCCACTGGGGCAGGGACTGATGTGAATGACCGAATATTCTCTGTAAAGCGCTGCGGAATATGTGTGCGCTATATAAATAACTGGTAATAAATAAATAATTCAAAGAGACCTGTAAGATCTACACAGGAGAATTTGGGCACTATTGGAAGAAAGCACAAAGTTACAAAAGTTAAGATACTGTTGAGAAGTATTTAATCATAAAGACTATGAGAGATTGCATAAAACTATCCTTTCCAAGACCCATTAAAAAAAGATACTACTAGTATGAGAGATGCCTAAGGGCATTCTGTGGTAGGTGTCAAATCACTCCTGAATAGGTGCAATGGTAGAGATTACTCCAAATCTAACTCTCTCTGCACGTTACATCTGCCCCACCCTGCAGTGCACATGGGGGGGTCATTCCGACCCGATCGCTCGCTGCAGTTTCTCACAGCGCAGTGATCAGGTCGGTACTGCGCATGCGCTGGCGCCGCAGTGCGCTGGCGCATGTCAGCCGTAGTTGCCTAGCAATCGCCTTTGAGGCAGAGGACAGTGGGCGGGAGGGGGCTGGACGGCGGGGTTAAGCCGCCGTTTAGGGGGCGCGGTCCGGCCAACGCAGGCGTGGCCAGACCATTGGGGGGGCAGGCCGCGGCGGCTGCGTGACATCACACGCAGCCGCTGCGGGTCGGGGAGCAACGAGTAGCTCCCGGCCAGCACGCTAAAGCTGCGCTGGTCGGGAGCTACTCTTGAAGTGCAAAGGCATTGCCGCTGTGCGATGCCTTTGCACTTATGTGGGGGCGGCACTGACATGCGGGGCGGACTAGCCCTGTGCTGGGCTTCCCCCCACATGTCAGTGTGAATGATCGTAGCTGTGTTAAATTTAGCTCAGCTACGATCAACTCGGAATAACCCCCATGGTTTTGCCCAACTGCTAACAAATTTGCTGCTGCGATCAACTCTGAATTACTCCCTTAATTTCTAAGCAACCTGACTAGATTTCATAGAAATTAAGAACACATCACTCCGTGTGTAGGGTGCCGGAGACAGCGATGTGCAACATTCTCTGCGGTTTGCCCGCTTACAGCATTTGCACCAACCTCTGGAATGCGATACCCTTTTGGGGCTTGGATGAGGTGGGCAATGCACATTTAGATAACGTTGCCCTTTACAGGGGCGGGTCTACCATGAAACTACTGTAGCTTAAGCTATAGGGCCCCATTTTAACCTCTTGTTTGTATGTACTGTATGGTTATAGCTCATAATAACCAATACCACCATGACAACCAGGCTTCCAGTACAGCATAGCTATTACAGCATGGATACGCCTCACTTAGTACTGCGGGAGCTGCTGGGAGTTGTAGTCTAGCCCTGTGATTTGTGCTCTGTAAATAGTGCGAAACGTGTGTCAGTTTTAAACTACAATTCCCAACAACCTGCAGAGCTTCTCTTTGTGACATTCCCAGAAATAGCAGAGCCTGAGAGAGCCTGAACAAGGAAGGAGGTTAGGAGCAATTATACAGTACGTGAGAAGGAGTCTGGGAAAGGAGGCGTCTAATAAGGTACTTTAACTGGTGCTGAGTGGTGTGTGCTGTCAGGTGTTTATTGAAGAGCGCAGTGAGGTGATTAATGAAGTGGGGTTGCTGTTAGGTGATTATTGAAGGGGGAGTGCTGTGACAGACAGGCATTATAGGGGCTGGTAAGGGTGTAGGGGTGCACAACAGGGGTACTAGATCTGCCCCAAAGACTCTTGCCCTGTCACCCACCACATCTGCCCCCGCACACTTTATCAATGTATGGGTAATAGCTTATGAGCAGTTGCCATTTTATGCAACCTTCTACTAGGCAACACAGCTTTACATATACTATAAATATTAACATATATTCTGTTTTATAATCAAACATTGTATATTCATTTTGAGTCTAGGAAAGATGCAGGTTTACATAGTTAATGAGCTGAACTGCACTCATCAGTGACACTACAATTTCTCACTGTTACATGTGCAATAGGAAATTGCACAATTAATTACACTAATTTACATACAGTAGAAGCAAGTCATCACTTTTCTATCAACACAGCACATGCGGTATATTTAGGGTTGCTATATTTAAAAAATAAAAAAGGGACACATCTGCGGGGATCCCACTGGCGCAGTCACCCCGCAGCGTACACTATTACATAAACCCCATAATATGGGAATTAAATTGCTATGAAGGCAAACTACTGAAAGTACACACAATTTTGTGCCAATGTATTTGGATATTTAAAGGATATGTGAAGTTCACAATTTATCCTGACAACAGTATACACATTTTCTTAAAAAATAAATTAACAAAAAGTGACTATTGAATATATATACACTGCTCAAAAAAATAAAGGGAAACTAGATCTGAATCAATGAAATATTCTTATTAAATACTTTGTTCTTTACATAGTTGAATGTGCTGACAACAAAATCACACAACAATTATCAATGGAAATCAAATTTATTAACCCATGGAGGTCTGGATTTGGAGTCACCCTCAAAATTAAAGTGGAAAAACACACTACAGGCTGATCCAACTTTGATGTAATGTCCTTAAAACAAGTCAAAATGAGGCTCAGTAGTGTCTGTGGCCTCCTCGTGCCTGTATGACCTCCCTACAACGCCTGGGCATGCTCCTGATGAGGTGGCGGATGGTCTCCTGAGGGATCTCCTCCCAGACCTGGACTAAAGCATCCTCCAACTCCTGGACAGTCTGTGGTGCAACGTGGCATTGGTGGATGGAGCGAGACATGATGTCCCAGATGTGCTCAATTGGATTCAGGTCTGGGGAACGGGCGGGCCAGTCCATAGCATCAATGCCTTCGTCTTGCAGGAACTGCTGACACATTCCAGTCACATGAGGTCTAGCATTGTTTTGCATTAGGAGGAACCCAGGGCCAACCACACCAGCATATGGTCTCACAAGGGGTCTGAGGATCTCATCTCGGTACCTAATGGCAGTCAGGCTACCTCTGGCGAGCACATGGAGGGCTGTGCGGCCCCCCAAAGAAATGCCACCCCACACCATTACTGACCCACTGCCAAACCGGTCATGCTGGAGGATGTTGCAGGCAGCAGAACGTTCTCCTTGGTGTCTCCATACTCTGTCACGTCTGTCACATGTGCTCAGTGAGAACCTGCTTTCATCTGTGAAGAGCACAGGGCGCCAGTGGCGAATTTGCCAATCTTGGTGTTCTCTGGCAAATGCCAAACGTCCTGCACGGTGTTGTGCTGTAAGCACAATCCCCACCTGTGGACGTCGGTCCCACATACCACCCTCATGGAGTCTGTTTCTGATCGTTTGAGTAGACACATGCAAATTTGTGGCTTGCTGGAGGTCATTTTGCAGGGCTCTGGCAGTGCTCCTCCTGTTCCTCCTTGCACAAAGGCGGAGGTAGCGGTCCTGCTGCTTGGTTGTTGCCCTCCTACGGCCTCCTCCACGTCTCCTGATGTACTGGCCTGTCTCCTGGTAGCACTTCCATGCTCTGGACACTACGCTGACAGACACAGCAAACCTTCTTGCCACAGCTCACATTGATGTGCCATCCTGGATGAGCTGCACTACCTGAGCCACTTGTGTGGGTTGTAGGGAGGTCATACAGGCACGTCGAGGCCACACACACTACTGAGCCTCATTTTGACTTGATTTAAGGACATTACATCAAAGTTGGATCAGCCTGTAGTGTGTTTTTCCACTTTAATTTTGAGGGTGACTCCAAATCCAGACCTCCATGGGTTAATAAATTTGATTTCCATTGATCATTTTTGTGTGATTTTGTTGACAGCTGCCCGGCACTCGTGAACCGTGGGAAGTACGTGCTGGGGTGCCCTCCACGTGGGGTTAGCTGCCCACCATGCAAGGTAGAGGGTAATTCAGGCGGCACTCACCAGACTCCAAATTATGTATTTAAATAAGTGTCATTTTTATTGACATCTGACCAACATGTTTCGGAGGATAACCTCCGTCCTCAGGGTCAAGCAAACAACAATGGGGGTCATTCCGAGTTGTTCACTCGTTATTTTTTTCTCGCAACGGAGCGATTAGTCGCTAATGCGCAATGTCCGCAGTGCGACTGCGCCAAGTAAATTTGCTATGCAGTTAGGTATTTTACTCACGGCATTACGAGGTTTTTTCTTCGTTCTGCTGATCGGAGTGTGATTGACAGGAAGTGGGTGTTTCTGGGCGGAAACTGGCCGTTTTATGGGTGTGTGTGAAAAAACGCTGCCGTTTCTGGGAAAAACGCGGGAGTGGCTGGAGAAACGGAGGAGTGTCTGGGCGAACGCTGGGTGTGTTTGTGACGTCAAACCAGGAACGACAAGCACTGAACTGATCGCAGATGCCGAGTAAGTCTGAAGCTACTCAGAAACTGCTAAGAAGTGTCTATTCGCAATTCTGCTAATCTTTCGTTCGCAATTTTGATAAGCTAAGATTCACTCCCAGTAGGCGGCGGCTTAGCGTGTGCAAAGCTGCTAAAAGCAGCTTGCGAGCGAACAACTCGGAATGACCCCCAATGTGAAGTAAACATATAACAATGGCCCTCATTCCGAGTTGTTCGCTTGCTAGCTGCTTTTAGCAGCATTGCACACTAAGCCGCTGCCCTCTGGGAGCTGAAATAATGAACCCACGCACCTGAGGGCAGAAACAGAGCGGGTGTGTAAAGGGGTGAAAAGAATTGAATCCCGCCCATTATGTGCTTTGACAGGCAAAAAAGAATTGTTACCTTCCCACAAGTTAAAGTTATAAATCGCACTAGGCAGCAATCTCATATGGTTCAGGTGTACGAGCCTTATCCTGAGACACTAAGATAACCATGTTAGTGGGCCTGTAAGGGCCACACAGTGCAGCATATTTTCCTGGTATATAGCCTTATACTGAGGCAATAAGGGTTCTCTGGTAATGGGGCTGTAATGGCCGCACAGTGCAGCATATGCTCCTGGTATATAGCACTATACTGAGACTGTTGGGGTCCTCTGGCTCTGTGGCAGGGGCCACACATTGCAGATGATGAGTTACTGCAGGGACATCTTGACAGGGATTGGACAACCCCAGTGTATGAGGAAACCATGCAGGGATACATTGTCATCAGCATGAGGCAGCACCGAGTCTCACCCGGCTCCCAGCTTTACTCCCTCAGCACTGTCCTAGCCCTAAATGTACACTGACGCTGCAGAAAAAGAGGGCCAGCTGCTGCTGACGTCATAACATGTGGCTGGACACTGGAGAACGACATACACCCATGTCCGCAGCCTTCTATTCGGCTCTTTCACCCTCCAATACTCTCCCTACTGACTTCTTCTCCATCCGCCAGTGCCAGGCTATGGCTCCACAGCTTTCCGGAACATCTGCATGTCCCAAACACAGCAGTCAGGACGCTGGGACGGATGTCCAAAAAACTGTACTTTCCAGGGAATACTGGGACGTATAGCATCCATAGGTAAATTTATGAAAATAATAGTAGCAGTTTCAATGTTCATTTTGGGGGAAATTAATGTGGTAGGTTAATTGTCTACAAACAAATATCCATACTGTGATTGTGTGTGCATACTGCATACAATACATATGGTAGAGAATATAGATTGTAAGCTCCACTGGGGCAGGGACTGATGCAACTGATCAAATATTCTCATTAAAGCACTTCGGAATATGTGCGCTATAGAAATAACTGGCAATTATAATATTATTAGTATTACTTTCACATGCACAAAATGTTGTTTTTCAGCAGTAATGCAATAAAAGTACCATAACTAAGACAAGGAGCAGAGGAGATGGTGCCAGAGATGAGAGCAGAGGGTGTGAGTGTATGATTGGTCGTTATGGGGGAGTAGCAGTATCAGTGCACTTTATGTGCACTGATACCATTTCTCCCCTATGTATTATTGCGGCGGTGTGGGCATAGTAACAGGCCGATATGAGGGGGCAATGTATGAATGGTCAGCATCGCTTACCGTTCCGACACCTGCAGCTGTCAAAATCGATTTCGACAGCTGCAGGTGGCGATGCCCAAACACCACAGCAGGTATAGAGCTGTGCCGGGTGTCGGCTCCGGACTGTGCAGGGGATCTCACGCGAGTAACGAGATACCGTGCATGCGCACTGCAGCCAGCCGGGCAGGAAGACACTGCGCATCATCACTGAGCTGATGCGCAGTGAGCTTAGGGGCGCATTTCCGGAGGGGGGAGCGAAAGCTTCGGCGGACAAGATATTTATACGTCTTCTCGATGTTCCTGTTATGGCTGAGGTTATTTGTGAACCCGGACTAGAACTGGACACTGGGTTTGGTCTTGAGCGTAGTGGACAGAATCAGGCTGGCTTAGTGAATGATCTGCTCATCCAGACGTGGCAGTCAGGCAGTATACTTTATGGGAAAGGTGACCAGGTATGGGTACTGGAACACTGGTGGTGGAAGCCACCAGTGCAATGAGTAGCAGGATTGTCACCTAATGGAGAGTCACATGAGAACTGGTGAATTGACGGAATGCTGGGAGGATCAGCAATGCAGGAAAGTCACAGATCACTGGCTGGAACCAGTGTGATAGCTGTCGACGAGGCTGAGGACAACAGCAGTACTTGAAGACGAAGCTGAGGATGTCAGCGATACTTGTACACAAAGCCGAGAATGTCGGCAATGCTTGTAGCAGAAGCTGAGGACGTCAGCAATACTTGTAACCGATGCCGAGGATGTCGGCAGTGCTTGTAGCAGAAGCTGAGGACATCCGCAATACTTGTAACCAAAGCCAAGGATGTCGGCAATGCTTGTAGCAGAAGCTGAGGACATCAGCAATACTTGTAACCGATGCCGAGGATGTCGGCAATGCTTGTAACAGAAGCTGAGGACATCAGCAATACTTGTAACCGAAGCCGAGGACGTCGGCAATGCTTGTAGCAGAAGCTGAGGATGTCAGCAATACTTGTAACCGATGCCGAAAATGTCGGCAATGCTTGTAGCAGAAGATGAGGACATCAGCAATACTTGTAACCAAAGCCGAGGACGTCGGCAATACTTGTAGCAGAAGCTGAGAACGTCAGCAATACTTGAAACCGAAACTGAGGATGTCAGCAACACAGGTTTCCAGATGCTGGGCAGCTGAGGTCGCGCAATGGGGATTCCGTATGCTGTGCAGTGTCGGCACTGCTGGTTTCCCAGTAGCTGTGATGTGGTGGTTCTGCACAATGGTTACTGCAATGTTGTAGACAGCAGTGGCAGGTTTTCTGGATACTATGGTGCTCTACCTTGCGCAGCGGAGAACTGGAAGCTGGCAAGAACCAGCAAGGTCTCTAAGGCCGCTAGGGATATAGGACTGTCCCTCTGGTTCACTGGAGGACGTCCAGTGAGTCTGGAGATGCCAGGATGTAGTGGCAGCGATGGCCCTTTAAATCATCCAGGGAGTCAGGAAGTGCATGAGATGTCAATTGCAAATACCACTAGGGATATAGGATAGTCCCTCTGGATCACTGGAGGACTTCCAGTGAATCTAGAGCTGCCGGGATATTGTGGCAGCGATGGCCCTTTAAATCATACAGGGAGTCAGGCAGTGCGGGGAATGGTAACTTGCACAGAGTCTATTACCAGCAGGAGATTTTGGAGCTCACTCCAGGCTGAGAGACAACAAAGCACTGACAGCTTGCTAGTGCTTGAGACCTGGAACTTATACCTAGTGCTTACAGCTGAGTGGATGAGCGTCACACATGAAGCGGAAGTGAATCCGGATTGGACCCTAGAAGGTCAGCTGACCAGGAACTGTCATGGCGACGTCCATAGCTGGTTTTGGAGGGAACTCCGGCGTGGTGTGTGCATAGACAGGCAATAATGGCCACAGGTCCTGAGAGCACAGGAAGGTATATCTGGTAACCACTGGACTTGTGGATGCTGGCACGGAAGTATAGGACAGCATGAGAATCCTCAATGATTGCTATGCAGGCACACCATGCAGAGACTTGCTGAGTTCTGAATTCACATAGAAGGTTAATCAATACAGATGTACTCATTAGCAGAGAGTGAGATCAGCACACAGAGAACACATGATACTGGTGAGCTGTTTATCCCAGCCAGCAGAAAACATGCAGGTTACAGGTCAGATGGCAGAGGTAAGTCACCAAATGATATGATTTTAGTCAGGATTGTGACAGTTCCTTCTTGCTTTGCTTCGCTAATGAGGTCCGCTGCTAGAATACATTTACCCCATAATCTCTGTGAACAGAACGTTAGAGGAGGGGGGAAAAGGTCCCAGGGAAGGTGTGAGGATGTAAGGGGAGAAGAAACAGAAAAGTGAGGATAGGTTCACAGTCTTCCTGGGTAAAAATAAGATTTTAAACCTACCGGTAAATCTTTTTCTCCTAGTCCGTAGAGGATGCTGGGGACTCCGTAAGGACCATGGGGTATAGATGGGCTCCGCAGGAGACATGGGCACTATAAAGAAATTTAGATAGGTGTGCACTGGCTCCTCCCTCTATGCCCCTCCTCCAGACCTCAGTTAGAGAAACTGTGCCCAGAGGAGACGGACAGTACGAGGAAAGGATTTTGTTAATCTAAGGGCAAGATTCATACCAGCCCACACCATCCACACCGTATAACATGGAATATACGCAACCAGTTAACAGTATGAACAAAACAGCATCAGCCAGACTGATCTTAACTGTAACATAACCCTTATGTAAGCAATAACTATATACAAGCCTTGCAGAAATATGTCCGCATTGGGACGGGCGCCCAGCATCCTCTAGGAGAAAAAGATTTACCGGTAGGTTTAAAATCTTATTTTCTCTTACGTCCTAGAGGATGCTGGGGACTCCGTAAGGACCATGGGGATTATACCAAAGCTCCAGACCGGGCGGGAGAGTGCGGATGACTCTGCAGCACCGATTGAGCAAACATGAGGTCCTCCTCAGCCAAGGTATCAAACTTGTAGAATTTAGCAAAAGTGTTTGAACCCGACCAAGTCGCTGCTCGGCAAAGCTGTAATGCCGAGACGCCTCGGGCAGCCGCCCAAGAAGAGCCCACCTTCCTAGTGGAATGGGCTTTTACCGAATTTGGTAACGGCAATCCAGCCGTAGAATGTGCCTGCTGAATCGTGTTACAGATCCTGCGAGCAATAGTCTGCTTAGAAGCAGGAGCGCCAACCTTGTTGGCTGCATACAGGACAAACAGTGCCTCTGTTTTCCTAACCCGAGCCTTCCTGGCTACATATATTTTTAAGGCCCTGACTACATCAAGGAACTTGGAATCCTCCAAGTCCTTCGTAGCCACAGGTACCACAATAGGTTGGTTCATATGAAACGATGAAACCACCTTAGGCAAAAATTGAGGACGAGTCCTCAATTCTGCTCTATCCACATGGAAAATCAGATAGGGGCTTTTGTGAGACAAAGCCGCCAATTCAGACACCCGCCTTGCTGATGCCAAGGCCAACAACATGACCACCTTCCAAGTGAGAAATTTCAATTCAACCGTTTGAAGAGGTTCAAACCAGTGAGATTTTAGGAACTGTAACACCACGTTAAGGTCCCATGGTGCAACTGGAGGCACAAAAGGAGGCTGTATGTGCAGCACTCCCTTTACAAAAGTCTGGACTTCTGGGAGAGAAGCCAATTCCTTCTGAAAGAAAATTGATAGGGCCGAAATCTGTACCTTAATGGAGCCTAATTTTAGGCCCATATCCACTCCTGTCTGTAGAAAGTGGAGAAAACGGCCCAGATGGAAAACTTCCGTAGGAGCATTCTTGGATTCACACCAAGATACATACTTTCTCCAGATACGGTGATAATGTTTCGCCGTCACCTCCTTCCTAGCCTTCATCAGAGTAGGGATGACTTCTTCTGGAATGCCTTTCCCAGCTAGGATGCGGTGTTCAACCGCCACGCCGTCAAACGTAACCGTGGTAAGTCTTGGAACACGCAGGGCCCCTGTTGCAACAGGTTCTCGCTGAGAGGAAGAGGCCACGGATCTTCTGTGAGCATTTCCTGAAGATCGGAATACCAGGCCCTTCGAGGCCAATCTGGAACAATGAGTATTGTCTGCACTATTTTTCGTCTTATGATTCTCAATATCTTTGAGATGAGCGGAAGAGGAGGAAACACATAGACCGACTGAAACACCCACGGTGTCACCAGGGCGTCCACTGCTACTGCCTGAGGGTCCCTTGATCTGGCACAATACCTCCGGAGCTTCTTGTTGAGGCGTGACGCCATCATGTCTATTTGAGGAAGCCCCCACTGACTTGTTATCTCTGCAAAAACTTCTTGATGAAGTCCCCACTCTCCTGGATGGAGATCATGTCTGCTGAGGCAGTCTGCTTCCCAGTTGTCCACTCCCGGAATGAGGCCTGCTGTCAAAGTGCTTATGTGATTTTCCGCCCAGCGAAGAATCCTGGTGGCTTCCGCCATTGCCACTCTGCTCCTTGTTCCGCCTTGGCGGTTTACATGAGCCACGGCTGTGATGTTGTCTGATTGAATCAGAACCGGTAGGTCGCGAAGAAGACTCTCCGCTTGACGTAGGCCGTTGTATATGGTCCTCAATTCCAGTACGTTGATGTGTAGACAAGCCTCCTGGCTTGACCATATCCCCTGAAAGTAATGAGTCAATTTGACTCATTACATGCCGCTGGCCATGCGCCCTCAGTGTAACTGCGCTGTGTGCCAGGCACACCTGGCACATAGGTAGTTACGGTGCTGAATATATGGCATTGTTTTATCATTTGCCAGTGTGCCCATAATAATTAATCCTCAGATGGCTTTCCCATAAATGAATAGGTCTAAATATCCAAAATGTGAATATCTGTCTTGCTATAATACTGCAATCCTAATTGATGCAGCTTCACAGAGACCTTTCACAATGTCACTGTATATAATGATGTTAGTATTCTTGATTAATCATGCACTAAAGGCCCATACACACTGGGCGATTTTGAGCTGAAATCAGCTCACTTTTGGTATGTTGAGCCGCCCAGTGTGTATGCCCCGGCGATGAGCGCTGATGCGCACTCACGCTTCATCGCGGGCGGCCGCCGTTCACCTAAATGCAGCTGCAACACTGCACGTAGCACACAAGCTTACTGTCAATGCATAACTATCTTGCTAGGCAACCAGGGACACTGTAATGACCGGCGTTCTGGCTGCCGAGTGACACGCTAGGCAACAACTGGGACTCACAAGCAGTACAAGCTGCACAGTGGCTTGTAACAGTAATTTATAAGACATGGAAATGTCTTGAAAAACAAAACTCAACGTCTGTGTGAATGGGGGATACAAGTGAAGGAAAAACAAATCAACCTACCTTAGTTTTTATTAATAACTCTGAAGAGAAAGTTAAAGAGAAGGAAATGGACATTTTGGCTTTAACTGAAAATACCAAGGTCTTCAATGGAATGTTTCAGTCTATTTTTTATAGAGTCAATACAAACACACAGAAAATGAATACAAAGTTGTGAGCAGTTTGCAGCAACATTTACTGTATATAGTATATATTTACACAAAAAAAGCTAATAAAATAGCTTCTCCAATTAAAAAAAAAAAACCTACGAAATCTCCTGCTTTCTCAATAATAGTATATTATTTAGCAGAATCCCTCAGGGCATTCACAAATATCAGAGACAGCGCCTGTAACTAAAAGCCTACAGAGCTTCTGTGTTTGATGTACCTTACTACAGAGAGGACTGGGCAGTGCCAAATAACCTGCTAGGTAAAATAAAGAAAGGATCACTACCAAAGTGCTATTATTGGGGAAGGGGGAGATTTAGTATAGTCATTATTAAACCAAAAAACACCTTTAAGAATGGCTGAACCTATTTTGTTTATTTTTATATACTGTAAGATACACAAGAGTAACAACACACATGTGATGTTATAAAGACTGAATGATATATTATACCCTTGATGAAGATGCTTTTATTTTTTTAGGTATTGATGAACAATTTTGTAAACAAGGTTTATGAAGAACAGTTCTCATGCATTATAAAGATTTTAAACTTTAAATCTTTCATTCATCATGTAGAGTTTTTGTATGTTGTTGAGTTAGCCAAAGAATGGTTCCTCAGTGCTTGGCATTTATTTACTGCTGCTGCCTTCCAAGCATGTTTAAGCCCAACCTTTTTTTAATCACCTCTTAGTAAAAAGATCCTTGTGACTCCAAATGTCAAAGCTGGAGGAGGAAAAGTACTGGTTTGGGGCTTTGCACAGAGCGACTGGCACCCTGAACCAAAAGGGTTACCAAAGTGTTTTGCAGCACTATGCAACACCTTCTGGTCTACGCTTAGCTGATCACAGATTCATTCTACATCAAGACAATGACCCAAAACATACCTCCAAGCTGTGTCAGAATTACCTTCAAGAAAAAGACCAAGACTGTATGCTTCATATCATGGAATGGCCAGCACAGTCTCCAGACAAAGGGGTCTATTTACTAAAGGCCCATATAGAGGGGCTGATGCGGGAGAGATGTGTGCTGAGCGAACCGCTCAGCACACATCTCTCCCACCGCTCAGCACAGCGCGATCTGTGCTGAGCGTGCGGGGGGAGATGGGGGGGCCGCTCATTTCACCCAGCGGGTGAAGTGAGCGACCCGCTAGATTGGCCTGCACGGCAGGCCAATCTAGCACCAGCGATAGCGATGCGCGGGGCTGCGCATCGCTATCGCTGTTAGGGCTACACACGGAGCGATCTTGCTGAAAATCTAAGCAATCTAGTCAGATTGCTTAGATTATCGCTCCGTGTGTACCCCTCTTAAGCCTTGGACGGAGATAAAGTAGACGGAGATAAAGTCCTAGCCAGTCAGCTCCTAACTGTCATGTTACAGGCTGTGTTTGAAAAATGACAGTTAGGAGCTGGTTGGCTGGTAGTTTATCTCCGTCCAAGGCTTAGTAAATAGACCCCTTAAACCCCATCTGACTGGACAGTAGGGTGATTGGACAGAAGGGTGAAAGCAAAACAACCTACAAGTGCAACACATTTGTGGGAAAATCTGTTTGGACTTAATAATAATCAAATAATATTTACTTTCCACTGTAGAATGAGTGTGATCAGCATTTACTGTATATCTGCAAAAGGTGGCTACTATAACGAGTCTGTCACACGCCATAGGCGGCGTTCACCGCGCTTACCCCTGCGTGCCTGCTGGTCTGTGTTGCGGCCTCCACCTTCGTTGGTCCACGGGCTCCGGCGCCTGGCTGGCGCGGCTCCCGGCGGTTCTCCGGGGCAGGGGCGCCGCCATGACACCCGGCATCACGTGGGCGGGGAGCAGGTGACGTCATCAGACTGTTCCACCAATCCAGCGGAGGCGGGAGATTCAAAGGCTGACGCCGGGCAGCACCTCGGCGCCTGAGTATCGTCTTTTCCCCTGAAGTGGATGCCAGTGCTTCTGTCCTCGGCGGATCTCTCTGCAGCATACCCCAGTGTCTCCGGCATTTCCAGGTGTCAATTGTTGCACAGCTTCCAGCGTTCCCAGCCGCTGCTGGGTTCCACTGCGCTCTTGTCACCAGTGCTTCTTGGAGTCAGTGTGGGCTGCAGGTTAAACGTCGCTCTCAAGTTCTTCAAATCATCAGTGTCTTTAACCACCGCTCTCAAGTTCTTCAAACCATCAGTGTCTTTAACCACCGCTCTCAAGTTCTTCAAATCATCAGTGTCTTTAACCACCGCTCTCAAGTTCTTCAAATCATCAGTGTCTTTCACCACCGCTCTCAAGTTCTTCAAATCATCAGTGTCTTTAACCACCGCTCTTAAGTTCTTCAAATCATTAGTGTCTTTAACCACCGCTCTCAAGTTCTTCAAATTATCAGTGTCTTTAACCACCGCTCTCAAATTCTTCAAATTATCAGAGTCTTAACCACCGCTCTCAAGTTCTTCAAATCCTCAGTGTCTTTTAACCACCGCTCTCAAGTTCTTCAGTCACCAGTATCTTTTACCGTCACTCACAAGTACTCCCTGGACATTTCTCCATACACTCCTTCTCTGTTATGTGACATTGTGTTGCTCTCTTCCTGCAATAAAGTCCTTTAATATGTTCACCAAGCTTTTCTGTCAGAGTCCTGTATGAGGAAGACCTATATCAAGCCATCCCTGTTCCGACCCAACTGTGGTTCCTCTCCCCTACCATGGGGAGAACCCCCGAGTTCACAACACCCCCAACCTAGGTCAGAGACAGAGTCAAGAATTTAGATTAAACAAAATGATTCTATAATTTTGTTTTGAAACTCCACTGTTTCATAGTTCTATGCTTTCATTTCAGAGTACAATTAGACAGTAAACCTAGTAAATTTTAATAAAAACTAAAAAAATGGGGGGTGTTCTAAAACTTTTCACACAATCCAAGAACACTTTATACTTGGGATCTAATGTTCATGCACACCTAATGACCTGTTTGTTTTTCTACACCGTCAGCGTGTTGACCACTAATGACATTTAGCCAAAGGGAACAAGCAAATTGTGTTGGGAATGCATCAGACATTGGCATATATATACTGTTGCTTCTGTGCTTTTTAATTACTCATGACACACCTTAAATTTGAGAGCTAATTTAATGTTCTCACACAACAAAATCTTAATTACTAGGGATGGGTGAATACATGCAGTGGCTGAACTAGTGAGTGGTGGGTCCTAGTGTAACAAAATGCGTTGGGCCCCCCTAACTCCAAATTAGGGACTCTTTGCGTGCTTCCGGAAGCCAGTATATATAGACTGGAAGGCGCCAAGGCGATTAGTTAATGTACAGCAGCTGCACTGAAGTCCCTGACCGAGCCCACCGCTGGATTATTGGTTGCTGCAATAGTTGGGGAGGCCGCACACACATTATTACCATTTAATAGTCCTTACCTATTATCTAATTTTTCATATTTTTTTTTCTTTTTTCTTTGTCTTGGAAGGTGCTCCTGGAAATATTTGTTAGACATATAAGTAGACTGAAGAAAAAGTATTCCTTTTTTTGGGCACTAGCAGACTATTACATTATATCGTACGAATACTAAAAGTCACAGACCCATCAGGGTAGGTGACCACTGAAAATAATATATAATATAGATATAATTCTACAATTCTTCTCACTGGTCAAGCTTCTTGTGCCAATATTCCTGCAGATCAGATTATTACACCATCTCATGCTTCCATCATATACAATGTAACACATTTGGGTGGCTTTTCATCCTTTTTTTTTTTGTTCTTTTTAAATCTTCTGCAACAAAACCATCAAAATAGTTTTAGTCCCGAATTTCATTATTATTTTCATTACTACAGGAATGAGGTGGTGGTGAACAGTCACACATTTTTTCACTGGCAGATTTCCTCTTTTTGATTACTCAAGCTGAAGAGCGTTTCTTGGCAATGTACAGGTATTGACTCCCTTTCAGATGTCAAACATGTGTGCATATTCTGCTCGTGTCGTTATAACAAAAGTACTGGAAATGAATTGCCTACGTACTCATATATCTACATATCTCATGTACTAATGACAAGTACAGAAAACAATTGTGTTTTGTGTGGCTGTTTATAGAATAAAGGGATCCGGTCTCTAGGTTGACAAGACTTAGGTCGACAATGTCTAGGTCGACCACTATTGGTCAACAGTAAGTAGGTTGACATGGTTTCTAGGTCAACAGGGACTCTAGGTTGACATGTACTGGGTCGATATGAAAAAAGGTCGACATAAGTTTTCACATTTCTTTTTTTTTTTCTTTCATTTTTTGAACTTTTTCATACTTTACGATCCACGTGGACTACAATTGAGAATGGTAACCTGTGCCGAGTGCAGCGGTAGTGGAGTGAGGCACCGTGCCCGAAGCATGGCGAGCAAAGCGAGCCATACGAGGGGATGCGGTGCACTAATTGGGGTTCCCGGTCACTCTGCGAAGAAAATGACACCAACATGTTTTTAAAAACCCATGTTGACCTTTTTTCATGTCGACCTAGAAACCATGTCGACCTGCTTACTGTCGACCAATAGTGATCAACCTAGACACTGTCAGCCTAAGTCTAGTCTATCTAACATACCACACCCAGAATAACACCAGTTACACCAGTTGTTACAACCATAAAACTACTGTCATTAATGACAAGTACTGTCGAGATCACAATGAATTGGATGTGTATTCCACAACAGATATGGGATGGCACTAATGACAAGTACAGAAATCAGTTGTTTTGAGGTCATCCGTGTGTTTGGAAACATATGTGGCTGCGTTTACAAATGGGCCTAATTCAGATGTGGTTGTTCTTGTGATTGCTGATGCTATCTTTTGCCATTCGCAATTATGATTATATGGGAAGAAGCTATCCTGAGCATAGGGACGTCCACTGCTGTCGCATCAATTCTGTCTGATGGCATACAACTGCTGATACATCGGTACCATTGTCGGAGAGTCGGAGTACCTCTGAAGACGTGTAAACTGATCTGCTCTCCTGGGACGCAGAGGCTCTCCAGTAGCAAAAGAGAAGGGGTTAATCCCGCACTAAACTATTGGAGGTAAGGAAATAATGGTAATATAAAGTAACCAACAGTTAGTATATAGTATAACAAGTGGGTATCTAAGACTTTCACCCACACAGTGGTTGTAGGTGGTGGTGCTCCCCGAGTTAATCAGCAAATATCAGATATCAACACGGAATCCTGTCAGTATGCAGGAAAAAGGGAAAATTACCTTTTTTAGGGGAGACTCTTATCAGAATAAAATAAAATGTAACTTTTATTAAATATAATTTTAGAAACTACTATCTACTTGAATTGAAACCCTCCCTTCCTGATGGAAAATAATACCTAGTATTGCTAGATCAGCTTTCCAGGGTGAAAATAATAATTTCATACACTTGAAAAAAACATCCATCAGGTATATTCATATCAATGTAAGCAAAATTGCTTCATTTAGGCATAGCAAAGAAATTTATACAGTCATTTTAATGATTAATATCAATGTGAGCGACCACTTTTGAGGACACACTCTGTCACAGATCACAAATATAGAGGGTGTCAAACGTAGCCATACGTACAGGTTATTATTCCACCATCTGGAAAACAAAAAACATAGGGGCTAAGTCAGGCCTGATCGCTGCTGTGCGTTTTCGCACAGCGGGCGATCAGGTCTGAACTGTGCATGCGTATCTGAACTGTGCATGCGTATGTACCGCAATGCACAGATGCAACGGTCTGCAGCAACGAGCAGCGCCGGGCAATAACGGGATGGTGCGAAAAATCCGATCGCACCGGCGATCGCAAGAAGATTGACAGGAAGAGGGCGTTTGTGGGTGGCAACTGACCGTTTCTAGGAAGTGTCCGGAAAAATGCAGGAGGGACCTGGCATTTTGTGGGAGGTTTTGTGAGGTCAGCTCCGGCCCCAATCATCGCAGCGGCTGAGTAAGTCCTGGGCTGTGCAGAGACTGCACAAACTGCTGTTTGTGCCGCTCTCCTGCACATGCGATCACACACCTGCACACACACAATACCAGCCCCCTTTAGGCGGCGACTACCTGATCGCAGCGATGCAAAAAACGCACCCTAGCGATCAGATCTGAATTACCCCCATAGACAGTGTGTATCCTTCAATGCAAAATCCTGTTATGAACGTTCCTTGTGTGGATCATAGGGTCGACCACTATTTGTCGACACTGAATAGGTCGACACCTGAAATAGGTTGACACGGTCATTAGGTCGACATGAACAAGGTCAACATGGAAAAGGGTAAAAATTAGTTTTTTTTGTTTGTTTTGTTTGTTTAGTTTTCTTTGTAAAGTGACCGGAAACCTCAATTAGTGCACCGTGTCCCCCCTCGTATGGCGAGCGAGCTTCGGGCAAGGTGTCTCGCTCCACTACTGCTGTGCTCGGCACAGGTTACTATTTCCAATCATAGTCCACGTGAATCGTAAAGTATGAAAAAGTAAAAAAAAACAAAAAAAAAATTGAAAAACTCATGTCGACCTTTTTCCATGTCGACCTTTTTTCATGTCGACCTAGTGACCATGTCGACCTACAGACCATGTTTACCTAATGCATGTTGACCAATAGTGGTCGACCTAATGACTGTCGACCTAAGTTTGGTCGACCTAGAGACCGGATACCAACTTTAGTTTGCAACTATTTTTCCTGTTACTAAATAATTATCAGTACACACTGTAGCAATATATGGGAGCAACTGTAACATTATAGTGGAACTAACTGAGTCAATACAATGGGGCTGATGAGGAGTTGAACATACAGTATGCTTATTTGCAGATCGCAGTGGGGGTCATTCCGAGTTGATCGCTAGCTGCCGTTGTTCGCAGCGATCAGGCTTAAAATCTGCATTTCTGCGCATGCGTATGCACCACAATTCGCAGGCGCGTCGTACGGGTACAATGAGCATCGTGGGTTTGCACCGAATCTAACGAACATTCCTGTCGCACGGCTGAACGCAGGAAGATTAACATGAAGTGGGCGTTTCTGGGTGTGAACTGACCGTTTTCAGGGAGTGCTTAGAAAAACGTAGGTGTGGCTGGGGGGTCGCTGGGCGGGTGTGTGACGTCAAAAGCCGTCCCTCCGTCGTTAGAATCAACGCACACGAAGAGTAACTACAGGGCTGGTCTTGTTTTGCACAAAAAGATTTTGCAGGCACTCTGCTGCACAGGCGTTCACACTTCTGCAAATCGAAAATACATTCCCCAGTGGGCGGCGACAATGCGTTTGCACGGCTGCTGAAAACTGCTAGCGAGCGATCAACTCGGAATGACCACCAGTATCCGGTAGGTTTTCACACTGCACATGCTCAGCAACTGAGCATACACAGGTACAGACAATGCAGAGTCTTATGCATTTCAGTTGCATCTACAATTACAACTGAGGAGGCATACCTATTACCTAGGCTGTAAAGGGACGTGCTCAAGCAAATGCGGGATGTGCAGAGTTGGACTTGGGCATAAATTCTCCTGTTTGGATGCATTGCTTTGTACCCAGCAAGGACACACTGGCGATGATGGCTAGTAGCAAGCCAAGTGCACAACTTGGCTTATGGGTGAATCCACACATATTTCCCATGCATGCAGTTTGGAAGAAGCATACTCTTGATTTAACTCATCAAGCCCTAGATTTGCTTTGTTCTAGTTCCATCCGCAAACTCTTTCTAAAACTTCTTTTAGAATAAATATGGGATCCCCTACATCTCCATACTGCGTATATTGAATTCAACCTTTTTTACACCAAAAGCGTACTGAGGTCTTTTGGCGCTTGTCAGAATTTATGCATGTTTCAGGCATGGTACTGTTTTGAAAATAAAAATAGAATGCAGAAATCTAGGTTACTGTACAAGTTAATTTAATGGTTAACCACAGAAATAGCATGATAGTAACTCATCTCAAAAAAAAGATACAATGGGGTAAATTTACTAAGAATCGTATTTTTCCGTTTGAGGTCAAAGTTCAATCACGAATGACATCGAAAGTGTAAATATGCAACTTTTTGAATTGATTACGACTAATTTACTAAGCTGCCGTATTCTGCATTTTCGGTTTTTCCGATGTCGATGTCATTCGTTTTTTTAGGCAGTGTTTTACGTGAGTGACTTGTAAAACACTGCCGACTTTAAAACAATGAATCTCGGCCGGATCTGAGAGATCCGTGCAGGGCTTCATTGTGCACCTTGTAAAAAAAATAAAAAATGTTTAAACTTAAAAAAAAAATTGCGTGGGGTCCCCCCTCCTAAGCCAAACCAGCCTCGGGCTCTTTGAGCCGGCCCTGGTTGCAAAAATATGGGGGAAAAATTGACAGGGGTTCCCCCATATTTAAGCAACCAGCACCGGGCTCTGCGCCTGGTTCTGGTTCCAAAAATACGGGGGACAAAAAGCGTAGGGGTCCCCCGTATTTTTGAAACCAGCACCGGGCTCCACTAGCTGGACAGATAATGCCACAGCCGGGGGTCACTTTTATACAGTGCCTTGCGGCCGTGGCATCAAATATCCAACTAGTCACCCCTGGCCGGGGTACCCTGGGGGAGTGGGGACCCCTTCAATCAAGGGGTCTCCCCCCCCAGCCACCCAAGGGCCAGGGGTGAAGCCCGAGGCTGTCCCCCCCATCCAATGGGCTGCGGATGGGGGGCTGATAGCCTTTGTTGAAAGTAATGAATATTGTTTTTAGTAGCAGTACTACAAGTCCCAGCAAGCCTCCCCCGCAAGCTGGTACTTGGTGAACCACTAGTACCAGCATGCGGCGGAAAACCGGGCCCGCTGGTACCTGTAGTACTACTACTAAAAAAATACCCCAATAAAGACATTACACACACACCTTGAAAGTATAACTTTAATGCATACATACACACCACCATATACACATACTTACCTTATGTTCACACGAGGGTCGGTCCCCTTCACCAGTAGAATCCATGGTGTACCTGTTGAAAAAATCCTACTCACCAAATCCAGTGTAAAGGGCTCCTCGGATAATCCATTTGTAATCCACGTACTTGTAAAAATAAAAAAACGGGACACCCGACCACGAACTTAAAGGGGACCCATGTTTTCACATGGGACCCCTTTCCCCCGAATGCCAGAAACCCCCTCTGACTGATGTCTAAGTGGGTTTCTTCAGCCAATCAGGGAGCGCCACGTTGTGGCACCCTCCTGATCGGCTGTGTGCTCCTGTACTGTCTGACAGGCGGCACACGGCAGTGGTATAATGTAGCGCCTATGCGCTCCATTGTAACCAATGGTGGGAACTTTGTGGTCAGCGGTGAGGTCACTTTCGGTCAACCGCTGACTACAAAGTTCCCACCATTGGTTACAATGGAGCGCATAGGCGCTACATTGTAACACTGCCGTGTGCCGCCTGTCAGACAGTACAGGAGCACACAGCCGATCAGGAGGGTGCCACAACGTGGCGCTCCCTGATTGGCTGAAGAAACCCACTTAGACATCAGTCAGAGGGGGTTTCTGGCATTCGGGGAAAGGGGTCCCATGTGAAAACATGGGTCCCCTTTCAGTTCGTGGTCGGGTGTCCCGTTTTTTTATTTTTACAAGTACGTGGATTACAAATAGATTATCCGAGGAGCCCTCTACACTGGATTTGGTGAGTAGGATTTTTTCAACAGGTACACCATGGATTCTACTGGAGAAGGGGACCGACCCTCGTGTGAACATAAGGTAAGTATGTGTATATGGTGGTGTGTATGTATGCATTAAAGTTATACTTTCAAGGTGTGTGTGTGTAATGTCTTTATTGGGGTATTTTTTTAGTAGTATTACTACAGGTACCAGCGGGCCCGGTTTTCCGCCGCATGCTGGTACTTGTGGTTCGCCAAGTACCAGCTTGCGGGGGAGGCTTGCTGGGACTTGTAGTACTGCTACTAAAAACAATATTCATTACTTTCAACAAAGGCTATCAGTCCCCCATCCGCAGCCCATTGGATGGGGGGGACAGCCTCGGGCTTCACCCCTGGCCCTTGGGTGGCTGGGGGGGGAGACCCCTTGATTGAAGGGGTCCCCACTCCCCCAGGGTACCCCGGCCAGGGGTGACTAGTTGGATATTTGATGCCACGGCCGCAAGGCACTGTATAAAAGTGACCCCCGGCTGTGGCGTTATCTGTCCAGCTAGTGGAGCCCGGTGCTGGTTTCAAAAATACGGGGGACCCCTACGCTTTTTGTCCCCCGTATTTTTGGAACCAGGACCAGGCGCAGAGCCCGGTGCTGGTTGCTTAAATATGGGGGAACCCCTGTCAATTTTTTCCCCATATTTTTGCAACCAGGGCCGGCTCAAAGAGCCCGAGGCTGGTTTGGTTTAGGAGGGGGGACCCCACGCATTTTTTTTTTTTTAATTATAACATTTCCCACCCCTTCCCACTGATAAACATGCACGGATCTCATGGATCCGTGCATGCCTATACAAACACGGGATAAAAAAGCAGGTCTGTTTTTTTTAGCACTTTTTCACGATTTGTATTTTAGCACGGCAGTGTTTGGCTATTGTCGGCAGTGTTTGTGTTTTGCACTTTTTAGTAAATGACCGATTTCTACCAAATTGCAGGCGTATTTGACCGATGGTGTATTGATTCGTGATTTTTTCCTAGGACTTCCAAAATATTACGAATGCCCTCATCACTGCCGTGATTTTTGCTTAGTAAATTACCGAGATGACACTTTGAAGAAAAAACGGCATCTCGGTCAAAATCGGGACCTTAGTAAATATACCCCAATGTTTCTGGTTAAGAACCCCAGCACGACCTGGTGGCATACAGTTGTATGATATTGATAATAAGAATTTACTCACCGGTAATTCTATTTCTCGTAGTCCGTAGTGGATGCTGGGGACTCCGTAAGGACCATGGGGAATAGACGGGCTCCTCAGGAGACTGGGCACTCTAAAGAAAGATTCAGTACTATCTGGTGTGCACTGGCTCCTCCCTCTATGCCCCTCCTCCAGACCTCAGTTAAGGAAACTGTGCCCGGAAGAGCTGACATTACAAGGAAAGGATTTTGGAATCCAGGGTAAGACTCATACCAGCCACACCAATCACACTGTACAACTTGTGATAAACCTACCCAGTTAACAGTATGAACAACAACTGAGCATCACTCAACCGATGCTACATAACCCTTTGTTAAGCAATAACTATATACACGTATTGCAGAAAGTCCGCACTTGGGACGGGCGCCCAGCATCCACTACGGACTACGAGAAATAGAATTACCGATGAGTAAATTCTTATTTTCTCTAACGTCCTAGTGGATGCTGGGGACTCCGTAAGGACCATGGGGATTATACCAAAGCTCCCAAACGGGCGGTAGAGTGCGGATGACTCTGCAGCACCGAATGGGCAAACACAAGGTCCTCCTCAGCCAGGGTATCAAACCTGTAAAATTTTGCAAAAGTGTTTGAACCCGACCAAGTAGCAGCTCGGCAAAGCTGTAATGCCGAGACCCCTCGGGCAGCCGCCCAAGAAGAGCCCACTTTCCTTGTGGAATGGGCTTTCACTGATTTCGGCAGCGGCAATCCCGCCGCAGAATGAGCCTGCTGAATCGTGTTACAAATCCAGCGAGCAATAGTTTGCTTTGAAGCAGGAGCACCCAGCTTGTTGGATGCATACAGGTTAAACAGCGAGTCAGTCTTCCTGACTCCAGCCGTTCTGGTTACATAAATCTTCAAAGCCCGGACTATGTCCAGCAACTTGGAGTCCTCCAAGTCACGAGTAGCCGCAGGCACCACAATAGGTTGGTTCAAATGAAAAGATGACACCACCTTTGGCAGAAATTGGGGACGAGTCCGCAATTCTGCCCTGTCCATATGGAAAACCAGATAGGGGCTTTTACATGACAAAGCCGCCAATTCTAACACACGCCTAGCTGAAGCTAAAGCCAACAGCATGACCACTTTCCACGTGAGATACTTTAGTTCCACGGTCTTAAGTGGCTCAAACCAGTGGGATTTCAGGAAATCCAACACCACGTTAAGATCCCAAGGTGCCACTGGTGGCACAAAAGGGGGCTGAATATGCAGCACTCCCTTAACAAACGTCTGAACCTCAGGCAGTGAAGCCAGTTCTTTTTGAAAGAAGATGGATAGGGCCGAAATCTGGACCTTTATGGACCCTAATTTTAGGCCCATAGTCACACCTGACTGTAGGAAGTGCAGGAATCGACCCAGCTGGAAATCCTCTGTAGGGGCCTTTCTGGCCTCACACCAAGCAACATATTTTCGCCATATACGGTGATAATGCTTTGCTGTCACGTCCTTCCTAGCCTTTATCAGCGTAGGAATAACTTCATCCGGAATGCCCTTTTCTGCTAGGATTCGGCGTTCAACCGCCATGCCGTCAAACGCAGCCGCGGTAAGTCTTGAAACAGACAGGGCCCCTGTTGCAACAGGTCCTGTCTGAGAGGCAGAGGCCATGGTTCCTCTGTGAGCATTTCTTGCAGTTCCGGGTACCAAGTCCTTCTTGGCCAGTCCGGAACAATGAGTATTGTTTTCACTCTTCTTTTCCTTACAATTCTCAGTACCTTGGGTATGAGAGGAAGAGGAGGAAACACATAGACCTACTGGAACACCCACGGTGTTACCAGTTCGTCCACAGCTATCGCCTGAGGGTCCCTTGACCTGGCGCAATACCTTTTTAGCTTTTTGTTGAGGCGGGACGCCATCATGTCCACCTGTGGCAGTTCCCACCGACTTGCAATCTGCGTGAAGACTTCTTGATGAAGTCCCCCCTCTCCCGGGTGGAGGTCGTGCCTGCTGAGGAAGTCTGCTTCCCAGTTGTCCACTCCCGGAATGAACACTGCTGACAGTGTGTTTACGTGATTCTCCGCCCAGCGAAGAATTCTGGTGGCTTCTACCATCGCCACCCTGCTCCTTGTGCCGCCTTGGCGGTTTACATGAGCCACTGCGGTGATATTGTCTGACTGGATCAGAACCGGTTGGTCGCGAAGCAGGGTCTCCGCTTGACTTAGGGCGTTGTATATGGCCCTTAGTTCCAGGATATTGATGTGAAGGCAAGTCTCCTGCCTTGACCACAGTCCTTGGAAATTTCTTCCCTGTGTGACTGCCCCCCATCCTCGGAGGCTCGCATCCGTGGTCACCAGGACCCAGTCCTGTATGCCGAACCTGCGGCCCTCGAGAAGGTGAGCACTCTGCAGCCACCACAGAAGAGACACCCTGGCCCTGGGGGACAGGGTGATCAGCCGATGCATGTGAAGATGCGATCCGGACCACTTGTCCAACAGATCCCACTGAAAGATCCTCGCATGGAACCTGCCGAAGGGAATGGCTTCGTATGATGCCACCATCTTTCCCAGGACTCGCGTGCAGTGATGCACCGACACCTGTTTCGGTTTTAAGAGGTCTCTGACTAGAGTCACGAGCTCCTGAGCCTTCTCCGCCGGGAGAAACACCTTCTTCTGGTCTGTGTCCAGAATCAAGCCCAGAAAGGGCAGACGCGTCGTAGGAATCAGCTGCGATTTTGGGATATTCAGAATCCAGCCGTGCTGTTGCAACACTTCCTGAGTGTGCGCTACGCTGATCAGCAACTGCTCTCTGGACCTCTCCTTTATGAGGAGATCGTCCAAGTATGGGATAATTGTGACTCCTTGCTTTCTCAGGAGCACCATCATTTCCGCCATTACCTTGGTATTTTATTTTATTTATTTATTTTATTTATTTTTTTATCCCTGAGACACAACTTGTATAGCCCAAGGATCCACCCGTGAGCGAACCCACTGGTGGCTGAAATGTCGGAGACGCGCCCCCACGGCTCCTGGCTCCGCCTGTGGAGCCCCAGCGTCATGCAGTGGATTTAGTGGAAGCCGGGGAGGACTTTTGTTCCTGGGAACTAGCTGCGTGGTGCAGCCTCTTTCCTCTACCCCTGCCTCTGGCAAGAAAGGATGCACCTCTGACTTTCTTGCTCTTTTGCTAAAGAAAAGACTGCATTTGGTAATACGGTGCTTTCTAAGGCTGTGGCGGGACATAAGGCAAGAAATTTGACTTCCCAGCCGTAGCTGTGGAAACTAGGTCTGAGAGACCGTCCCCAAACAATTCCTCACCCTTATAAGGTAAAACCTCCATGTGTTTTTTAGAGTCGGTATCCCCTGTACATTGCCGAGTCCATAAGACCCTTCTGGCAGAAATGGACATTGCGTTTACTCTAGAGCCCAGCAGGCAAATGTCCTTCTGGGCATCCCGCATATATAGGACCGCGTCCTTGATATGGGCCAGGGTCATTAGAACAGAGTCCCTGTCCAGGGTATCTAACTCCTCAGACAGAGTATCCGTCCATGCTGCTACCGCACTACACATCCAGGCCGAAGCAATTGCTGGCCTCAGCAGCGTACCAGAATGTGTGTAAACAGATTTCAGGATAGCTTCCTGCTTTTCTATCTGCAGGATCCTTTAGGGCGGCCGTATCCTGAGACGGCGGGGCCACCTTCTTAGATAAGCGTGTCAACGCCTTGTCTACCCTGGGGGAGGATTCCCAGCGTAACCTGTCCGTTGGCGGGAAAGGATACGCCATCAGCAATCTCTTGGAAATTACTACCTTCCTATCAGGGGAATCCCACGCTTTTTCACATAATTCATTCAATTCATGTGACGGGGGAAAAGCCACTTCTTGCTTTTTCTCCCCATACATATAAATCCTCTTGTCAGGGACAGGATTTTCCTCAGAAATGTGTAACACATCCTTCATTGCCACAATCATGTAGAGGATGGCTTTAGTCATTTTAGGCTGCAACTTTGCATCATCGTCATCGACACTGGAATCATATTTCGTGTCGACGTCTGTGTCAACTAACTGGGATATTGGGCGCTTTTGAGACCCTGGCGGCCTCTGCGCTGTGGGAGCAGGCATGGGTTGAGACCCCGACTGTCCCAAGGCTACAGCTTTATCCAATCTGTTATGTAAGGAGCTTACATTATCATTTAACACCTTCCACATATCCATCCAATCGGGTGTCGGCCCCGTCGGGGGCGACACCACATCTATTTGCACTTGTTCTGCCTCCACGTATCCTTCCTCATCAAACATGTCGACAAAGGCGTACCGACACACCGCACACATACAGGGAACGCTCTGACTGAGGACAGGACCCCACAAAGGCTTTTGGGGAGACAGAGAGAGAGTATGCCAGCACACACCCCAGCGCTGTATAACCCAGGGATTACACTGTACCTTAGTGTTTACCCAGTAGCTGCTGTTTTTATATATATATATCTGCGCCTAAATTTATGTGCCCCCCTCTCTTTTTTACCCTCTATTGCACAAGTATACTGCAGGGAAGAGCTTGGGGAGCGTCCTTCCAGCGGAGCTGTGAAGAGAAAATGGCGCTGGTGTGCTGAGGAAGAAGGCCCCGCCCCCTCAGCGGCGGGCTTCTGTCCCGCTTCTCATGTGTAAAAATGGCGGGGGCTCGCACATATATACAGTGCCTGACTGTATATATGTATACTTTTGCCATCAGGTATCTTAATTGCTGCCCAGGGCGCCCCCCCCTGCGCCCTGCACTCTACAGTGACCGGAGTGTGTGGGTGTGCTGCGGGAGCAATTGCGCACAGCTGCAGTGCTGTGCGCTACCTTAAGTGAAGACAGGAGTCTTCTGCCGCCGATTTCGATGTCTTCTTGCTTCTGCTGCTTCTGTACTTCTGGCTCTGCGAGGGGGACGGCGGCGCGGCTCCGGGAACGGACGATCAAGGTTAGGTACCTGTGTTCGATCCCTCTGGAGCTAATGGTGTCCAGTAGCCTAAGAAGCGCAACTTAGCTGCAGTGAGTAGGTTTGCTTCTCTCCCCTCAGTCCCACGTAGCAGAGAGTCTGTTGCCAGCAAAAGCTCTCTGAAAATAAAAAACCTAACAAAATACTTTCTTATTAGCAAGCTCAGGAGAGCTCACTAAAATGCACCCAGCTCTGTCCGGGCACAGATTCTAACTGAGGTCTGGAGGAGGGGCATAGAGGGAGGAGCCAGTGCACACCAGATAGTACTGAATCTTTCTTTAGAGTGCCTAGTTTCCTGAAGAGCCCGTCTATTCCCCATGGTCCTTACGGAGTCCCCAGCATCCACTAGGACGTTAGAGAAAATATCATCATGTATGTGACATATTTCACAATGATCAGAAATACATCCAGTTACATTTAGGGAGGCAAATCCCAGGCTATTTTTTCAATCCCGGGATTCGGGATTGAAAAACGACCAATCCTGGGATTCCCGGGATATCCGGGACTGGGTTAATGAAAAAGAAAAATATTAGTTAATACCTCCTGCCCTGCCCCCACAGTTACTCTCCATTCTCTCTGATTGCCGATCCCAATCATTGCTGTGAATATGTACAATGAATCATAATTTTCTTACAATATTGCTTGTCAAGAGGTCAACTGTATTTGTAGAATATATGTAATAAAGAGTCACATAAAAAAAGGGTTCCATATTCAAAAGCACTTTCTAAGAGATAAAAATATTTTTTATATTCATGGTGAAAAACTATTAAGGGGCAATTAAATTCCCCCCCCACACACACACACACATATGCCACTACCACTATGGACCACTGTGCCACGGATAAATTCAATTTCTGCTCCGTTCAGGTGCGAGTTCCTAGAGGGGCTACATTTCTCCTTGCAGCCTCCTGAGAATGAATGTGTGAGGACTTGTTTATACGTGTTCACCCATGTATAGTGACTCTACACACAGTCTATTGGGCACGGCAAGTTTGATAATGGCCGCCTGGAACATTTGAATTGTTCCGTCGGGCACCCATTAATTATAGTGGCACCCATAACGGAATACATATGTAATCCCGGTGGGCGGGATGCCAGCTGTCAGTATCCCGACAGCAGTATCCTGCCTGCCGGAGTGCCAGCAGCGGGGTGAGCGCTTTATATCCTCTTGTGACCTCGCAGCGCTCGCCACACTGCAGGCTTGCCACAGGATCTATTCCCACTCTATGGGTGTCATGGACACCCACGAGTGGGAATAGCCCCTGTGAGCCAGTATTCTGGTTGTCGGCACTGTCAGCTGTCGGGATATCGGCGGAATCCCGACAGCTGGCAAATTATTGTCTCCCCCCCATAACACCTGAACACCCCCATAGTAAGCAAATCATAACCAAGTACAGGTTGAGTATCCCATATCCAAATATTCCGAAATACGGAATATTCCGAAATACGGACTTTTTTGAGTGAGAGTGAGATAGTGAAACCTTTGTTTTTTGATGGCTCAATGTACACAAACTGTGTTTAATACACAGAGTTATTAAAAATATTGTATTAAATGACCTTCAGACTGTGTGTATAAGGTGTATATGAAACATAAATGAATTGTGTGAATGTACACACACTTTGTTTAATGCACAAAGTTATAAAAAATATTGGCTAAAATGACCTCCAGGCTGTGTGTATAAGGTGTATATGTAACATAAATGCATTCTGTGCTTAGATTTAGGTCCCATCACCATGATATCTGATTATGGTATGCAGTTATTCCAAAATACGGAAAAATCCCATATCCAAAATACCTCTGGTCCCAAGCATTTTGGATAAGGGAGACTCAACCTGTACAGTTATAGAAATTAATTAAAAACCATCAAGAAATATACTCGTAATAAGCCAATGACTAGCTTGATATTAAATAAATTATGAATAATTTAATTTTACCTTATCCACATTTTCTTGTAAATTGGTATGTGGTTCTTTCACATTGGAGAAGAAGGTGTGAGGGTCTTCTGTGGTGGGCGAATATGCCCTTGAATCTTGATCGCCATCTTGAGCATCATAAGATCTGAAACCCAACACAAATATTAGTAATTACATCCCCTGCCATATACATAATTCTCAGCAGTTTATACTGGAGGTAAGTGCTGTAATTTCACTGGTCCAGACCAGTGTGGGTGCATGCATGCATGTGTGTGTGTGTGTGTGTGTGTGTGTGTGTGTGTGTGTGTGGAGGGGAGGGTGTAGTATGTTATGCCGGTGGTCGGGCTCCCGGCGGCCAGCATACCGGCGCTGGAATCCTGACCGCTGGCATACCGACAGCTGGGCGAGCGCAAATGAGCCCCTTGCGGGCTCGCTGCGCTCGCCACGCTGCGGGCACAGTGGTGCACTACCACGCTATCTATTCTCCCTCCAGGGGGGTCATGGACCCCCAAGAGGGAGAAAAGCTGTCGGTATGCCGGCGGTTGGGATTCCGGCGCCGGTATGCTTGTCGTCGGGAGCCCGGCCGCCGGCAAACTGAAGACCACCCGGAGTGGGGTATGATCTGTTTTAGTGCCTCCAAACTAACCCTTGCTTTACAAGGAAACATTTTAGAGGAATTACAGGAACTGATAAAAGGTTAATAGCACAGAAGCGCTATCAGTACCTAGCTATGTATTTTAATGAAAAGGACAACACAGAATCATAGAATGGTCACAGAGGACTGGAAGAGGATACAGTCTGATTTACTGGTGGACGGGATGCCGGCTGTGAATATCCCAACAGCGGCAATCCCGCCCGTCCGAATACCGGCAGCGTGGTGAGCACAAAGAGTCCCCTTGCGGGCTCGGAGACTCGATGCGCTCGCCACAGGATCTATTCCCACTCTATGGGTGTCGTGTAAACCCACAAGTGGGAATAGTCCTGTTGCGCCAGGATTCTGGCTGGCTGCCTTGCCGGCTGTTGGGATTTCCGGCGTCGGTATCCTGACCGCTGGGATCCCAACAGCTGGCAAATTAAATGCATCCCCTGGCAGCAGGTTTACCAATAACTGTTCTGTCAATAATGGATGAGGCAGCATAATTGTTGCATTTCTGTGACACCATGCACTGTAACTGGTTCTTTTTGTCACTACAAAGTACACATAAAACCTCTTGAGGATCACATACGCATGTAGCACTTAATGTCTCATAGTGCGTATACAACAATCTCATTAGGTGAAAATGCCATCAGTCACAGTACCCATTAACACCACACAACACAATTACAACTTTAAAAGTGCAGCAATTCATCTTTAAACATTTTATGATTGTTATCATAGATTACAGCCTCCCGTCATTTTCAAATGGTCTTTTCACAGACTATAGAAAAACTCTTACTTAGCATTTGTACTAAGCACTACATACGCTATGCAGCACAACCCACCACTTACCGCGGACATACTAATTGCATATGTACTTATATATCTGATTGGATCCCTCTTAAGGGAGATCACGATAAGAAGCCCATGGTATTCTATAGGTAACGCCCCCAAAAATGACGTTACCTATCAGGGCCCAGCACAGAAATGCATTGCATTCTGGAGCTAGGTACATATGGAAATGCGGTAAAACCCAAAAAGCAAGGTTTTCAGGGTTTCTACCGCATTTTAGGCTTTAGTAGATCCCACCTATTGTGTTTAGAGCTTGCAAATGTGTTTGATCTTACAAGTACAGCAAGTTCCTCAGTAATGTATTAACATATCAGTGGCATATATATATAGTTATAGGACATGCACTTCACACAGGCCCCTCATCCAGGGGGCCCACACTGCACATCCTGCACCCATATTCTTCAATACTTACCTCAATACTTACCTTCAATACTTAAGGAGTCCTGCATCGGCAGTGCTGCACAAATTACCGGGAAAATGGCACGGCCCACCATTTCCCAGAGACCTGAGCATGTGCAGTAGACTCTGGCACAGTGCTAGAGTGTGTTCCCCTGCACCGAAGACTAGAGAGGAGGGGCCCGGACGGATGCTGCACATGGGTCCCCTCCTTTGTTAATATGCCCATGTAATGTATATACTGTATAGTGTATTCCTATGCCACCAATGTAAAACTTGTATTTTAATGTTGGGAGAAAAAATTGCCAAATAGGGCCTGATTTTTAATTGGACATATCCGACTAGCCACTATCTGTTCACTTTGACCATCAGCGTGTCATAAAATCACTGTCAACTACGGTTGCATCATCTATACTTGCACTAACTCTGGCAGTTTCATTTTTTTCTATCTGCGTTTGGCCCTCAATGTGAACGATGAAGTTTCTGTGTGTCACGGGGAGTGGGTTTTGTGAATCCGGAATTGTGGCGTGCGGTTTGGTATCGGTGACTTTAGGCAGGATTAGCCGAGCAGGTTGAATGAAAGTCTTTTTCATAGAGCTTTAAAGGAGGTTCCACAGGTGCCCTAGCTGTTTACTTGTTAGAGCGGTTGCGTCGGCAGGACCTGTACGTCTGTGGACGAACGTCTGGCGGAAACCCGGATAGGAAGACTGTAGACTGGGGTAACTGAGACTCGCTGAGATGGATGGTGACTCGGAGAGGTCAGCACGCGAGGAGAAATAACCGGGTGTAGATCCAGCAATCCAGGTGAGAACTCAGGAAACAGGATGCTTTAGAAGCAATGCTGTGGAGCACAGGGAACTAGCACACACAAGGCTGTGTGAGAGACGTTGCACTGGCAATTTGCTTACCCAGAAATCCCTAGATTTATACCTGCAGACTGTTTCCCATTGGTTTTGCAAACCTTGCAGGTGACTGAGTGTTTTAGATTAGCTGACCCTTCCAAGGCGGTGACGCCCATCCCGGACCTCTGCAGCTGGAAGCTGCACAAATGTTTGCTGCTGCCTCTGAGACCTCTCCTCCCAGACATGCCTGCAAGTTGTGCCCCTCGCCAGCAGCCCGCACCCCCACCGGAGGGACCGCGCCAGAGCATCCGGACAGGTAGGTACAGCTGGTCCCGGAATCCGATCCGCCGGACCGTGACACTGTGTACACAAACGCCCGCGATACTCCCATAATACAACCATTTGTCTGACCACCTTTCAATCACCACCCAAAGACATTTCTGAAACCGTGTATCTTAATCACAACAGTCCATTTGTGCATACACAATGTCTAACACATACGCCGTACAAGCTTTAAGGAATTTTCACGCACAAGTATTGTGTGCAAATATAAATGAGGCCCTGTATGTTAGACAGTATGGGGTACAAAATAGCCAACTCATATGACCCAGGGACAGTCTAAGCTGTGGTTTTCTCCAGGCAATATTGATACAAATAGGCAAATTTCAGCTGGTTACACACTTAAATCTAGATATTTGGCATCACAAATTTAGTGAATTAACTGAATAACCATATTGTTAGTGAAAATGACATCTGAAGGTCGATAAATATATAAAATGCAGACATCAGTCAATATAAATTTTCATCCAACTAATACAAATGCCATAGTTTTGGTGTTATACTTCTGTCAATGGGGGTCATTCCGAGTTGATCGTAGCTGTGCTAAAATTAGCACAGCTACGATCATCTTTCCTGACATGCGGGGGGACGCCCAACACGGGGCTAGTCCGCCCCGCATGCCAGTGCCGGTCCCCCCGCAGAAGTGCAAAGGCATCGCACAGCGGCGATGCCTTTGCAATTCAGGAGTATCTGCCGGCCAGCACAGCTTTAGCGAGCTGGCGGGGAGCTACTCCTCGCTCCCCGGCCCGCAGCGGCTGCGTATGATGTCACGCAGTCGCTGCGGCCCGCCCCCCGTTCGGTCCGGCCACGCCTGCGTTGGACGGACCGTGCCTACAAAACGGCGGCCAAATGCCGCCGTTTTGCCCCCTCCCACCCATCGATCGCTCAGAGGCGATCGCTGTCCTGCTACGGCCTTCAGCCGTCCGGCATGCGCAGACGCATTACGGCGCCGGCGCAGCAGGTACCAGTTCGCTCTGCTGCGTTAAAACGCAACGATCGAATGGGTCGGAATGACCCCCAATGAGTCATGGCATTTCTACAGTATGAGTACTGACAGCCTGGCATCACAGATTAGTACAGATTATCTACACCAGGGGTGACCAACCAGTCAGAGGCAAAGAGCCAGAAAAGATCTGTAGTTAACGGAAATAAGCCTCTATCATGCAATGGGGGCGTGGCCTGGTTGTCACAAAGCCACACCCCATTTTTGTGTGCACACCTTTTGGTATGACGTTTGTAGGAGTATGACCTTGTGTCATAACCCCGTTTTTAGTCATGTTGTACAGTGCCACATACATATAATGCCTCAGTACAGTGCCACATACATATAAAAATGCAAAACGGGTGCCTCCACAGTGCCAGACACATGTATGCCCCCACAGTGCTAGATAAATATATGCCGCCACAGTGCCAGATACATATATGCCCCCACAGTGCCAGATACATATATGCCACCACAATGCCAGATACATATGTGCCCTCACAGTGCCAGATACATATGTGCCCCCTGTGCCAGATACACATGTGCCCCACAGTTCCAGGTACACATATGCTCCACAGTGCCAGATACATATATGCCCCCAGTGCCAGATACATATATGCCCCCAGTGCCAGATACATATATGCCCCACAGTGCCAGATACATATACCCACAGTGCCAGATACATATGCCCCACAGTGCCAGATACATATACCCCCAGTGCCAGATACACATACCCCCAGTGCCAGATACACATGTCCCAACAGTGCCAGATATGCCCCCAGTGCCAGATACACATGTCCCCACAGTGCTAGATATGCCACAAAGTGCCAGTAATACATATGCCCCACAATGCCAGATATGCCCCCAGTGCCATATAGATATATGCCCCCAGTGCCAGATATGCCAGATACACATGTCCCCACAGTGCCAGATATGTCCCCAGGGCTAGCTACATATATGTCCCTGCAGTGCCAGATATGCCCCAGTGCCAGCTACATATGTCCCCGCAGTGCCCTATATGCCCCCACTGGCAACTACATATGTCCCCGCAGTGCCAGATATGCCCCCAGTGCCAGCTACATATGTCCCCGCAGTGCCCGATATGCCCCCAGTGCCAGATATATATGCCCCCAGTGCCAGATACATATATGCCCCCAGTGCCAGATACATATATGCCCCACAGTGCCAGATACATATACCCACAGTGCCAGATACATATACCCCCACAGTGCCAGATACGTATACCCCCAGTGCCAGATACACATGTCCCAACAGTGCCAGATATGCCCCCAGTGCCAGATACACATGTCCCCACAGTGCTAGATATGCCACACAGTGCCAGTAATACATATGCCCCACAATGCCACATATGCCCCCAGTGCCATATACATATATGCCCCCAGTGCCAGATATGCCAGATACACATGTCCCCACAGTGCCAGATATGTCCCCAGGGCTAGCTACATATATGTCCCCACAGTGCCAGATATGCCCCAGTGCCAGCTACATATGTCCCCGCAGTGCCCTATATGCCCCCACTGGCAACTACATATGTCCCCGCAGTGCCAGATATGCCCCCAGTGCCAGCTACATATGTCCCCGCAGTGCCCGATATGCCCCCAGTGCCAGCTACATATATGTCCCTGCAGTGCCAGATATGCCCCCAGTGCCCGCTACATATGTCCCTGCAGTGCCAGATATGCCCCCAGTGCCAGCTACATATATGTCCCCACAGTGCCAGATGTGCCCCCAGTGCCAGCTACATATATGTCCCCGCAGTGTCAGATGTGCCCCCAGTGCCAGCTACATATATGTCCCCACAGTGCCAGATATGCCCCCAGTGCCAGCTACATATATGTCCCAGCAGTGCCAGATATGCCCACAGTGCCCGCTACATATGTCCCAGCAGTGCCAGCCACATATGTCCCTGCAGTGCCAAATATGCCCCCAGTGCCAGCTACATATGTCCCTGCAGTGCCAGATATGCCCCCAGTGTCAGCCACATATGTCCCTGCAGTGCCAGATATGCCCCCAGTGCCAGCTACATATGTCCCTGCAGTGCCAGATATGCCCCCAGTGCCAGCCACATATGTCCCTGCAGTGCCAGATATGCCCCCAGTGCCAGCTACATATGCCCCCACAGTGCCAGATGTGCCCCCAGTGCCAGCTACATATATGTCCCCACAGTGTCAGATGTGCCCCCAGTGCCAGCCACATATGTTCCTGCAGTGCCAGATATGCCCCCAGTGCCAGCTACATATGCCCCCACAGTGCCAGATGTGCCCCCAGTGCCAGCTACATATATGTCCCCACAGTGTCAGATGTGCCCCCAGTGCCAGCCACATATGTCCCTGCAGTGCCAGATATGCCCCCACAGTGCGCGCCCCCCCCCCCCCCCCCCCCCCCGAGCTGCTCACCACGCTGCTGCTCTGCTGTATATGAAGGGAGGAGAGCGCAGCACGTGCCTCTCCTGCCCCTCAGGCTCACTCTCCGGCGGCGGTGACTATCTTCAATTCAGCGCCGGGCCGTGAGTCAATCAGAGCTCACGGTCCGGCAGCCAATCAGGACCCTTAGCTGCCAGTCCGTGAACACTGATTGGCTCACTGGCCGGCACTGAATTGAAGATAATCACCGCCGCCGGAGGAGACCTTAAAGAAGTATGTGTTCCGGGCTGTGTCGGGCAGCGGAGGCCGGGAGCGGATCGAGCCGCATGCGGAGGATGAAAGAGCCGCATGCGGCTCAAGAGCCGCGGGTTGGCCACCGCTGATCTACACCAATGACTCTTAGAAACGGAACCTTTTTATGTACTGGAAAATCACATGGTCACTCCTTATGTAAGAAATAAAAAATGTGAAAGAAGAATTATGTCAGCAGACTAAATACAAGAAAAACTGTGATTTACTGAGGCAGGGGCATTTTAAGAGAGGAGGGGACCAATGTGCAGCCTCCATTGCGGGCCTCCCTCCTCTCTGGCAGCTAGCAGACTCTGGCATATTGCACATGCGCAAATCACTCGGAAATGCACACAGCGGTCATTTTCCAAGTGACTTGTGCCCACAGTGAAGGCCGTTATCGCGGGACTCCAGAGGGTTAAGTATAGTATATGGGTGCAGTGTGTTCGGTGTGGGCGCCCAGGGACTTAGGGGCCCATGTGCACCGCACCCATTATAAAAATGCCTACGCAATGAGGTTATTCATGAAACTGTACAAACAAGATACAGCATACTGTTTTATATGTAATGCATGCTTGCCACCTAGTGACTATTACTTGTAAGTACAATCAACAGAAAGCAAACCAAAATTATTTTGCATAATTAATGTCAAGGTTCACCTAAGTCAAAAGCAGCACAATATATTTTAGACCAAAAATATAAACAATATACTTTTGCTCTACATGACTCCTTATAATCAACATTGGATAAACGGCAGAAAAATGACAAATATCAAGATTACATTCAATGCAACAAAAACAAGCAGCAGCAAACTAAGGATAGTTTTGCTAACTTTCATATAGATACCTCCCAACAATGGACGTGTGAACATCGTGAGAGGGAGCATGTTCACGTAATGGAGGGGTTTGACCTTGAAACAAAAGGGATTCAGCCACACTCCCTGGATTGTGATAGTGCTGAAAAGTGCTAGGCTGACCCTTATTGTCTCTCTCCAGCTACCCTCCTACTAGCCTTTCACTGCTGCACGCAGCAATGACAAATGCATGTGAAACCCATTTACTGAACGAAAGTCCCACCTACCTGACTGGTGATCAGTGCAGTTGAGTCCCTATAGTGACAGCGGGACAAAGTCCTCAAATTAAGACTGTCCTGCCGAACTGCTGATCGGGATGGGTGGGAGATATATTATATAGGGAGTGGTATGGCTGACCGCTGGTCAGCATACCGATGTTGGGATCCCAGCAGCATACAGACGCCGGGATCCTGGCAGCATACCGACGCTGCGCTCGCCACGCTGCAGGCTCTGTTGCAACCTGTGGTCGCCACGGGTTCCATTCCCACTCTATGGGTGTCATGGACACCCACGAGTGGAAATAGTCCCTGTTGGTCGGCATGCCGACCGTCGGGATAGTGAGGGGGCGGGATGTTGGTGGAGGTCATGTGACCGTCGGTCTCCCGGCCACTTGAATACCACCCATTATGTAAAATGGTAGCTGCTCAATCAATTTAGTAATACTTCTCATGTGCATGAAAGGGAGGAGTTATTCTGAACAAGAAAAAAGAGAACATTTTCCCTCAGTACACAAAAAAGTACCAGCAATAAGATTTGAACACTACATAATTTTAGAAATTCAGAAATTGGTTGCATAAATTTGCAAAGATATGATTAAGATATAAGGCCCCTGTCAAGGCTTCTCTGATATTGGCAGATCCCTAACGCTACATGATAATAGCACGCACTCTGAGTCATATAATTGCTTATTGTCATGCTACATGATAACAGGACATACAATAAGAGATGGTTTAAGAGAGGAGGGGCGCTGCGTATGTGCCAGAGTTTACTGCGCATGAGCAGGTCTTTGGGAACATGGCGCCCATGCTTTGTTCCCGGGGACATCTCTATTGCGCATACAGTAACAGAAAAGGAGTGTTATGGTAGACTTACCATGGTTAACACTCTGCGAGGTACATTGGGTTCCACAGGGAAACATCGGGGTGTAGAGTGGATCTTGACCTAGAGGCACCAACAGGCTACAGCTTTAGGCTGTCCCAGGATGCATTGGGGCCTTCTCTATGACCCCGCCTCCAGGCACTGAGAGCTCAGTTTCGTTAACCAGTCAGTAGCGATACTGCAGATTGAACTTCCAGCGGCTGATGGATACCCTTGCTTAGGTGTGTCAGGAGGGTGAGCCGCGGGTTCACTGAGACGGATCTGCAGATGGGGCTTCTCAAGCACAGCGGCGATCATTCGAAGTAGAGTGTCTGGTGGTTTGGGCAGCAGGGGAGAACGTAATTTAGCTTTAGGGTTTAAAGTTAATCAATGGCGATTTCCAGCAATGGACAGGTAATAGCTGCAGCCCTCAACGCGTTTCTCCACCTAAACAGTCGGTGGTTTCCTCAGGAGGTGTGGATACCCGTTGAGCAGGTAGAAGGATATTTAATTCAGTTGTAACCAATCAGTTCAAAAGTCTCTTTACACACACCTGAATGGTGTAATTAGGTTCCACGTATAGCTGAATTTGTTACAAAAAATCCATTCCAATATGGCAATAAATAAATAAATAGAGGTGCTTTCTATATGTACACAGCGATATAAATTAATAGAGAGGTTCATAAAAGTATAAGGAGAGATAATAATAATATTAGAGAACAGTGAAAAACATATAAAAGATATGAGGCTTTGTGTGTATATAAATAAACACATATATAAAGATATATAGATATAATTAGCGTATCCTGACAAGGCACATCATTATAGTGTTAGAAGTAAAAACCAGTTTCATCTTAGATTACTTTTGCAAATCAGGTTTCTCATTCCTATCTATATATTTATTTTTATTATTATTTTTGTTTAATTTATTTGTCCGTTTTTCACTATGCTCCACAAACAAATGACACTTATAGTAGATAGTTACGGCATCCCAGAGGAGTATCCTAATTAGTCCACCACTGCAGCTCTATAAAGCATATTTATTCCGAAATCCTGAATTATTTAAGCAGCTGCAATGGCTCAATGAATACACAACTGGACTGCAGTGCATCGCTGGCATCGAACCGGCGACCTCTCCCACTGAAATACACACTCTCACACAGATACATATATGTCCCTACAGTGCCAGATACACATGTCCCCGCAGTGCCAGATATGCCCCCAGTGCCAGATACACATGTCCCCCCAGTGCCAGATATGCCCCCAGTGCCAGGTATATGCCCCCCCCCCCCTTCCCCTGCTGCTCACCGCTGCTGCTGCTGCTGTCCGGTGTGTGTGTGTGCGTGTGTGAGGGGAGGAGAGAGCAGCCTGCACCTCTCCTGACCCTCAGTCTCCGGCGGCAGTGCGGGTGTCTTCCTTCAATTCAGCCCTGTTCCGTGAGCCAATCAAAGCTTGTGGTCCGGCAGCGAGTTCTGATTGGCTCACGGGCCGGCGCTGAATTGAAGGAAGACACTGGGGGGCAGGAGAGGCGAACGCTGCGCTCTTCTCCCCTAGCAGCAGCGGCTGCGAGCAGCGGAGGGAGGGAGTGGCGAGGAGCGGCGGCCCGTCGGCGGTGGGTATGGCGTACCCATGGCTAAATTCTTAAGGGTACGCCGTACCCACCCGTACCTGTCCACTTGCACCACTGGACTTATGACAAGTAGCAATTGCCATTTGACACCTTATACTGCTTTCATATCGCTAATGCCGGGTCGCACCCGGAAATTGGAAATGGGTCCTTCCCAGGTGACACCCGGCATTGGACCCTGAGAACTGGCCTCCCAACCTGGCATATTGCCATCAGGGACGGGGACCACGGCGTCATCGGGGACGGATGCAGAGGTGGCGCTAGGAGATGAGATCATCTCTGTGCCGCCTCTCCCTCTCACCCGTTCACACTGCACCTGACCCGGTAGTAGCCTGGGAAAGACCCTTCTTTATTCCCAGGTTGAATTACCCGGTCAGGCGACCCGGGAATTTGGGACTGACCCCTTCACATTACATAGCGACCCGCGTCGACCCGGCAATATACTGGGTTATTTGTGCGCTGTGAAAGAGGTATATGTGTATGCAAACATTTGGGCATTTACCAAGACAAGTTCTTTGTTCAGGTTTTTGATACCTGCGACCAACCCTATACACGGTGTTGTATGTGAGAAACAAGTGTCTATATGGTCTGTAAATACTTTTATTTTTTCAGTCACAATGCTCAGTATAACGGACAGTACAATACTGCATATATATTAGTACACACGTAATTTGAGTGATCACACAGTATTATCTATGTTCATAGCAGCAGCATGCATGCAGCGTGATTAAACCAATGTGTAGAGAAATTAATGCAAACTTGATGATACAGTAATGAACAGTCTTGAGAGCAAAGATTGTCTCTATTCCAGATATATTAAGTGGCAGTGTCCCCCAGTATAATTCAGAGCAACTCTCAATGAATGGTTTCTGATGGGGGTCATTGAGAGAGAACTGCTTCTGGGCACAGTTGCTCAACCAAGGATGGGGACAGGAGACCAGAAATATAGGTGTACCGGGCCCCATGATTTCTGTTGCCGGCCATGCCGATTCATAACTGCCATGGTTGGAGCTCAGCTCCGCTAGGGCAGCGTTTGGAGCTTCTACGCATGCACAGAAGCTCATTGTATAGTAAGAGTGAAATGGCCAAGAGATACATATTCCAAGCAGCAGCAGCTCCTTCCATGGGCCTTTGGAGCTCTATGGGCGGAATTCAACTGTTGCCGCCCCCCTCCCAGCCCTTATCGCGCCTGCCCTACAGCTATACAACTGTTGCTGCTGTCGGCATGACATCAGAATTTCAGCTCACTACCCCCGGGGGTGGTGAGCTGAAATACGTGAATAGTGACCCAAACTGGACTTTTTGCGCAGCATCCAATAGTTTAGTCGGGATTATCCGCTTTACGCAGTTAAACCCGACTATGGGCGCGACATGGGCGAAAACGGGACAATTGAATATCGCCCTGCAATTTCCTGTCACGGGAAACGGGAGATCGGGTGTGATATAATAATTGAATTCCGCCCTATGAGTTACTTCTCGCGGTTCCATCAGCAATACAGGAGGTAAAAGTCAACTGGCACTGCTGTTCTGACTTCATACAGTTAATAGTGTCACAGTAAAAAATCCATACCATATATATATATATATATACACACACACACATAAACAAACAGAAGTGGTTTAATAGAAACATGGTTTAATGACACAAAACTCACTAACATGATTGGACACATTAGATCCCATGACCGTGCATATTTTCCCTACGAACGCACAGTTCCCTGCCAGTGGAAAATTTTCCATTAGGCACGTGAGACACGTACCTAGGGGCAGCACTTGTTAGGGACGGCACTTGGGTGCTTGTTTTGCTACTGTCATACCAAAATTTACCAGTACCTGCAAAATATCACCAGGGCAATTTCAAAGTAACTAATGTTACATATCTACTGTTAATTATATGAACACTACTGCGTAACTTCTAAATAGATGGAAGATGTATAAAATATACTTTACAAGAGGAATTTAATGTGCTTTTATAAGTGTAATTTACTTTCTTTGCTGAAAAACTTATTTTGACATTTAATTAAAAATTCTGGACCACTTTGCTGTAACTAACGTTACATGTAATGAGTGATTAAAAGTAACAGCCTTTGCTACAATTTAATTTTCTGCTTCTCGATATAGTTTATGTCAAGTACATTTTTTTTCACATACAGCACTAAATATGATCATGTTGGTATATTTATTTAAATGAAATGCCATGAGTTTCAATGGTGTTTAATATTTATTAAACAGATGGTCTTGTAACTTATGTTACACATGTGTAACTAATGTTACGTAGAAAAAATAAAATTCCGAAAAATTGTTTTCTTTATAATATAATAAGAATAAACACAATTCTACTTGGTAAATTAGAGAAGTAATGTTTATCACACATTTTTTAAAAGTTAGGACTACATGCCATGAATGATTAAAAAAACTCAGTATTAAACTTTTTTTTTTTAATATATATTTGTTAAATGAGGTAAATGGTAACTTTTCCCTTTACAATAGCAATAGTCCTACATAAGATTATGTTTGTATAAATAGTTAAATGATCAGGGACGTGTGGTGAGCTAAATGGCTCAGGAGGCACTGGCTAACCCCAGAGCTAGATTTACATGCAATATATGAGCTAAAGCATACATCTGGGCATTATACACAGTTGCAGAATTATAAACTCCTTGAAATTTAGTGAGTTTTGATCAGAAATGTGTGGAAAGGATATACAGGTGAGGCACTGCCTCACCTGCCATAGACTTTTTACTCCAGAGTTTGGGCTATAAAAATCATTAGAATAATGCAAAGAAGATATTTCAAACAAATGATCAGTATTTTTCATATATTTTATTCAGTGAAAACTCTGGTTTAAACGTAAGTATGACAGGAAAGGCTGTGCCTCACCTGCCTCACCCCACCGCACGTCACTGTAAATGATGCACCATAAATTTCCAGTTATGTTTATGCTTAATATTGATCAAAATAGGCATATGTTTTTAAAACTAATATCCCATAATATAATGGTTACACAAAGAATATACATTATACTGCAGATATGAACATTTAACAAAACTCAATGTTACATGGCAAATCAGAAAAATAATGTTTGCCATGCAGTTTACGTGGCTCTGCCAAAGTAGACAGCACTAAATCTGTGCTTATGATGTCAATATCATCTTTCTCAGGAAAAACATAATACTCCTGTAAGATCAGACCACCTTTTCTTTTCAAGTATTTTACAGTAAGAAAGGTGACATTACAGATACTTATGTTTCCAAAGTAGTGTTTGTGATCCCCTTTAACTGTAAAGTACTTCACTACTACAAAAGAGTTCACAGGTGGAACTGTGACCTTAGGACCTTATTCAGTATCAGTAGCTAGCAAAACTGCAACTGCCTAGAATTGCATGCTGGTGGCCACCCAGCACAGGGCAAGGCAGCCCTGCATGCTAATGGCTACCAGCGATGCGATCGCAATTCAATTGTGATTGCATCAAAGACCCCACAAAACAATTGTAACCCAGGCCTGCGTATCCTGGCTGCGAAGGCAGGCACAGGGCAGCCATGTTTTGTTTTGCAGCGGCCTCATGTGACGTCAAGAGGCTGCCCCATAAATGGGCCAGACCAGCCCGCATTTCCATCACCACGACCCTGTAATGCCACGTCGCCGCCCCGCAAATGCCTGTCAATCAGGCAGAGGCGTTCACATCAATGCAGTGCCATCACCCTACTTGTGCACTGGCCCGAAAATTGACAACTGCTACTGAATAAAGTCCTCCGTTTCAACGTCTTGTGTATTGGGTGCATTTGTACTGATGGTGGTCACATACAATGCATTGGGTCTGGGACTGAGGGTCGACAGCACAAAGGTCGACACACCTTAGGTCGCCGCCAATTGGTCGACACACCTTAGGTCGACATGGACAATAGGTCGCCAGGAACAAGGTTGACATGGAAAAAAGTCGACATGAGTTTTTTATGTTTTTTTGGTGTCGTTTTCTTCGTAGAGTGACCGGGAACCCCAATTAGTGCACCGCGTCCCCTCGCATGGCTCGCTTCGCTCGCCATGCTTCAGGCATGGTGCCTTCGCTCCGCTACTGCTTCGCTCGGCACACTTTACCGTTCCAATCGTAGTCCACGTGGATCATTAAGTATGAAAAGGTTCAAAAAAAGAAAAAAATCGTGAAAAACTCATGTCGACCTCTTTCCATGTCGACCTTGTTCCTGTCGACCCTTTGTCCACGTCGACCTTTTGTCCATGTCGACCTAAGGTGTGTCGACCAATTGGCGTCGACCCAAGGTGTGTCGACCTTTGTGCTGTCGACCTGGAGTCCGGATACCCAATGCATTATACAATTGGCCCAAAAAAACGTAATTTTTGTTTCGACTATTCTTCTGTGAACATTTTTGTGTGAGCCATTGTTGAAACAAATGTAAAGATCTGAAGCAGTTTAGTTACTTTAATCCAGGGGGTCCCATGTTCTGAACTTGAACCCAAAATATTATCCTACTATATAATTGTCAAGCCATACTGGGTGATGAGTCACTCCTTATAAGCCTCTCCCCCCTCCACTAACGGTCATTGATGATGCAGCATGGACGGCGCACACTACCCTTATATTACATAGGGGTGGTGGGCACCGATGCCATTTTTGCACACAGCGCTAAAATGTCTAGTTACGGCACTGGCTTTACCCCTAGGTTTCTAAAAGAGGATAAATCAGATATTTTTATTAAGAAAAAATAAGAATTTACTTACCGATAATTCTATTTCTCATAGTCCGTAGTGGATGCTGGGGACTCCGTAAGGACCATGGGGAATAGCGGCTCCGCAGGAGACTGGGCACATCTAAAGAAAGCTTTAGGACTATCTGGTGTGCACTGGCTCCTCCCCCTATGACCCTCCTCCAAGCCTCAGTTAGGATACTGTGCCCGGACGAGCGTACACAATAAGGAAGGATTTTGAATCCCGGGTAAGACTCATACCAGCCACACCAATCACACCGTATAACCTGTGATCTGAACCCAGTTAACAGCATGATAACAGAGGAGCCTCTAGAAAAGATGGCTCACAACAATAATAACCCGATTTTTGTAACAATAACTATGTACAAGTATTGCAGACAATCCGCACTTGGGATGGGCGCCCAGCATCCACTACGGACTATGAGAAATAGAATTATCGGTAAGTAAATTCTTATTTTCTCTAACGTCCTAAGTGGATGCTGGCTCCATGATTAAGCCACGGGCGAAATGCGCATTGGAGTAAGGCGCTGACGGCCCGAGATATGCTCCTAATGATATTGTGTTTATTGTTTGTGTTAGTCTAATTGAAGTGATCGAACCTGAGGTGAAAGTGTTAATGAAACATAACACTGCCTCCCCTAACAAGAGACACACGATATCTCTCCCACTGTCAGAGATTTATATTTGTCTGCAACATCGTGCAGATCAGAACTGCTTAATGCCGTCTCACTTAGTACGGCTTATGTGAACTCAGCATACCGCTATTAATTCAACACACAAAGAAACATTGTTAATTGCGGGTGCAAATGCCTAGGTCTCTAATATTACTGCCTATAATACTGTGCAGATGAGAAGCTATTGCCTCAGTGAGATGTGTTTAGAATTTACTTTGCAATCTTATTATAGATATTAGCAATATAGAGAGGAAAGAATAATTTGTCAAGTCATCAGTCAATTATATCTATTAAATATCCTGTCATCCTTTAAGTTTATTAACACAATCTTCAGAATCCTATATTAGTTCACAGTATAATACGCTAACAGGAATATCCATTCAGGCAGTGTGAACAGTGAAATATAACACTGCCACCTTAAACACAATATAACACTGCCTCCTTAAACACGAGACATATGTTATCTCTCTCACTGTGAGTGATTTATACCTGCCAGTAACATCGTACATATGCGGACTATGCAATGCCGTTCTATGTAACACGGCTAACGTGAACCCAGCAGACTGCTATCAGCTCACCACATAAAGAGACACTACTTGATTGTGGGTACAAACGTTTAGACCCCTGTTATGAGATACATGTCATCTTTAATTTTACTGACTGTGAAAATTAATACTGCCTATAAGATTGTGCAGATGAGCAATTATTGCTTCAGTGAAGTGTGTGGAGAACTCATTCTGCAAATTTATTATAGACTCTAGCTGTACATAGAGGAAAGATTAAGTGATCATATCCATTAATTAATTATTCTATCACCCCAGAGTATATTATTTACACAGGCAGTGTGAACAATCATCCAAACAGACTCTGTTCTGTTTTACAGCAGTTCATAGTACAAAGAATGTTTAGTATATTTGTTACATTCTTTCTCGAGTGACTCATTCTGTCACTTTCTGATGGTGGAGAGTCTAGCAGAACTTAATTTTGCAACAATGTATGAGGGAGACATAGTATTCAAGTCTATTACTCAATGATATTTGTAAAATTTATTTACCACTCCCGAATGATATAACAGCATAAATATAGGAGGAACGTCCCTTATTTCTGTTTCGTTTGATGTCAGTTAGAGGATCACTACATTTATAGTGGTGGTAATTTATACACCACTACGTAGGACTAACATTTATATTAAGTAGGTGATAATTTACACACCACTACACAATACTAACATTGATATTTGGATCGATTATTTAGGACTATAGGAGCAATATCAGGTGTCTCAGCGCCAGTTTTTAATATTTCATTTCTTACTATCTTCTAGTTTTTAATATTTCGCCTCTTTTTTTGATTGGTGGGGAGTTTATTTTATTCTAAATTACCAATAAAAGTTATGTTTTAATTTATTAATAAACAGCCAACTTATGACCCTGTGCACCACAACGCTACCCTTTTTCTTTTTCTTTTTTGATTAAATATCGATCTCTTAGGTAGCAGGTAGCACGTCCCCTCATGCAGATATCTAGATCTCTATATTAATATGTTATATGGGGATTAGGCCATACCATACCGGTGCGGAAACATTTGTTTTTGTTTGTATAACGTGGATGCTGGGGACTCCGTAAGGACCATGGGGATTATACCAAAGCTCCCAAACGGGCGGGAGAGTGCGGATGACTCTGCAGCACCAAATGAGAGAACTCCAGGTCCTCCTCAGCCAGGATATCAATTTTGTAGAATTTTACAAACGTATTTGCTCCTGACCAAGTAGCTGCTCGGCAAAGTTGTAAAGCCGAGACCCCTCGGGCAACCGCCCAAGATGAGCCCACCTTCCTTGTGGAGTGGGCATTTACAGATTTTTGGCTGTGGCAGGCCTGCCACAGAATGTGCAAGCTGAATTGTACTACAAATCCAACGAGCAATAGTCTGCTTAGAAGCAGGAGCACCCAGCTTGTTGGGTGCACACAGGATAAACAGCGAGTCAGATTTCCTGACTCCAGCCGTCCTGGAAACATATATTTTCAGGGCACTGACAACGTCTAGCAACTTGGAGGCCTCCAAGTCCCTAGTAGCCGCAGGCACCACCAATAGGTTGGTTCAGGTGAGACGCTGAAACCACCTTGGGGAGAAACTGAGGACGAGTCCTCAATTCCGCCCTGTCCGAATGGAAAATCAGATAAGGGCTTTTTCAGGATAAAGCCGCCAATTCTGACACGCGCCTGGCCCAGGCCAGGGCCAACAGCATGACCACTTTCCATGTGAGATATTTTAACTCCACAGATTTAAGTGGTTCAAACCAATGTGACTTTTGGAACCCAAAACTACATTGAGATCCCAAAGTGCCACTGGAGGCACAAAAGGAGGCTGTATATGCAGTACCCCTTTTACAAACGTCTGAACTTCAGGGACTGAAGCTAGTTCTTTTTGGAAGAAAATTGACAGGGCCGAAATTTGAACCTTAATGGACCCCAATTTCAGGCCCATAGACACTCCTGTTTGCAGGAAATGTAGGAATCGACCCAGTTGAAATTCCTCCGTCGGGCCTTACTGGCCTCGCACCACGCAACATATTTTCGCCAATTGCGGTGATAATGTTTTTGCGGTTACATCCTTCCTGGCTTTGATCAGGATAGGGATGACTTCATCCGGAATGCCTTTTTTCCTTCAGGATCCGGCGTTCAACCGCCATGCCGTCAAACGCAGCCGCGGTAAGTCTTGGAACAGACAGGGTCCTTGCTGGAGCAGGTCCCTTCTTAGAGGTAGAGGCCACGGATCCTCCGTGAGCATCTCTTGAAGTTCCGGTTACCAAGTCCTTCTTGGCCAATCCGGAACCACGAATATAGTGCTTACTCCTCTCCATCTTATCAATCTCAGTACCTTGGGTATGAGAGGCAGAGGAGGGAACACATACCCTGACTGGTACACCCACGGTGTTACCAGAGCGTCTACAGCTTATTGCCTGAGGGTCCGTGGACCTGGCGCAATACCTGTCGAGTTTTTTTAATCATGTGGAAGACTTCTGGGTGAAGTCCCCACTCTCCCGGGTGGAGGTCGTGCTGAGGAAGTCTGCTTCCCAGTTGTCCACTCCCGGAATGAATACTGCTGACAGTGCTATCACATGATTTTCCGCCCAGCGAAGAATCCTTGCAGCTTCTGCCATTGCCCTCCTGCTTCTTGTGCCACCCTGTCTGTTTACGTGGGTGACTGCCGTGATGTTGTCCGACTGGATCAACACCGGCTGACCTTGAAGCAGAGGTCTTGCTAAGCTTAGAGCATTGTAAATGTCCCTTAGCTTCAGGATATTTATGTGAAGTGATATCTCCAGGCTTGACCAAAAGCCCTGGATATTCCTTCCCTGTGTGACTGCTCCCCAGCCTCGCAGGCTGGCATCAGTGGTCACCAGGACCCAGTCCTGAATGCCTAATCTGCGGCCCTCTAGAAGATGAGCACTCTGCAACCACCACAGGAGGGACACCCTTGTCCTTGGTGACAGGGTTATCCGCTGATGCATCTGAAGATGCGATCCGGACCATTTGTCCCGCAGGTCCCACTGGAAAGTTCTTGCGTGGAATCTGCCGAATGGGATTGCTTCGTAGGAAGCCACCATTTTACCCAGAACCCTTGTGCATTGATGCACTGAGACTTGGCTCGGTTTTAGGAGGTTCCTGACTAGCTCGGATAACTCCCTGGCTTTCTCCTCCGGGAGAAACACCTTTTTCTGGACTGTGTCCAGGATCATCCCTAGGAACAGAAGACACGTCGTCGGAACCAGGTGCGATTTTGGAATATTGAGAATCCAATCGTGCTGCCGCAACACTACCTGAGATAGTGCTACACCGACCTCCAACTGTTCCCTGGATCTTACCCTTATCAGGGAATTGTCCAAGGAAGGGATAACTAAAATTCACTTCCTTCGAAGGAATATCATCATTTCGGCCATTACCTTGGTAAAGACCCGGGGTGCCGTGTACCATCCATACGGCAGCGTCTGAACTGATAGTGACAGTTCTGTACCATAAACCTGAGGTACCCTTGGTGAGAAGGGTAAATTTTGACATGAAGGTAAGCATCCTTGATGTCCCGAGACATCATGTAGTCCCCTTCTTCCAGGTTCGCAATCACTGCTCTGAGTGACTCAATCTTGAATTTGAACCTCTGTACGTAAGTGTTCAAAGATTTTAGATTTAGAATCGGTCTCACCGAGCCGTCCGGCTTCGGTATCACAACAGTGTGGAATAATACCCCGTTCCCTGTTGCAGGAGGGGTATCTTGATTATCACCTGCTGGGAATACAGCTTGTGAATGGCTTCCAAAACTGTCTCCCTGTCAGAAGGAGACATCGGTAAAGCCGACTTTAGGAAACGGCGAGGGGGAGACGTCTCGAATTCTAATTTGTACCCCTGAGATATCACCTGAAGGATCCAGGGGTCTACTTGCGAGTGAGCCCACTGCGCCCTGAAATTCATTGAGACGGGCCCCCCACCGTGCCTGATTCTGCTTGTAAAGCCCCAGCGTATACTGAGGGCTTGGCAGAGGCGGGAGAGGGTTTCTGTTCCTGGGAACTGGCTGATTTCTGCAGCCTTTTTCCTCTCCCTCTGTCACGGGGCAGAAATGAGGAACCTTTTGCCCGCTTGTCCACGAAAAGACTGCGCCTGATAATACGGCGTCTTCTCATGTTGAGAGGCGACCTGGGGTACAAACGTGGAATTCCCAGCTGTTGCCGTGGCCACCAGGTCTGAAAGACCGACCCCAATAACTCCTCCCTTAATAAAGCAATACTTCCAAATGCCGTTTGGAATACACATCACCTGACCACTGACGTGTCCATAACCCTCTACTGGTAGAAATGGAGAACGCGCTTAGACTTGATGCCAGTCGGCAAATATTCCGCTGTGCATCACGCATATATAAAAATGCATCTTTTAAATGCTCTATAGGCAAAAATATACTGTCCCTATCTAGGGTATCAATATTTTCAGTCAGGGAATCCGACCACGCCAACCCAGCACTGCACATCCAGGCTGAGGCGATTGCTGGTCGCAGTATAACACCAGTATGTGTGTAAATACCTTTTAGGATACCCTCCTGCTTTCTATCAGCAGGATCCTTAAGGGCGGCCATCTCAGGCGAAGGTAGAGCCCTTACAAGCGTGTGAGCGCTTTATCCCCCCTAGGGGGTGTTTCCCAACGCACCCTAACCTCTGGCGGGAAAGGATATAATGCCAATAACATTTTAGAAATTATCCGTTGTTATCGGGGGAAACCCACGCATCATCACACACCTCATTTAATTTCTCAGATTCAGGAAAACTACAGGTAGTTTTTCCTCACCGAACATAATACCCCTTTTTAGGTGGTACTCGTATTATCAGAAATGTGTAAAACATTTTTCATTGCCTCAATCATGTAACGTGTGGCCCTACTGGAAGTCACATTCGTCTCTTCACCGTCGACACTGGAGTCAGTATCCGTGTCGGCGTCTATATCTGCCATGTGAGGTAACGGGCGCTTTAGAGCCCCTGACGGCCTATGAGACGTCTGGACAGGCACAAGCTGAGTAGCCGGCTGTCTCATGTCAACCACTGTCTTTTATACAGAGCTGACACTGTCACGTAATTCCTTCCAACAGTTCATCCACTCAGGTGTCGACCCCCTAGGGGGTGACATCACTATTACAGGCAATCTGCTCCGTCTCCACATCATTTTTCTCCTCATACATGTCGACACAAAAGTACCGACATACAGCACACACACAGGGAATGCTCTGATAGAGGACAGGACCCCACTAGCCCTTTGGGGAGACAGAGGGAGATTTTGCCAGCACACACCAGAGCGCTATATATATACAGGGATAACCTTATATAAGTGTTTTTCCCCTTATAGCTGCTGTATAGTTAATACTGCGCCTAATTAGTGCCCCCCTCTCTTTTTTTTTAACCCTTTCTGTAGTGTAGTGACTGCAGGGGAGAGACAGGGAGCTTCCCTCCAACGGAGCTGTGAGGGAAAATGGCGCCAGTGTGCTGAGGAGATAGGCTCCGCCCCTTTTTCGCGGACTTTTCTCCTGCTTTTTTATGGATTCTGGCAGGGGTTAAATGCATCCATATAGCCCAGGAGCTATATGTGATGCATTTTTTTGCCATCCAAGGTGTTTTTATTGCGTCTCAGGGCGCCCCCCCCCCAGCGCCCTGCACCCTCAGTGACCGAAGTGTGAAGTGTGCTGAGAGCAATGGCGCACAGCTGCAGTGCTGTGCGCTACCTTGTTGAAGACAGGACGTCTTCTGCCGCCGATTTTCCGGACCTCTTCTGCCTTCTGGCTCTGTAAGGGGGCCGGCGGCGCGGCTCTGGGACCCATCCAAGCTGGGCCTGTGATCGTCCCTCTGGAGCTAATGTCCAGTAGCCTAAGAAGCCCAATCCACTCTGCACGCAGGTGAGTTCGCTTCTTCTCCCCTTAGTCCCTCGATGCAGTGAGCCTGTTGCCAGCAGGTCTCACTGAAAATAAAAAACCTAATCTAAAACTTTCACTAAGAAGCTCAGGAGAGCCCCTAGTGTGCACCCTTCTCGTTCGGGCACAGAGATCTAACTGAGGCTTGGAGGAGGGTCATAGGGGGAGGAGCCAGTGCACACCAGATAGTCCTAAAGCTTTCTTTAGATGTGCCCAGTCTCCTGCGGAGCCGCTATTCCCCATGGTCCTTACGGAGTCCCCAGCATCCACTTAGGACGTTAGAGAAATAACAGCAACTACAGGTGGCTTCTTCTGCTCCCTCCTACAGTAAATCCGGTTCTGGCACTTCCTATTCCGTATGTAATGGCCAGGGCTGGCTCCAGGCATGTTTCGAATAGAGCGGCCGCGCAGGGTGCCACCCTTTATGGGCGCCGCGCGCTGGCGCCGCCATATTCGTACCTGGAGCCGACCCTGTTGTGCAGCTCTCCCCGGCCTTAAACTGTGGTGCGCGCAATGCGCGCTGTGCGGCGCCTGATGTCATACGCCAGCGCCGCGCAGCACGCATAGAGCACACCACCGTTAGAGTCCTCCAGTCCAGTCCCACGCCTGCAGACAGCCACACTCCCCCTTCCGCGCAGCGCGCATAGAGCACCGTTGGAAGAGTCCTCCAGTCCCGGGCCGTGCCCTCTGACAGCAGCACTCCCCCCTCCCGCACCGCAGGTATTGTGGGGGGCATATATGGATCTGTCACTGTGGGGTCATCTGCACTGTGGGGGCATTTATGGATCTGTCACTGTGGGGTCATCTGCACTGTGGGGGCATTTATGGATCTGTCACTGTGGGGGCATATCTGGCACTGTGGGGGCATTTATGGATCTGTCACTGTGGGGGCATATCTGGCACTGTGGGGGCATTTATGGATCTGTCACTGTGGGGGCATATCTGGCACTGTGGGGTCATCTGCACTGTGGAGGCATTTATGGATCTGTCACTGTGGGGCATATCTGGCACTGTGGGGTCATCTGCACTGTGGAGGCATTTATGGATCTGTCACTGTGGGGGCATACCTGGCACTGTGGGGTCATCTGCACTGTGGGGGCATTTATGGATCTGTCACTGTAGGGGCATTTATGTATCTGGCACTGTGGGGGCATTTATGTATCTGGCACTGTGGGGGCATATCTGCACTGTGGGGGCATTTATTTATCTGGCACTGTGGGGGTATATCTGGCACTGTGGGGGTATACCTGGCACTGTGGGGGCATTTCTGTATCTGGCACTGTGGGGGAAATTGTGGATCTGGCACTGTGGGGGCATTTTTGTATCTGGCACTGTGGGGGCAATTTTGTATCTGGCACTGTGGGGGCATTTGTGTATCTGGCACTGTGGGGGCATTTGTGTATCTGGCACTGTGGGGGCATTTGTGTATCTGGCACTGTGGGGGCATTTGAGTATCTGGCACTGTGGGGGCATTTGAGTATCTGGCACTGTGGGGGCATTTGAGTATCTGGCACTGTGGGGGCATTTTTGTATCTGGCACTGTGGGGTCATATCTGCACTGTGGGGGCAATTATGTATCTGGCACTGTGGGGGCATTTATGTATCTGGCACTGTGGAGACATTTATGTATCTGGCACTGTGGAGACATTTATGTAACTGGCACTGTGGGAGCATTTATTTATCTGGCACTGTGGGGGCATATCTGAACTGTGGGGGCATTTATTTATCTGGCACTGTGGGGGTATATCTGGCACTGTGGGGGCATTTATGTATCTGGCACTGTGTAGACATTTATGTGTCTGGCACTGGTGGGGGGCATTTATGTATCTGGCACTGTGGGGATATTTATGTATCTGGCATTGCTGGGGACCATGTCACGTGTATCTGGCACTGCTGGGGGGTATGTCACGTGTTGCTGGCACTGCTGGGGGGCATGTCACGTGTTGCTGGCACTGCTGGGGGCATGTCACGTGTAGCTGGCACTGCTGGGGGGCATGTCACGTGTAGCTGGCACGGCTGGGGAGCATATCATGTAGTGTTCTCGCTAGACAATGTGTCTCAGTGCTCTGCCTGGCGCAAAGTGTCTCAGTGCTCTGTCTGGCGCAATGTGTATTAGCTGCACTACTGTGTGGTGTAATGCGAATTGCCACTATTATGTGGCCACGCACCTTCCCCACGAAGCAATGCCCCTAAATTTTTGCTGTCCATGCCTTACCATGTAGGTAGAGGAGCACCAAGCATTACAGTATGTACATCATTTTGCCCTCCTAACTTCAAAATGTGCCCTCCCTGTGATCAGCACCCTGCCCTAAAAAGTGAACACTATCATGTGTAGCTGGCACGGCTGTGGGGCATGTCATGTGTTGCTGGCACGGCTGCGGGGCATGTCATGTGTAGATGGCACGGCCGCGGGGCATGTAATGTGTAGCTGGCACGGCTGCGGGGCATGTCATGTGTAGCTGGCACGGCTGCGGGGCATGTCATGTGTAGCTGGCACGGCTACGGGGCATGTCATGTGTAGCTGGCACTATACTGGAGACATTGTGTGTAAGAAACACTACTGTGGCTTTTATGTGTAAGGCTGCTAATTGTGTGCGTAGAGGGGGTGTGAAAATATATTTATAGTCTGATAATATGAAGTTACGAGGCCACGCCCACTTTCCCGGAGGCCATGCCCACTTTTTCTGGAGCATAGGGGTTGGGGGGCGCTTTTACATTTTCTCGCTCAGGGTGCTGGTAGGCCTGGAGCCAGCTCTGGTAATGGCCAGTCAAGAAGTTTTGTATCAGTAAATGCCTCCCAGATAAGAGAATCCATAGCACCAACTACAGAATCTTAACTATGTATTTGTTGCAATGCACTAGTCAGTTAGTTTCGCAGCTGCCACAAATCAGAGAGGAAATGTTACCACCTCAGAGAGGCAAAACCCCAACTTAAACTACACCCAAATAAAATGGACATAATTAGCAGAATGATTTTATTACATGTGCAAAATTATGAAGTTGGATATATTTATATTTCAGTTAATGTTTATATTGCAGGGCCTGATTTAGAGATGGACGCTAATGCACTCGCAGCTGATATGCAAAAATAAGCTAATGCTATAGCCGCCTGCAAATGGATTGAGATGCCCACTGCCATACAGTATAAGCATCTGCATAGAAACATGCAGCGGTGGCTGCAGATCCACTGATAATCGACCACCTGGGTAACGTTATGGTCACTCAGAATGGCCGCTGGAACTGAGACGCTGGTACTATGTCTTCTGCATATGAGATTGCAGACGTAAACTACAACACACCCTGAAAATGGTCCGACATAGCTGCATTTTGCTGCACTTCCCTGTAACCACATAAATCATTGCCTAATGTGAATCATTAGTCGAACAAATGAAAACTGAGAATTGTTGACTTTCATAAAGCTGGAAAATAATAATCCAAAAATAATTCATATTAGCCTTGATGTTCATCAGTCCATAGTAAGACAAACTGTCTATCGAGAAAGTTCACACTGTTGCCCCTCTCCCAAGGAGTGGCAGGCCTGCAAAGACAACTGTGAAGGTGCATACACACTTAGCGATATAGCAAACTATATCACTCATATCCCCCCTCCTGAGTGTGCTTGCAGCTGACGATGAGTGATGCGCGACCCCGTGGGTCGTTAACAACCCTCAGTCTCGACGGTGCATGCAGCTTAATTTGGACTCATCATCCAAAGCTGCATGCTCCCGCTGGCCGCGGCATGACGTCACTGTGCGATATTGCTAGCGATATCACACAGTGTGTATGCCCACCGTCAGACGGCATGGCCTGGGAGGGGAAACACTAGGCGTTGCCGCTCACATCATATAGTGTGTACCCACCTTAAGAACCAAGGTTAAGAATAATTCTACAGTGTCAATTTACAACTTGCAAACATCTGTTCACAAGTCTACAATGAATAAAACACTGAACAAGAATGGTGTTCATGGGAGGACATCATGAAAGAAGCCACTGCTGTCCTAAACAAAATATTACTGCACGTCTGAAGATCACTAAGATATTCCACTGCACTACTGACAAAATGTTCTGTGGAAGATGAAACAGAAGATGAGTTGTTTGGAAGGAGCACACAAATGTGTGTGGAGCAAAAAGGCACAGCACCCCAACAGCAAACCTCATCCCAACACTAAAGTATGGTGGCGGGAGCATCATGGTTTGGAGCTGTTTAGATGCCTCATGGTGTGGACTGTATGTGCTCATTGATGTAAACATGAATTGCCTAATATACAAGATAGTTTGCAGAAGAGCAGAGGCATCACCGGGTCTGGTGACACCCGGTGCGTACTCTGTCACCCCCACCGCATGACTCTGGCATCCCCAGCCAAAAATGGAAAATGGGGCATGGCGTAAATTAAAGGGGCGTGACCTCGGCGGGAATCCCATAGACGTTACTCCCGGGGAATGCCCAGTGTCCCCGGAGATGCTGGGCTGCCCCCAGAGACCAGGGCCTGCACTGTTGGCTTTTTCTTTATGACAGAAGCTGGGTGCTGCAGGAGAATGTCACAATGCAGCACCCAGCTCCTGTCAGTGTGGAGAAACTGGCATTTTGGTGTCACCCAATCCGAGAATGACGCCTGGGTGTGGGCCGCACCCCCTTCTGAAGCTGCTGCTGTCTACCAAGTGGAGCTCAGCAGACATTGGATGATGCAACAAGACAAAGGCCCAAAATACAGAAGTAAATCACGAAATAAATGACTTCAATAAAATAAATTTTGCCTTCTGGAGTAGCGTAGTCAGTCCTGACTTAAACCCAACTGTGATGCTGATCAATGAAGAAAGCAGTTCACACCACACATTCGATGAATATTGCTGACCAAAAAGTTGAGGAATGGTCCAAAATTCCTCCTGACTATTGTGAAGGTCTGATCTGCAGGTACAATAAACTTTTCATTAAGGAAATTGCTGCTTCATTAAGGAGGGTCAACCTGTTGTCACATCCAAGGGTTCCAATACTTTTTTCACCCTGCACTGTAATGTTTGCATAGTCTGTTCAATAAAGATATCAAAACACATACTGTATCATTGTTATATGTTATAACGTTAAATAACGTATGTTTGTCTATTCTAGATGAAGAGCAGATCACATTTTATGACCAATTTATGCAGCTATCCAGGTAATTTCAAAGAGCTCACATATTTTTTCTTAATACTGCATAAAAAGTGCCTTCGGTTGCGTCTACCTTCTTAACCAGTTAATATACCTGCATAAGGAGAAATAAATCATTTATAGGCCGGTACCCTATTAGCAGCAGTAATTGACCATGGCTAATTACCATACCTGGGGCTATCCAATTAGCACCAATACTGGCACATATTAGGGATTTTGATTTGCCTGCCTCAAGCAGGCAAAACCCAATCCCAGATAAGTATGAATTTTTTCCCAATCACGGACGCAAAAATACATAGGTCCATGACTTTTCACAAATCCTATGTGTTCTCGCGAGAAAAAGGAAAAATATTTTGTCCAGAAAAAATGGAGTATAATTGAATAGGGATTAAAAAAATTGGCGGTTTTCGTGGCTAATTGTATACCCCCATAGTATGTCTCAAGAGTAATGAATAAAACAGAAATATATTACAATCTGTGTCAAATAAAGTGAAATCCTACACTTCGATGATAACAAATATCCACTTCAGTGAAAGTTCTAGCAACAAGATTGCATATACCATACCTCCCAACTGTCCCGATTTTCGCAAGACAGTCCCTTTTTTGGGGGGATTGTCCCGCTGTCCCACCCGCAAGCCGTAATGTCCCGCGGTGGGGGGCGCAGTTGGGAGGCTCCTGCACTTGTTCCCTGCTTAGCAGAGCAGCAGTGAATAGACGCACCCATGCGAACAGCGTCTATTCACTAGATACGGAGGGACAGGGGGCATGCCAGCAGCTCAGAGCGCTGGCCATGCCCCCATAATGATGGTAAACGGGGGGTGGCTCACGATAGCGGCATGACCACTAAGCCACACCCCATTTCTTATATGCCATGTCCCTTTTCGAGCAGCACGGCTTCCCAGCACCATAGTGTCACTCTTTATCTACTCCCAATGTTGAGAGGTATGATATACTGAAAACCAGTATTTACAGATACAGTATGTCTTCATACTTCATTGCTGCAGTCATGCCAAACAGCCCTCAGCACGCCAGGTCCCGTGAGAATCTGCTAGCACTGGGTGTCCTTTTTGCTGAAAATACATCTTAGTCGCAACGCAATGTGGCTATTACTCACCAGTACTATGCTGATTAATTTGATATGCTCCACTTGTTTATCTGTGTGCAACTGAGTCTCTAAATCTGTGTATGAAGTGCTACAATGTAGCAGCTGCAGCTTATATCCAATACAAGTTCCATTGTGCTTCGTATACATACTCAGTCGCACGTCAATATACTGTACAAGCAGTGTCGGACTGGGGCATGAAAGGCCCACCGGGGAAATGCAGTGGAAGAGGCCCATGCTAGGAGGCTTGGCGTGAGTGCATATACTGGACCCCTTGATAAATATATATAGTAAATACTGCTAGTGCATGAATGATAATGTACCGGATTAAGAACAGCAATGCACTGTACAAAATACACCATTGTCCTGTGCAGTATATAGTAACATATACATAATGTATAACTCAAGTGCACAGTCTGGTGTCACAACTGAGGGCTGGTGTTGGTAGCGGGAAGCTTCAGTTGTAGGGGCTGACGGGTACTGAAACTTAGGAGGTATGATGGGACTCCTAGACATGAGCAAGAGCTGTAGCACCAATGCCCGAAGGTGTGACCACGACAGCCGGAGATAACCTTAAGGATTTTATTAAATAATAAAAGTCATGAGAAAATTAAACAGAACAATAAATGTGACGAAAGTCTCTGGACTTCAGCTGGTTTGAGACCAGAACTTGAAAGAGTAGTTGTGGGTGTTTAGTGATGCTTGAGAACGTTGAAGAAATACAGGAATGATGCTAGAGATCGCAGGAATAGCACTTAGCTATAATGTGGGATACTGAGAACCATGTGAGCAGAGTTCCGCTGGAGAATAGCTACTGTTAGCCAACGTATATACTCTGCCGACACAGGGTGCAATAACAGGACAGTCAGACTGCACCGCAGAGAGTTATCACAGGGAAGGCAGGCTGCACTGCAGAGAGTTAACACAGGAGAGGCAGACTGCACTGTAGAGAGTTGTCACAGGAGAAGCAGTCTGCACCGCAGAATATGGACACAGGGGAGTCAGGCTACCGCAGAGTATAACACAGGAGAGTCTCTGGAGAAACTGCAGACTGGAAGACAATTGAAGCACTGACAATTTCCTGGGTGCTGAGACAGGATATTTATACCCAGTGTTGAACAGTCATTGTCTGATAACTTGACACAGGCACCAGCTGCGCTGCGGATTGGTGAGAGACTAGACATGTGACCCCATCCAACATGCTGCACCCATGGACAGAGATTGAAGGGGAAAAGAACCATGTGCCAAACAATAATGGCGGCGGAGGCCGCGGCAGCAGAAGACTACACACTACAGGTACAGCGGCCACAGGGATGACAGCAGCGGCCGCGGTTCACAGAGGACGCCACACTCAGTCTCCATGCAGCAGGACCACGGGTGCGGCGGTGACGGCCACGCCGGGCAGAGAGTGCCATATCAAGCCAGGTGAATACACTAGGAAGGCAGCTGAGCAGGCACTGTAGGTAACATAACAATGAAATGTAACCAAAACATAGTTATGACCCGAGCCTGGCTCGCTGAGCCAATCTCAGGAGACACCTAACTGGCAGAAAATGGTGACCAGACGCCCGGATCGTGACATCTGGATCCTGATGCCTAGAGGAGGGGGTGGGCCCTCCAAGCCGTGGGGCCCACCGGTGGTTTCCCCTGTAGCCCTGTGGGCCATTCCGACCCTGTGTACAAGTGTTGCATATCAAATTAATCAGCACAGCCTACTGGTGCGTCCAAGTTGCATCACGTTGCAACTAAGATGCATTTTTGTCAGGTGCCCAATGCTTGCAGAGTTGCATGGGACCTGGGCGGCTCACTTGTACCAGGCATCTCACGCGATGTGGCGTTTTAAGACTAGATGTATGAGGACACATCTGTACTAGAAGCCAGTACAGGTGGTCTGCTGCTGGGGTTAGTTGTAGATGGATTTCAGGGTTTGGTCTAATCTTTTTTTATTTGCTGAGTTTTTTCAATTCATTTTGGTGAGGTTTACACTTTTCGTGTTGCATGTAAAAAAAAACATTTCTTTACCAAAATGAATGAAAATTTGCAAATTGCAAAGTGCTTAGTATTTAACCACTTAAATATTTTTTTTCCAAAAACCACTCAGAAATTGCCGGGGTTTGTTACACATGAATCAGGTGAAGAACATGTATTTAAACGTATCCAAAATTATTTGCGTAAAGTAAAAAATAAAAATATTTTGTTTTGTATTTAAAAAAAAAATTTGTTCCCACTCAAACATCAGAACACAAGATCATCACCATCACAACATTGGTAACATCGGGGTAATTTACATTTCCCCATCGGCTTCTAATGTCTGTAGCTGCCGGGTGGGGGTTTCTGCTGTGCTGGCCAATCAGCAGTGATCAGCAGCATGGCAGACACTGGGAAAGGGTGCAGGGAGGCAGAGAGACGGGAAGGTCCCTCTGACAGCAGCAGCTGCGGGAAGTTTCTTTTCCTGCAGCCGCACACACAGTGTATCTGACTTGTTGCATAGTTTGCAACCAGATCAGATAATGTACTTGTTGGTGTGGTTGCATACGATGCGACCATGCCAGGCAAGTGGTTAAGGTTTTTTTTGCTTGTTTTTTTTTTTACAAAGATTGGCTTGATACAAATCTCTGCTACAGTAGTCATTCCAATTATATTCATTAATGATGATGGAATCACCTCAAGGTATCATTATGAAATCCTGTAAACTTCAGGCATGGAATTTTAATTGAAGCTATTATGTCGCCAATTAGTGAATGATACAATGCATCACTGTACTGCTAACACGATTTGTGGATGAGTGACAATGAATTTACAACAGCCACTTCATGTACAAAAAATATATGGATGTGGTACAGAGTTGCCTAGAAGTTTGCAAGTTTAAAATGTTTACTTGATCATCGGTGTATGTAAATGACCAATAAATTCCACACATATGTAAGTTCTTTGATCTAATTCTACTTTACACTAACCAGTCTCAGAGGTATCTGGTCGAATAGGCGATAGTAACCATGTTGACATTCATAAGATCCACACAATGTCAACATCAGAACGTCAATATGGTTCAAATAGTCGACAGACACCAGATCGTTATCCTAAAACTGTGGACAAGATCACAATGTCGATATGTGAAATGATAAGACGCCACTGGGAGGGTTAGGGTTTGGCTGTGGAGGGAGGTTAGAACTAGGCTGCAGTGGTTGGTTAGGATTAAGGAAAAGGGGAGAAACACTCACCGGATCACAGCGCTGCCAGGACCTGGAAAATTATGCTGGAGCTGCCACTGGAGCAGGGAGACGGTAAGAAGCCACTAGACCAGCAAGGACGGCTTGTCGACAGTTCATCATGTCAACATATCATCTAGGCAGACATTATGAATATCAACATGGCCGCTATCGACATGCTGAGCATACCAACATGGTGCACAATGACAGTTTGACCATACTGGCATTTTAATGCCGACCTGATGACTGTTGATATGATGACTGTCTAAAGTCATACCACAACTGTTTCTGATCCTCCTTCCAGTTACCATACTCCACCACACAAAAGACAAACAATGCTTAACAATTAAAAAATAAAGATAGTACAGAAACTAGCACACAACAATCAAAAAACACTAACACACAAATCAAACAGGACAGGTAGAAAATACGAGGACACAAAGTTGTAAAAGAAAAAAAATCTAAGAAACTTGACACATAAAGCCACAAAGAAAAGTAAATCAGTAACCAGATGTAATACTCCCCAAGCTCTAAAGAAAATATTGCACCACACCACTATGCTCTCTCTTACACCTGGCTCCTTCCAGTGAAATTATGCTAAATCTATACAATACCTACAATGGCTTCAATCCAGATGTGATGTATTTTATGAAACTCGCTTTAAGATTGGTGAGATTTTGGCAGGTCACAGCAGATAGCTGTAGCCGTCAAATTCGCCAGAAACTCATTACGTGTTCCAGCAAGATATATTTCAGTGGAAAGTCACAGCCTATGACATTTCCCGGATACATAGCGCAAAACAAAACAAAACACTAGTATTAATCGGCAACCCAGCCATAGAGGATGGTGGCGGAAACATCATGTTTTGGGACTGCTTTGATGCCTCTGGGCTTTGATAGCTTTAATTTATTGACAAAAAATAAATTCCAAATGTAATCAAGACATTTTGCAGAAGACTATAAGGCTAGCCAGTAGCCACCCACTAGGTGTAGCTTAAAAGAAGTTGGATGCTGCAAAAGGAAAATACCAGGGAATATCCAAAACTTTATGGGCCCTATAGCAACATTTTGAAGGGGCCTCTGTTCCAATGCTTCTAGAGAAAACCTCTCTGCAGCAGTTGTTAATTTTATGCCCCATAATAGTGCCCTGGGTCATTTTCTGAACCACAGTAATGCCTTAGTTAATGTTATGCCCAGTGCTGAAAGTAGGATGGTATCGGGTGGTAAGGCGTACCATTAAGAAATATGGTCAGCCCACCGCTGGGGCATAATTTATAATGGGTATTTTTGTGTGTGGGACCTTAAAATGGTGCCAGTGGCATAACTGTGTGTGGCATAATATGTAATAGGCATTACGGTGTGTGGTAAAAAATGTAAGGCATTACGGTGTGTGGCATAATGTGTAATGGGCATTACGGTGTGTGGCATAATGTGTAAGGGGCATTATGGTGTGTGGCATAATGTGTAATAAGCATTACGATGTGTGGCATAATGTGTAATGAGCATTACGGTGTTTGGCATAATGTGTAAGGGGCATTATGGTGTGTGGCATAATGTGGCTATGCCCCTATTGGCATGTAGCCACTCCCTTAGTTTCATGTGACCATGCCCCTCATGACACGTGACCACACCCATTTTGACTATCAGTACCACTAAGAAAAAATTTCTACTTGAACCACTGGTTATGCCCCATAGTAGTGCCTTAGTTCACATTATGTCACATTGTACTGCTGCCAATGCACATTATGCAATATAGCAACCCTAATTCACATTATGACATAGTATCCCCAGTTCATATTATACCACACTATAGTGCCTCCACCTTATATTGTGCCATATTACAGTGTCCTCCAGTTCATTTTATACCACATTACAATGAGCAGGTCCAGAGCCATACCTAGATTTATTGCAGGCCCCAGGGCAAAAGTTTGCAAGGGTCACTATGCATCACCCAATGGTGAAAAAAGTACATAACATATGTAACAGGTGGGTCACTCTTTGCTCTGGGCCCATAGCAGCTGCACTCCCTGCACCTATGGTAGCTATGCACTTGAAAATGTCCCAAAACTCAGAATTAAAAGAACTGGATTTGCCATTAAAGGAGGGAACACTAGTTATTAAACACAAAGGGTTCACATTGTCACGATCCGGGTATCTGGACGCCATTTCTTACCCATCAGATGCCTCCTAAGGCTGGCTCAGCGCTCCAGGACCGGATCCCATCTGTTATCCTAATGTTCACATTCCTGCATCCTCTCCTGTCTCTCTGAGACGCTGTCACAGTAACGCCTTATTACATCTGGCATGGCGTCTCCCGTGGCCTCCGCCGCCATTACTGTTTTCATTACCACATGGATTACAAACCAAACTTCCCTCCAAGTGTCTGCATGGGCGCAGCCATCTTGGATTCTGTCAGCTGATCATTTCCTCCAATCTGTTGTCAGTATTGCTAATCTGCATAATTGCCTAGCCAAGCCCTTCCTTGCTGCAGGTATAAATACACTGTGCCTGAGCAAGGAAGGCGTCAGTGCTTTGGTTGTCAAACCTAGTTCCTGTTTGTCTCTCTCCTGTGATTGTCTTCCAGGTTCCAGCTCCTGTCTCAAGACTTCCACCATAGAGACCCGCACCAGCATTCCACCTGCGGTGTAGCCTGACTCTCCAATCCATTGTGGATTCATCTGTTTCCAGCTACAACATTACCTGCTTCCAGCTCAGCTTCCAGCAGAGTACAGCTTCTCTTAAAGGGCCGGTGTCCTTTCTACACTTTACCACTCTCCACCGGTATTATTATTTCTCCGCTCTCAAGTTCTACATTTCAGTTCATATTTCATCGCTCCCAAGTTCATTTATTATTTAACTGGTTCCAGCCAGTATCCACTCCGTGCTAACAACAGTCTGGTTCCAGCCAGTATCCACAGCAGCCGTTTTATCTTCAGCAACCCAGCTTTTCCTGGAACACCAGCTGGTACAATCCTGGGTTATCTCCATTGCTACAGTCGGGCCTGGTAAGGACTTTCCATCTAGAAGATTATAAGAACTATCTCACACTACCAGTGCCCTGTGGCTCCTGCCATCCTGTAGTACCCAGGAACTGTATTTATTCTTTGCTGACTTTTACGTTTTCTTTTACTGCTGCTGTGTTGCGGAGTTGTCATAATAAACATCATTGACTTTTATCCAAGTTGTCGTGGTCACGCCTTCGGGCAGTTATTATTCATGTTACTTACATGTCCAGGGGTCTGATACAACCTCCCAGGTTCCGGTACATCTCAGCCCCTACAACTGAGGCTGCCTCCCGTCAGCTCAGGCCCTCAGTTGTGACAGTAAGCACTGACCTAATGAATCCAGCCGGAGACCAGGATCAAGCGGCCAGGCCGATGCAAGAACTGGCAGCCCGACTAGAACATCAGGAGGCTGCACCGGGCCACATCATCCGCTGTCTCCAGGATTTCTCTACTCGGCTGGATGGGATTCAGACAACTCTCCGTGGATCAGGCGCGTCTGGTGCGTCAACCACAGTGACTCCAGCTATAACCCCACCCACCTTACCCATTTCTGCTCCACGTCTTCATCTTCCAACGCCAGCAAAATTTGACGGATCTCCAAGATTCTGCAGGGGATTTCTCAACCAGTGTGAGATTCAGTTTGAGCTACAACCTGGCAATTTTCCCAGTGACCGTACAAAAATTGCCTACATTATTTCTCTTCTCAGTGGCTCAGCCCTTGATTGGGCATCACCGTTATGGGAGAGGTCCGACACCCTGCTATCTTCCTACACTGCCTTCGTGTCAACATTCAGGCGCATCTTCGACGAGCCAGGCCGGGTAACCTCAGCTTCATCCGAGATTCTCCGTTTACGCCAGGGGTCACGTACTGTAGGACAATATCTGATACAGTTCCAGATCCTGGCATCCGAACTGGCATGGAACGACGAGGCCCTGTATGCTGCATTCTGGCATGGCTTATCTGAGCGTATTAAAGATGAGTTAGCTACCAGAGACTTACCTTCTAAGTTAGATGAGCTAATCTCACTCTGCACGAAAGTTGATTTACGTTTCAGAGAGAGAGCAACTGAGCGTGGAAGATCATCTGCTCCAAAATCTTCTGCTCCTCCTCCTCGTCAACTGTCACCATCTAAAGATGAGCCCATGCAACTTGGCCGTTCCCGTTTAACTCCTGCTGAGCGCCGAAGACGTCTCTCCGAGTCTCTCTGTCTCTATTGTGCAGCTCCGTCTCACACCATTAATGCCTGTCCCAAACTTCCGGGAAACTCCAAATCCTAGCTCGCCAAGGAGAGGGCCGGCTAGGAGTAATGATCTCCTCTCCATCTCCTCAAGATTGTAATCTCCCAGTCTCGCTTCAAGTTGCTCAACGTTATCGGAACGTCATTGCCCTCCTTGATTCCGGAGCAGCTGGGAACTTTATTACCGAAGCCTATGTTAAACGGTGGTCCCTACCCACCGAGAGACTTCCTTCGTCCATTTCTTTAACTGCCGTGGATGGCAGCAAAATTTTTGATGCAGTTATTTCTTTAAGGACTCTACCAGTTCGTCTGAGAGTGGGAGTTCTTCATTCCGAACTTATTTCTTTTTTAGTGATTCCAAGAGCCACACATCCTGTGGTCCTGGGCCTTCCATGGCTCCGTCTTCACAATCCTACAATTGATTGGACGACTACGCAAATCCTGGCATGGGGTTCCTCCTGTGCAGAGACATGTTTGTTTAAAGTATTGCCTGTCTGTTCTTCCTCCCCCAGGTCGTCTGATGTTCCACCTCCTCCATATCAAGATTTCACGGATGTGTTCAGTAAAGCTTCTGCTGATATCCTTCCTCCTCATAGAGAATGGGACTGCCCGATTGATCTCGTTCCAGGGAAGGTTCCACCTCGAGGCCGAACTTATCCGTTGTCTCTGCCTGAGACGCATTCTATGGAGGAATACATTAAAGAGAACCTAGCAAAGGGGTTCATTCGACCTTCTTCTTCCCCAGCCGGCGCAGGCTTCTTTTTTGTAAAAAAGAAAGATGGTGGTCTGCGGCCGTGCATCGACTACAGAGGTTTGAACGACATTACCATCAAGAACCGTTATCCTTTACCCCTGATTACTGAGCTCTTTGACAGAGTTAGCGGAGCTACCATCTTTACAAAGCTGGACTTGAGAGGTGCATACAATCTCATCCGGATCCGTGAGGGTGACGAGTGGAAGACCGCCTTTAACACCCGTGACGGACATTATGAGTACCTCGTCATGCCCTTCGGATTGAGTAATGCTCCAGCTGTCTTCCAGCATTTTGTCAATGAGATCTTCAGAGACATTCTATACCGTCATGTCGTGGTCTATCTAGACGATATCCTCATTTTTGCCAACGATTTAGAGGAACATCGTTTTTGGGTTAAAGAGGTTCTGTCCCGTCTCCGTGTCAATCATCTCTATTGCAAATTAGAGAAATGCGTCTTTGAAGTCAAGTCCATTCCGTTTCTAGGGTACATTGTGTCCGGTTCCGGACTAGAGATGGATCCTGAGAAACTACAAGCAATCCAAAATTGGCCGATACCCTTAACCCTCAAAGGGGTCCAGAGGTTCTTGGGGTTCGCCAACTATTACCGAAAGTTTATACGAGACTTTTCCACCATTGTGGCGCCTATTACTGCTTTCACTAAGAAGGGTGCTAACCCGTCCAAGTGGTCTGAAGAAGCCATGCAAGCATTTCATCTTTTAAAACAAAGGTTCATCTCTGCGCCTGTTCTGAAACAGCTTGACATCGACTCTCCTTTCATCTTAGAGGTGGATGCCTCCTCCGTTGGAGTAGGAGCGGTGTTATCTCAGAGGGCTAAAGATGGCCATTTACACCCTTGCAGTTTCTTCTCCCGGAAGTTCTCCCCAGCTGAGCGCAACTATGCCATTGGCGACCAGGAGTTGCTAGCCATCAAGCTCGCTCTAGAAGAGTGGAGGTATCTGTTGGAGGGAGCTTCTCATTCAATCACCATACTTACAGACCACAAGAACCTTTTATATCTGAAAGGCGCACAATGTCTCAACCCTCGTCAGGCCAGATGGACACTTTTCTTTTCCAGGTTCGACTTTAAACTCCAGTTCTGTCCGGGCTCTCAGAATCGCAAGGCCGATGCCCTTTCCCGCTCATGGGAGCAAGAAAATGAGTCAGTCTTCAGACAAGCATCCTATTATAAATCCGTTGGCATTCTCCACGGTAGGGATGGACTCTACGCCCCCATCAGGGAAAAGTTTTGTGAAACCGATGCTAAGGAAGAAGCTCATGCATTGGGCCCATGCTTCCCGTTTTGCCGGACATACAGGTATCCAAAAAACCCTGGAGTTTATCTCTAGGTCCTATTGGTGGCCAACTCTGAAAAAGGACGTCTTGGAGTTTATTGCATCTTGCCCAAAGTGTGCTCAACATAAGGTATCCCGCCAGTCGCCTGCGGGGCAACTGGTTCCACTATCTGTTCCCCGTCGACCTTGGACCCATTTGTCGATGGATTTTATTACAGATTTACCCATGTGCAACAAGTTCAATACCATCTGGGTGGTAGTTGACCGGTTCACCAAGATGGCACACTTCATTCCTCTCACCGGTCTTCCGTCAGCTTCCAAGTTGGCTCAAGTATTCATACAAGAGATCTTCCGACTCCACGGTCTTCCTGAAGAAATTATCTCAGATCGAGGAGTTCAATTCACAGCCAAATTCTGGCGAAGTTTATGTCAAGTCCTTCAAGTCAAGCTAAAGTTTTCCACGGCTTACCATCCTCAGACCAATGGTCAAACCGAGAGGGTGAATCAGGACTTGGAGGCCTTCCTCCGCATCTATGTGTCCTCCTCTCAAGATGACTGGGTTCAATTACTTCCCTGGGCCGAGTTCTGTCATAACAACCAGTATCATTCTTCATCTGCTTCAACACCATTCTTCACTAACTTTGGATTCCACCCTAAAGTCCCTGAGTTCCAACCGCTTCCAGCAACTTCTGTTCCCGCAGTGGATATCACCTTGCATCAGTTTGCCAATATCTGGAAGAGCGTACGATCAGCTCTGCTCAAGGCATCGTTCAGGTACAAGAAGTTTGCGGATAAGAAGCGTCGAGCAGTTCCTGCTCTCAAGGTGGGTGATCGGGTATGGTTATCCACGAAGAATTTGAGGTTAAGAGTTCCCAGTATGAAGTTTGCACCTCGCTATATCGGTCCTTTCAAGATTGAACAAGTCACCAATCCTGTTGCTTACAGACTTCAGTTGCCTCCCTTCTTAAAAATACCCAGGACATTCCATGTTTCCCTGTTGAAACCGCTGATCTTGAATCGGTTTCATTCCTCACTTCCTCCAACTCCGAAAGTCCAAACTCAACGAGGCGTTGAGTATGAAGTGGCCAAGATCCTGGACTCACGTCACCGTTACGGTCAACTACAGTATCTTATTGACTGGAAGGGTTACGGCCCTGAGGAACGTTCATGGACCAATGCTTCTGATGTCCATGCTCCTGCCTTGGTCCGGAGATTCCATTCCAAGTTTCCTCAAAAGCCAAAGAAGTGTCCTGGGGCCACTCCTAAAGGGGGGGGTGCTGTCACGATCCGGGTATCTGGACGCCATTTCTTACCCATCAGATGCCTCCTAAGGCTGGCTCAGCGCTCCAGGACCGGATCCTATCTGTTATCCTAATGTTCACATTCCTGCATCCTCTCCTGTCTCTCTGAGACGCTGTCACAGTAACGCCTTATTACATCTGGCATGGCGTCTCCCGCGGCCTCCGCCGCCATTACTGTTTTCATTACCACATGGATTACAAACCAAACTTCCCTCCAAGTGTCTGCATGGGCGCAGCCATCTTGGATTCTGTCAGCTGATCATTTCCTCCAATCTGTTGTCAGTATTGTTAATCTGCATAATTGCCTAGCCAAGCCCTTCCTTGCTGCAGGTATAAATACACTGTGCCTGAGCAAGGAAGGCGTCAGTGCTTTGGTTGTCAAACCTAGTTCCTGTTTGTCTCTCTCCTGTGATTGTCTTCCAGGTTCCAGCTCCTGTCTCAAGACTTCCACCATAGAGACCCGCACCAGCATTCCACCTGCGGTGTAGCCTGACTCTCCAATCCATTGTGGATTCATCTGTTTCCAGCTACAACATTACCTGCTTCCAGCTCAGCTTCCAGCAGAGTACAGCTTCTCTTAAAGGGCCGGTGTCCTTTCTACACTTTACCACTCTCCACCGGTATTATTATTTCTCCGCTCTCAAGTTCTACATTTCAGTTCATATTTCATCGCTCCCAAGTTCATTTATTATTTAACTGGTTCCAGCCAGTATCCACTCCGTGCTAACAACAGTCTGGTTCCAGCCAGTATCCACAGCAGCCGTTTTATCTTCAGCAACCCAGCTTTTCCTGGAACACCAGCTGGTACAATCCTGGGTTATCTCCATTGCTACAGTCGGGCCTGGTAAGGACTTTCCATCTAGAAGATTATAAGAACTATCTCACACTACCAGTGCCCTGTGGCTCCTGCCATCCTGTAGTACCCAGGAACTGTATTTATTCTTTGCTGACTTTTACGTTTTCTTTTACTGCTGCTGTGTTGCGGAGTTGTCATAATAAACATCATTGACTTTTATCCAAGTTGTCGTGGTCACGCCTTCGGGCAGTTATTATTCATGTTACTTACATGTCCAGGGGTCTGATACAACCTCCCAGGTTCCGGTACATCTCAGCCCCTACAACTGAGGCTGCCTCCCGTCAGCTCAGGCCCTCAGTTGTGACACACATACTATTTCCACCCTGCACTGTTTACAAGGTGTATTTAATAATGACATACAAACTGTTTGCTGTCCTTTAAGTTAATCAGACTGTGTTTGTCTTTCCTAATGACTTAGGCCGGGTACACACTTGACGATGACACTTTAGATGTGACATTGTGCAAGATCCTCTCCCCCCTGCAAACGATATCATTCATACACACTGAACGATATTGTTTGCTTCTCGTCAGTCACGGCATGCAACCACATCCAGGTGCATGCCGTTTTGTACAATATCTTTTGATTTCAAGGTGAAAACTAAAGATATTGTACATCGTTAACCACCTGCGGGAGTGCGCAGCTGTTATGAGCCACGGCTGTGGCTCATTCCTGTTTTGCATTTTGGTTATGTATTTTATGTTATACTTCTGTTTCTGTTCCCCGTGGGTGTCATGGGGTGTCCGGAGCCCACCCTTAAGGAGAGGTTACTGTTATGAACCACAAGTAGTGGTTCATTCCTGTTTTCCGTTTATGTATTTTATGTTATAGTTCTCTTGCAGGCCAGGATTTCCCTTTGCTCTGGTTTAGAAGACTCTTGTTTGCTGCCGGTGGTGAGTCTGTGTAATTGCAGCCTGTTTTCCATGTGTTCAGCCTCACCTGTCTGTTAATTGCACCTGTCAGTTGTGCAGCAGAGCAGCTGCACAACATAATTAATTAGGTTCTCTGCAGCTATTGGAGGGCTGCCTGTTATATTCTGTCTCAGTGCATTACACAGATGCTGGTAATAGCTTCTGTCTAGCAGTTTCTGTCTAGCTGCTTCCAGTGTCTGATCCAGTGTCTGATCCAGTGTCCTGCCTTGAAGCATTCCTGTCCAGAAGTCCTGTGGCTTTGTCTGTGCCTGATCGAGTATCTGGCTTCTTGGTGTCCACCGGTCTGTGGTTTGGGATTCTGCCTGTTCTCCGGTCCTGAGAGCCTGTGTCAGCTACACTGGGGGTTCCTGTCCGTTTGCCGGTATTTGTACCGGTTTCATGAGTAGCGGCTTTGCCGCTTCCGTCGGCCAAGGCCGCTGTATTCTTTAGTTATACTAGTTACTGGTGTTTTGCAGAAGTTTCTGCATATGCTGTCACCGCCGGTACACAACAGTATTGTGTCGGCGTGTGGACAGCATTTCCTTTGTTGTTGTTTATCCTGGCGGCTGTGCAGCATATACGTTTAGTTTTAGGTCTCTTAGTAGCCCCTAGCTCTCTGTTTTGTTTAGTTAGAGGTCCCCTTGTTATCATCCTGTCTCGGTTCACGCCTTGTCTCACATTAAGACCTGGGGGCATCGGAGTTGGGCAGACCTAATCCGCCCTTCAAACGCAGCTGCCGGAGTCCCAAGAAACCATAGTCTCGCAGGCGTGAACTGACCACGTGGGTGAAACAACGGAGGTGGGTTGCTAGGGGTTACCATCACACCTTGCCTTTATTTCAGCGTCACGTTCTGGTGCTTTGGACTCAGTACGCAACACCTCTTTCATTCTGAGCACCAAGAACGTAACAGCAGCGTTAACCATATAGTGAATACACACTGGATAATGTGAACGATATATCGTCTGATCCACTGGATCAGACTATATATATTGGGTGCACATCGCCAAGTGTGTACCTAGTCTTAGATGAATATCAGATCACATTTTTTTTATCAATTTATCCACAATTTAGGTATTTCCAAAGGATTTGCATACTTTTTCTCAGTACTGTACATATTTATACTCTTGGCAGGTATCCTCTCCCTCGCCAACTAAGCTATTAACAAAGAAACACCACTAGTGTTTCTATACAGGATTTGCTTGTTCATTGCTATTTTGTTTTCTTTGTTGATATGTATTGTACCTGACTTGTATGGCTATCATTATATACTGTTTGCTCCTCTCTTCTTCTCATAGTCATGTGCTGTTTTTTTCTGTACACAATTTATCTGCACTGACTTTTTGTAAACACCCTGTTAAAAAATGTTGAATAAGACAAAAGAACAACAACTTAAGCTAGGTACACACCTATAGATATATCTGCAGATCAATTTATCTGCAGATATATCTCTAGACGGATCAGATAGTGTATTGTGCATACACACTGACCGATCCATTACAACTGACGTCACAACTGGATGGGCATTTACATGCGCCCACCCAGTTGCACTGTCTATCACCGCACCGGCTTGTGCAGCAAGTGTACGGGCGGTCAGCTGACCATCCATGCCCACAAAATGGTGCACCAATATATCTGTAGATATATTGATCATCGGCTGTGCTGCACAACTGTCGTGATATGTCTGTGAATTAAGTGTTTCACAGACATATGGCTGGTACACACTGGCCGACAGATCCGCAATATATATCGGCAGTTGAATTGAATGCCTGATATATCGGCCAGTGTGTACCCATCATTAGACATAGGTTTATGCAATATTCAAAATGCCAACTAAACTCTGAAGCTATAACAAGGCAAAAATATGAAATTAAATACCGATACAACTGGCATGGCAAGAGCTACCCTCACTGGCCTCACCCGACTCTGATCCAGATGCAAACTGAGATGAAAACCAGTTCAGCAAAGCAAACCTGTAAGACTCCTGTGAGACATACCCAGAAAGGAAAATAATTCTCTAAAAAATGCAGCAGATAATCAAAAAAAGTGCAGCAGAAATTATATCTGCATCAGAGGCATGCCTGAACGTATCCCATCTGACAAATTAGAAGACTACCAAATGCACTTATTCCAATTTCTACCACTGTGTAATGAAGGGGAATACAGCTTCTTTTCAAAACCCCATTGTTATTCTAGTATGGATGGTGTTCTTCAAATAGAAAGAAAGCAGTATCTCCGTTCTAACATCCTAGTGCTAGACAGGTTGGGATCCTGGCTGTCAGGATCCTGACCACGTAATGTTTCCTGCCAGTCTACTACATACCAATTTCGTTCCGTATAGATTACATTTTTCTCTTGCATTGGTTGTTGCCTATGGTTATATATATTGATTACCTGCCTACAAATATTTTGGATCTTTCCCCATTCTCTGTATCCCGAGACTAGCATATCCTTTTGGAAGCTGAACCAATTTTGGTTTACCCTGATGAGGGCAGGCTCTGAATTGCATGTGGGAAGGGTATTTTGTGGTCAACACACAATTCTCTAGCCCTGGAGTGGTTTGGAATGCCTCTGGGTAACATTTATTGATAAGGTTGCGCAAATTAAAGTTTTTAATAAAAAACGGGAGGCTGAGTTGAAGAAACGGTGCCATGACCTGTAGTGCCTTTATATCTGCTCATGTACAGAAACCTCAGTTACCATCTGTTGCTTGTTCAAAAGGAATGGTCCGACTACCTTCTGGACAAGTCTAAGCATAGGTTTCTTGTTTTGAGCCCTTTATTCTCGGGCTGATATAGATGCCAGTTATGTAGCATGTTTGGCTAGGGATGAATTAGCTATTAGAATGAGAACTCTGAAAGGGACACCCGGATTGCTGGGAGGCAGATAGCGGACACTTTTGTTACTTATTTCCGTGAGCTTTATGCATCATGCATTGTATACGCAAAGCAGTAGTTGATTATTCTGTGAACGTAGCTCTCTGGGAAAGCAGTGGATTTCTTAGGTGCTCCTTTTACAGTAGAGAAGTTGGACATTGCCATCACCGATTTTCCCAACAATAAAACACAGGGTATTGACGGCATCCACAATGAAACGTATAAAACCTTTAAACAATTTTTTATTCCACATTTGCTAGACACTTATAATCAATTATGTGAGGTGGTTTTGTTACTATCCTCAATGTCTGAGGCTCTTATTGCTGTTTTGCCAAAACCAGGAAAGGATCCTATCTGTGTGGATTCCTATTGTCTCATGTCCCTTTTGACAACTAGTGCAAAAATACTTGCTAAACATTTATCTATTAATTATTACCCAAAAATTCCACCTTGAATAAACAGGGTTATGGTAAGCTCAGCGTGATGGATCTCAGATGACTGTTTACACATCTTCAGGCCTCCCCTTCTGCAGAAAAAGGCAGCGGTTATCTTTGGATTATGCCTGTGATTCGGAGGAGTGGGTATACCTGTGTTAGATGCTCGGTCACTTCGGCTTTGGCTCTAGTTTTATACGCTGTATTCAGCACTGTACTCGGCTCCAATGGCTTGAATGGCTACCCTCTGTCTCCAGCTCTATTCACACTTACCATAGACCCTCATAGAACCTGCATTCAAACTTTTAACCAAGTAATGCTATTGATACTCCTAATTCGCCATTCTTTAATACCATCAAATATGTCATGCCTTATATAGACAATTTTGAAACTCTCCTCCCAGCATTTTTCCTGTCAAGAAGTTGCTGTCTTCTGTGATGATTGAGAGTTATATCTATTCTCTATTTCATTATAAATATGCAGATCTTTCTTACAGCCTTGTTGCCTCATAAGTCTAAATGGGAAGCTGAATTGGGAGTCCATACAGATGAACAATGGTCACAGGTGACTGGAGGTACTCGCGATGCTATGGCTTGCATCCAGTATCAACACATTAATTTCTATATATTACTAATGGGGTATACAATTACCTGAGAAACAAAACATTTTTTACAATGTTTTACCAATTTGGTCATCTGAAAACACACAGGTTTAGTGAACAGTGGTGTGTTCCATTTGGTATTCTTTTCAGGAAATGGTGCCTGCACTGCCCTTTTAGGAGCCTATAATACAGTATGTTTATGTGGCTTCTCCCTGGAAGAATCTTTTAATGTCCTATAAATATTTTTTCAACTAGGGAGGTTGTCCAAGGTAATAGTGGCTAGAGCTTGGATGGGGGAAGACACTCCTGATTTTTATAAATGGAATGCTCTGATTACCGATACTATGAATCTTGATCAGTATATGTACACTAGAATAAAAGCTATGGGCAAGTATCATAAAGCTGTGGTCCTATTAATTTGATTCCCGGCATTGAAGTGGTGCTGTGGATGGTTTGCAGGTAGTGTGTAGATCAGGGGTGGGAAATAAGCGTGGTGTAGATGGTCCGGGAACACTACACACTCTTTTTATGGTTCATTGAGTAAAGTAATATTACACTCTGCTAATTTGCTGCACTGCTATTCTAATTTAATATGTGGATTGCCATCCTAAAATTTAATGTACTTTGTCATATAGGTTTCTTATATTTTAAGTGTTTGACTGACTGCTGCATGTTGTGATATCTCTGTCCTTTATTCCAACTTTGTTTTGTTGTGTTGTTCTTTTGAAGCGTTTTGTGTTAGGTTGTATGCTGTTTGAAAAATCAACAAAACACTTGATTTAAAAGAAAAAAAAAATATTTTGACCACTCATGAAGCCGCTGTGGTCTCAGTTAAAGGCCGACAGAAATTTCACTGATCTTGCAAGTATACAGGGGTATTCAACATGCGACCCTACAGCTGGTGAACTAAAATACCACAGTTTTAGCATGCTTAAAAGCAAAATTGATGTCTAGGCATGCTGGCATGTGTAGTTCCCCTACTTCTGGAGGGCAACACGTTGGATACTCCTGCACTAAAATGTACAAATACGGATTTTCTTCACCCTTACAGCCTCTAGCAATGACGTTTCAGTAGTATCACTGAATATCCAGACAATCAAAAGGCATCTTCTCAGACATAGGATGCTTCATCTTGACAAGAAAATTAGCTTGGATTTAAACACTTGGCGACTGATCTTCACTTCTTTCTGTAGAGCTAGATCATTAGCACAGGAATGTCTTCCTTCACAATAGAATGTTTATCAGTATTCTTATACTGTATATATGTTCTCTTTACTCATTTGTATACAAAGCTGAAGATCTATTACAGATTACTGATCAGATCTAACAGGTTAGTCTATAACTGTTGAAAGTAATGCCTTTTGTTTAATTGTTTATACATACTTATTAAAGGTGTTTTTCCTCCTCAGGAATTTTATTCTAGAACAGTATCACACAGTAATCTTACCCACACTGCACTTGACATTAGTGGTTTGTCTGTTTCTGTTTTCTGATGGTTTAGAATATTTATGCTTCTACACTGTCTAATCTTTTAAATTTTAGAGATAACTTTGTTTTGCTAAACTTTAGTTCATTTTAGATATTACATTGATAGGGTTCAGCAATCTAATCTAGTACTCAGACTCACTTATGTTAGAGGCATATTTAACTCCTGAAGGTTAATTATCTCTATTAAAAATGTTAATATAATCTCCCGCCCCAAAAGCCTCACAAAATTAATGAGAAAACTGACGAAGCCTGTGGTATACAGGCGAAACGCGTCGATCGCCGAGCTACGGATCGGTAACAAGCTTTCAAACGCTGAATACCGCCACTGCTTTCACTCTGTCTGCCGGCAGACACCCGCCTGGACCCGCTAATACAAGACCCTTAGATTGGACACATACACCACCAGCAAAATTGATGTATAGTGGTGAGTGATTTTTTGGGAGCCTGTATCTGAATTGACTACTTCTGCCTGACTGGAACAAATTATACTCTGAATTCCAATTGACACAAAGTGATACATGGAACTGTACATAGTATCAATCAGAAGCTAAACTACTTATACTCCTAGAAAACTGTTTCAGTAGAGTAAAGCGTTTCTACTGAACACTGCACATCTATTTATTCATTTTAATCGATATCTCTTCTATTCTATTCAATTTCTTTACTCTACTTATATGTTGTCTAGTGTCCAATTGTTTATGTATATATGACCAAACATACTCATATATACAAACAAAACATTTTTTTGTATGTTCTTTTTATTATAATTTATTTTTAACCCAATAAGCATTAGGGACTGTATTGTTCATTTGTACATTCATTTTTTCCTCCTTTTTTCATTTTTATATCGTATATTTAGATATTAATAATCTAAAAACCATTGTATATTTGTATTATATGCCTAAGGATATTTTTTTCTTTAAAAAAAAAAAATATATATATATTTTTTAAATTACTACCTGTATATTCATTTATGGGAATAACCTTTTTTACATAATTATCCTACTGTTTCCTAATGACACTTTCTGTCCTCAAATGTAATCAATTTTATGCCACTATAGCAGCGTTTTTCAAACGCTGTTCTGCAGCATGAGCGGTTGACTTGCAAGGTGTACCGCCATCTGCCAGCTATGCCTGGCACCGCCCGCCAGAGATGCCTGTCCGGCTGCTGCTGTCATCAGTAGCCAGCTCGGGCAACGCTTTAGCACTTCCAAGAGCCAGCCCATGACCTATGGTGACTCATACAGTAGGTTACGCACATCATGGCGCCTGGACTGCCCCTCTGCCCACTACTGCTCAGTGTAACATTGTCCCTTCTCAGGGCTCCTCAATTCTCCCCACTGAGAGGGAAAGATTTCAGGTTACCATTACATATAAAAAATATATATATATTAATGTGTGTAATTAATCTGGGATGGGGCCAGCAAGCAAGGTGTGGAAATACTATGGGGTTCCGTTTCTGGAATTATTGGGGCTGGGGGCAATGAGTGGAATTACTAAGTAAAATAGGGAAATTAATAGAAGGTGTAATAGAAAAAAAAGGAGGGTCAGGGAAATAAGCAACATTCAGTACACTATGTATCTGAAGAAGACCAGCTTTATACTGTCCCAGTTTACTGTCTGCAAAAGAGAGTACCAAGGGTTCCAGATCCCATACAATTTAAGCATAGTATCACAAAGAATGGCAGTTATATACTCCAGAGAAGTCAAATACCACATTTTGTTAATGAAGACTTGCAATGAGGAGGCTTCAGTCTGCTTCCAGTTTACAGCAATCAAAAGTTTAGCCGCATTATAAATGTGGCCATAAAATTTGTTTTAAGGTTTAGATAATGATCTCAGGTTCTTGTTCACATGTAAAGGGTCTTAGGGGATGAGACATAAATCACAATAGACACCAAGGATTGGACTTTGTCCCAATATTTAGATATCAGAGGGCAGTCCCACCACATATGCAAGTAAAGGTCCATACACACTTAACGATATAATGAGCGACGTCGCTCATTTTCCCCCTCCTTGAGCGACGTCGCTCATTTTATCGTTAAGTGTGTATGCCGCCAGCGACGACCGATGCGCGGCCCCGCGGGTCGGCAACGATCGTCGCTGTCGGCAGGGCATGCATGAAGGATGTGGACTGTCGTCCACGACCTTCATGCAGGGCTGGCGGGGGCGTGACGTCACTGAGCGATTTGAGCAGTCATATCGCTCAGTGCGTACAGGCGGCCGCCGACCGGCCGGCCCAGGAGGGGGAAACGTTAGACGATGTCGCTCACAGAGCGACATCGTCTAATGTGTATGGGCCTTAAGAACCAGCCTGACCACAGTGCCTCAATCATTGGTCTGTAGAGCCTGGAAAAATATGATGCAGCCTCTCAGGAACCATGTACCAGCATAAATACACGTTAAAAGACTTTTCCTTTATGTTGGTATTTATAGAAGCTTTAGCCACCCATTGTCTGATGTCCGCCCATTCTTTGTCCTAGACCAGTGGTTCCCAAACTTTTTTGAATTACTGCGCCATAGAGTATCAGAATTTTTTTCACGGCACCCCAGGCCAAAAGTTTCTTATTGAGAAATTTAGAAAAAAATATTAAATTAAGTAATTTATGTTTATAATATGTCATCAAGGTTCAAATATGTGGTGAGGAACAAGATTTGCTTCTGTTTTTCCACATATTTTATTATTGGCAGCCACAAGCACTAGTTTTGTCTATTATATTGACAATAAATAGTTTTAATTTGGTCCTGGACTACCAATCTGAGGCACCCCTGCAAGTGTCCTATGGCTCCCCAGGATGCCACGGCGCACAGTTTGAGAACTGGATGATTTTTTTTTTATTTTTTTTTCTGTGATTTTTACATTTCTTGATGAAATCCCCATCCCACAATCAATGTCAGTTGCCCAAATTATTCTTGTTCAAACAACTCCTGTGCCAGTTACACGCCTATTTCCATCATTAGCCTACATCTTAGAATCAATAGCAAGATGTGGGGTTTGTACATGGGACACAGGTCCGTGATAAAACATGAATAATAATGAAACCATAAAATCCCAATGTTAGTACTATGCTTGGATCAAACATTTTTTAGCTTTTCATGTTCCTCGCTTTAGGAATCTTTGGCTCCTCTGGCCCTTTTCTTACTACAATTAACTCTTTATATAACTGCCCAGAAGCTTTCTTAAAAATTCCAGGTTCATCTGTACATAACATCCTTACTAAAAATTGTAACAGAAAAGAATACCCTATGTCTACTTTTTTGTTTGTTAGAATGTTAAATTGTGAGAATAATCAGGATTTGCCAGTAACCAAATATATTGGGTAACTGCAGAGAATAGAAAATAGTATAGTTTGCATATGATACTTTATTAACCCTAATGGTTCAGAGGGGATGGGGAGGGGGGTAATTATCCAGGTTCAGCAAGCTGTAGAAGAAGAGAAATGTCCTCCTCCTCCATGGCATTTGGCCACAGCCTTTGTCTCTCCCGAGTCCGCAGTATGGCTTAGCCGGGGCCATCTTAACGTATGGGCACACTGGGCAGCTGCTCAGGGTCCCACGATTCTAGGGGCTTTTGAGCAGGGGCAGGCTGGGCTGGAGCATCTCTTTCCATGCCTTCATAGAAAGAATGGCTAGTAGCACTCTGGTTGCCTGGCCACTCTGTTTGTGAAGTACACACAATCAGAACAGCCAGGCAGCATTTTCTCCCTGCCTCCTAGCCTGCAGCCAGACAGTGATTCCACCTATCAGAGTGCTGACAGCCATTCACTGTATGGAGGCATTTAAAGAGACGGCGCAGGACCGCAGAAGTGGTAAGTTATGATTTATTTTAGTGCATTACTTTGCCCGGGGCCTACAATGCTGATTGAACGGCCTTGGTTTTGCCAGCCCTGACTAACCCAAGTCCACCCATGTCTTTAGGCAGAACTATTCAGGTACTGTACTGTAAATGTACTGTAGCAAACTGTAAAATTGTACATATGTGTTAAAATTATGAGAATGAATGACTTTCTGACCTTGGATTGATCAGCAAAAAAGACGTGGGAAATAACCTCTTTAGTACAGTTAGTAGAGATATTTGTAACTGCCTGTGGCTTTGCCTAAACCCAGGGATAAACCAGCAGGGCAGGTTCTAATGCACAAAAATGAATCAGCATTACACATTCTGCCAAGGAAACTGTGCAAAGGCAGGTTTTAGCATGATGATTAACAAGGTGTAAAAGCAGAAATCCGGAGACTAGACAAAATCACTGGCTTAATATATAAAACACTGTGGACCTCATTTACAAGGTGTAAAATGTCCAAACTGCAGCACAAAATCTTCATTTGTGATGCAAAGTGACTTTACTGCGAAATAAAGGGGTGGAAAGGGCACATTTTTAGGAGCATTCACTGATGTGTGGAGGAATATACAGTAATTTAATCTCTGCAATGGACTACATTATTGCACCAGCTCTTAGCTGGCAGAGACTGGGTCTTGTCCTACAGCAGAGCCGGCCTTAGCTATAGGCAGGCTAGGCATTTGCCTAGGGCATTCAAGCATGTCTAGGGGCATCCAAGCATCTCCCTGCAGCATCTCATGCTGAGAGGGACAGTCCGCAAACTAACTGTTACTTTCCAAATGTATTCAATCAGTACTTGTATACACTGCTGTTTACATTTGTCCAAAAAAATGCACACTGTGCCTTAAACTTCCTCTGACATGCTTGAATGCCCCTGACTTGTGAGACCTCAGACAGACAGCAGAAGCCCAGTAAATGCAATTCCTGGACCTGTGACATTTTTACTGACTATATAAGGTTATTACTAGATGGCTTCTTATGATAACACATGTGTATTTTGGAAGACTGCTTCACAGAAACCTGACATCACCTATACTGCTTGTGCACATGGGGGAGGGGGACCCTGCCATCCTGTGTGTGTCCCTTATCTCTGTGCAAACCCCAGGTGTCTGCAGGGACATAACATGGGCAGTGTTCTCCCCACACTTTATTTCCTAGTCAGTCCATACCGTAAAATTCCCCTGCCATCTAGCACTGTAACGTGGTCAGTAAGTTGCGTTGTGCTATTTCTATGTGAAACATCAGTGCAGCGTGACTTTTGGACACATCAGACTGGAGGGCAGAGCATTTAGCTCCCACAGTATAAAGTAAAGTGCATGCAGTTAACGGGAGTAACAGACACCAGCAAACACACTGAATAGTGAAGAGAATGGACAGTTTCTACATGTTTGATACTGATCTTTTTGTATAACCAGCAAGTGTGGCAGTATCTGTGGCAGTATATGTGTATTATGGGCATTACTAATGTGGGGCATATGTGTAAGGTGCATTACTGTGTGGCATTATGTGTATTATGGGCATTACTAATGTGGGGCATATGTGTAAGGTTCCTTTATTGTGTGGAATTATATGTATAATGGTCATTACTGTGTGGCATTGTGCAGAGTTGAACTGGCCCACAGGGTAACCCCCCCGGTGGGCCCCACTACCTGAGCGTTGCAGGTACAGATGCAGAACTAGCGGCGGAGCTAGGGGGCACCAGACAAAATTTTGCCTAGGGCATGAAATTGTCTAGGGCCGGCTCTGTCCTACAGTATATGTTTAATGAGTAGTATTGTCTGTCCCCCAGTTGCATTTCAGCAGAAAAGCTCATTCCTAGATGCACTTTGGTCAATGTAAGGAAGAAACAAAACAAAAACAAAAAATAGGCATTTGATACCTACCCGTAATTCCTTTTCTCGTAGTCCGTAGTGGATACTGGGAATTGCAGATTACCATGGGATATAGATCGGGTCCACTTTAAGAAATTATTAGTGTGTGCTGGTTCCTCCCCTCTATGCCACTCCTAGCAGACACAGTCTAGGAAACTGTGCCCGAGGAGACGGACATACTTTGAGAGAAGAATATAACACACAAAGCGGTGAGGTAACGAACCAACACACAATAACAACAAAGATAGCATAGCTAACCTCAACATAGGAAAGCAATGGCAACTATAAGAAGGGTAGCAACGCTAACCAAACATGGAACAGGGAAAGCAACAGAAAACCCAACCAAAAACTCCTACAACCAGGTAAGCAGGAAACAAAGCACTGAGGCAGGCGCCCAGTATCCACTACGGACTACGAGAAAAGGAATTACCGGTAGGTATCAAAGTCCTATTTTCTCTAACGTCCTAGTGGATACTGGGAATTGCAGATTACCATGGGGACGTCCCAAAGCTCCCAGAACGGGTGGGAGAGTGCTGAGACCCTTGCAAAACTGCCTGACTAAACTGAAGGTCATCCTTGGCCAAGGTGTCGTACCTGCAGAACTTCACGAACGTGATCGAACTAGACCAAGTAGCTGCCCGGCACAACTGTAAGGCCAAGACACCCGGGCAGCAGCCCAGGAAGGACCCACCGACCTTGTGGAGTGGTCCTGAATAGAACTCTGCAGCAGCAGAGCTGCTGAAGTATAGGCTTGTATGGACTGCTTGGAGACAGGGTGACCAATTTTCGTAGCATCATAAAGGACGAAAAGCGAGTCAGACTTCCTGAAGCGAGCAGTCCTTTTGATGTAAATCCTCAAACCCTCACTACATCCAGAGACTTTGGAGCAACGGATGTGTCGGATTATACTCGAACCACAATTAGTTGATTTACGTGAAAGGCCAACACTACTTTCGGCAAAAACTGCAGGCAAGTTCTGAGCTCCTCATGAAATATCAAGTACGGGCTCTTACAGGACAAGGCCCCCAATTCCGACACATGTCGAGCAGAAGCCAAGGCCAGTAACATAACAGTCTTCCACGTTAGGCATTTTAAGTCTACCCTATGTAAGGGTTCAAACCAATCCGACTGGAGAAAGGTCAAGACCACATTGATGCCCCACGGAGCCGTGGGAGGTACAAAGGGTGGTTGAATGTGCATAACCCCCTTTAGAAAGGTCTGTACTTCAGGAAGTACCGCCAGTTGTTTCTGGAAGAAGATTAAGAGAGACGAAATCTGAACTTTGATGGAGCCTAAACATAGACCCTTATCCACGCCTGCTTGCAGGAACAGTAGAAAACGTCCCAGATGAAATTCCACAGGGGAACATTTTCTACCCTCGCATCAAGAAACATATTTCTTCCAAATACGGTGGTAATGTTTGGATGTAACCACCTTACGGGCCTGGACCATAGTTGTAACAACCTTGGATGGAAGACCGTTTGTGGTTAAACTCTCCCTCTCAACTTCCAGGCCATCAAACGTAGCCACTGTAAGTCTGGATAGATGAATGGTCCTTGTTGAAGAAGGTCCTTGAGAAGCGGCAGAGGCCAGGGTTCCTCCAGCGACAAGGTCAGGAGGTCTGCATACCAGGCCCGTTGAGGCCAATCCGGGGCAATGAGAATTGCCTGCAATCTTCCTTTTCGAGTTGTTTTAGAACTCTTGGAATGAGAGGAATTGGAGGAAACAGGTAAACGAACAGGTAAGTCTACGGCATCTACCGCAACCGCCTGTGGGTCCCTTGTTGTGAAGCAGTAACAACAGAGCTTCTTGTTGAGACGAGAAGCTATCAGGTCTATCTGTGGACAACCCCACTGGTGAATGAGTTGTTGAAACACCTGAGGGTAGAGGCCCCATTCCCCCAGATGGAGGTCGTGCCTGCTTAGGAAGTCTGCTTCCCAGTTGTCCACTCCTGGAATGTAAATGGCTGAGATGGCCCTTGCGTTGGCTTCCACCCTGAGGAGTATTCTTGACACCTCTCGTATTGTGGCCCTGCTTCTTGTTCCACCCTGTCGGTTGATGTACGCTACCGCCATGGCGTTGTCCGACTACACCTGGATGGCCTGATTCCGAAGGAGACATGAGGCCTGTACTAGAGCATTGTAAATCGCTCTGAGTTCCAGGATGTTGATTGTTAGAGCAGATTACTGAAACGCCCATGCGTTCCTTGGGTCACAGCCACCCATCCCCGGAGGCTGGCATCCATTGTCAACAGAGTCCAAAACTGGGTATTGAAACTCCAACCCTCCACCAGATGGGAGACTTGTAACCACCATAGCAGGGATATCTGTGCTTTCGGCAACAGGGTTATATGCTGATGCATGTGCAGGTGAGATCCCGACCATTTGTCCAGCAAATTCAGTTGAAATGGTCACGCATGGAATCTGCCGTACTGGCTCGCCTCGTACGAGGCCACTATCTTGCTTAGCAAGCGAATGCAAAGATGAATTGAGATCACGCGAGGTTTCAGCACCGACCGGACCATAGACTGAATAGTCAAAGCCTTGTCCATTGGAAGGTAAACCCTCTGAGACACTGTATCCAGGCTCATTCCCAGGAACTGAATTCTCTGAGATGGTTCCAGGTGAGATTTCAGGAAATTGAGTATCCTTCCGTGATCCTTAAGCAGACGAGTAGTCAAGTCGATACTGTGCAGCAGCTGTTCCTGGGACACCTCTTTTATCAGGAGATCGTCCATATATGGGATTATATTGACGCTCATCATGCGCAATTGTAGCATCATCTATGCCATGACCTTTGTGAGTACCCTTGGGGCTATGGAGAGACCAAAGGGTAAGGCCTGAAACTGGAAATGTTGGTCCAGTACCGCGAACCGGAGGAACGCTTGGGGAAGGGGCCAAATTGGGATATGCATCCTTGATATCCAGGGACACCAGAAACTCCCCCTCCTCCCAGATTTGCTATCACTGCTCTTAGAGATTCCATCTTGAATTTGAACCCTCGAAGATGAGGGTTCAGGGATTTGAGGTTCAAGATCAGTCGTACAGAGCCGTCCGGCTTCGGGACTACAAAGAAACTTGAGTAAAACCCCAGTTTTTACACTGCCTTCTGTAAGGAAACTCTTGCTACCAGTGAAGCTGGTAAGCCTGAACTGAAGAATCTGAGAGGAGGGAGTTCCTGGAATTCCAGCCAATATCCTTGGGATATGAGGTCCCTGACCCAAGGATCCCTGCAGGACTCTGCCCATATGTGGGCGAAGTGTTGAAGGGGAGCACCTACCTGAAAGTTGCCTTGCTGCTGGGGAAGAGGATCCTGAGGTCTGGTCCGAATTTCCAGCAGCAGCTGGTTTACGGGACTTACAGCGAGTTCCTCTAGCAGCACCGGAGGCACCTCTGGCTTTGCCTCTGAATCTGGCCACCCAGAAGGAATGCAGAGAGGGCCCAGGATAGGGATGTCTAGCAGGTGGCGGAGCAGACGGCAGACATGTAGATTTACCTGCAGTTGCCTGAGATATCCACTTGTTCAGTTCTTCCCCAAACAAGGCATCACCTGTAAAGGGAATGTTCTCAACCCTTTTTTTAGAATCAGCATCTGCTGACCACTGTTGCTGCCATAGGGCTCTACGAGCCGATACTGCCATAGCAGTGGTAAGGCCGTTAATGATACTAAGTTTCTTAACAGCCTCACTCATAAAGTTTGCAGTATCTTGGATATGTTGTAGTAATGTAACTATCTTGTCCTGAGGCAGTGTAAGCAGCCCCTTCAGAATCTCATCAGACCATTTTACCATGGCTCTAGAAATCCAGCCGCATACTATGGTAGGGCGTTGGGCTACACCTGCTGCAATATAAATTTATTTAAGAGTGTTTTCAATTTTGCGATCAGTTGGGTCTTTAAGAGAAATGGCCCCAGGTATAGGCAAAACAATCTTACGTGATAGCATGGACACAGAGGTATCCACTGTCGGCGGGTTTTCCCAGAGTTTTCTATCCTCTGTAGGGGAAGGAAATGAATTTAAGCATCCATGTAGGGGTAATACATTTTTTTGTCAGGATTTAACCATGCTGCTTTAGCCAGGGAATCTAATTCCTTAGAAACCGGGAAGGTTGCAGAGGACTTTGGATTCACGTTAAAAACCAATTCCTCTGTCGGTTCTGCTTCCTTATCTGGGATATTGAGTACCTCTCTAATAGCATAAATGAGGGCCTCAACTACTGGGGACAGGGAATTATCCCCGTCCACCTCTGCACCTCCTTCATCAAACTCTGGTAGTTCAGACTCAGAGTCAGATTGCAATAATTGTGGGAAAATAAGATTTTAAACCTACCGGTAAATCTTTTTCTCCTAGTCCGTAGAGGATGCTGGGGACTCCGTAAGGACCATGGGGTATAGACGGGCTCCGCAGGAGACATGGGCACTCTTAAAGACTTTAGATGGGTGTGCACTGGCTCCTCCCTCTATGCCCCTCCTCCAGACCTCAGTTAGAGAACTGTGCCCAGAGGAGACGGACAGTACGAGGAAAGGATTTTTGTTAATCTAAGGGCAAGATACATACAAGCCCACACCATCCACACCGTACAACTTGGAACATAAGAACCAGTTAACAGTATGAAACAAAACAGCATCAGCCAGAGACTGATCAAAACTGTAACATAACCCTTATGTAAGCAATAACTATATACAAGTCTTGCAGAATGTAGTCCGCACTGGGACGAGTGCCCAGCATCCTCTACGGAGAAAAAGATTTACCGGTAGGTTTAAAATGTTATTTTCTCTTACGTCCTAGAGGATGCTGGGGACTCCGTAAGGACCATGGGGATTATACCAAAGCTCCAGACCGGGCGGGAGAGTGCGGATGACTCTGCAGCACCGATTGAGCAAACATGAGGTCCTCCTCAGCCAAGGTATCAAACTTGTAGAATTTAGCAAAAGTGTTTGAACCCGACCAAGACGCCGCTCGGCAAAGCTGTAATGCCGAGATGCCTCGGGCAGCCGCCCAAGAAGAGCCCACCTTCCTAGTGGATTGGGCCTTTACCGAATTTGGTAACGGCAATCCAGCCGTAGAATGAGCCTGCTGAATCGTGTTACAGATCCAGCGAGCAATAGTCTGTTTAGAAGCAGGAGCGCCAACCTTGTTGGCTGCATACAGGACAAACAGTGCCTCTGTTTTCCTAACCCGAGCCATCCTGGCTACATAAATCTTTAAGGCCCTGACTACATCAAGGGACTTGGAATCCTCCAAGCCACCCGTAGCCACAGGAACCACAATAGGTTGGTTCATATGAAAAGATGAAACCAGCTTAGGCAAAAATTGAGGGCGAGTCCTCAATTCTGCTCTATCCACATGGATAATCAGATAATCAGCCCCTTTTGTATATACGGCGAACTTTGAGCTCATGTCTAATTTTCCCACATCACTATTACAATCATACCACCTTGGGCACGCCCGACACCGTCTGATCTTGGAAGCTAAGCAAGGCTGGGCCTGGCCAGTACAAGGATGGGAGACCTCCTTAGAACATCGGGTGTTGTAAATGTACAGATGTTGGAGCGAAATCGGAATGATCCTCTAACTGTTGTGTGTGTACATATTGGGCTATCGGATTCCGCCTGGTTCCAATTGTTTATATGGTTCACGTACTCTCTGTCTCCACATGTTTGTAATAACTTCCCTTGGGGCTCTCCCACCCCCAATAAATCTCCTTTTGTATCATTCTATTATCTCAAATGAAGCCTCTGTATTGTGGCTCCATCTCTTCCTCTGACTGCCTTTCTTTGCTACAACCACCTCTTGATGAAAATCCTAGCAGTTAGCAGGTCCACATACTACAAGTTTGGTGCATCTGGATATGTGCGCTATACATAGGAATTTAATTAGCAATATGTGGTGCTCCTATATTTATTCATTTTCACTTTTTCCATCTTATATCCATTTTTTATGTATACACTAATATTCATATTTGTCCCCCCTTTTTTAAACTGTTGTGCCGTATTTGCTGATTCTACCTTTTATTGTATCTTTTATATATCCATATACCCGTGAGTCAAGGATCAAAATCCAAGAATAAACTATACTCAGGGAACTGTCCCAGGCGATCGATCCTGACTCCAAAAACATGGCCGCGGTGAATACAGAACACATAGGAACTATAGTAGCAGGAACTAGCAGACGGAGGACTCTGTTTCCTGCTCCACGTATGAAGGAACTGGTCCGCCGCAATAAAGATCCCCTTCAATAGAACGGACGTGTCCCGCTATACGGAGCGCGCGCATGCGCACTCTGCAGAACTGGTCCGCCGTAACCAAGATCACATTCAATAGAACGGACGCGTCCCGCTATACGGAGCGCGCGCATGCGCATTCTGCAGAAATGGATACCGGATGTGGGGCGGATGTGAGGTCATACACTGCCCGGACAGGAAGTCCACGGCTATATGATATATTTCATGCCTTACACATGTTTTACTGTATTTTTCAAACAACATTTTTAATATATGATGCTCTGATATGTATAAGTATATTTTATTTGTGTCTTAGTATGCTTTATGGCCGTTTTTGAATCTGTTAACTAATTAACCACAGGAAGTGATGCAAGCACCACTTCCTTCATAGGATGAGTATATATAGTAGTGCTGTCTCTAGTCTCAAATCACCCCTTGATGCAGTCCACACAGGACGAAACGCGTTGGGTGCTACCTTGATCTAACCTCAAACACTAAGTTAAGATATTTACTCCTCTTTTCTTTGAAATTTGATTGCTTTTATTCCTGTATATTTTATGTCCTACTTTTTATGCTCCTTTTCTCTTGGAGTTTTTTTACGAGTATTTTATGCGTTTTTGTGTATGTATTTTTTCTGTATTAATTCCCACCTTTTTAAGACCTGGGTTTGTTTTAGGGCTTCATAGATAAATGATTTTCCTTTTTTACTAAACTGCCTAGTTTTTATAATATTATCTGGCACCAGTGGTCGCCTGTAGTACCTCATTCCCTGTCCACACACTTTTATTCAAGGCATCTATACCAGTGCCTTATCTTACCTGAGGTAAATAGGCTGACGCCCTAATAAACTATAGGGAGTGCCCACTAAGCAGTTCTTTTTGTTTTTTTAGTCATTTTACTGTTTGGTCCTAATACTAGTGTTGATATTAGAGATACTGCATCTGTGGTGCTGACAGCTTCCTTGGTACACACATATATATATATATATATACATACATACATACTCACTGCGCCAAATAAATGTGGCCCCCCCCCCCTCTTTTTTTGCCCTGTGTACTTGTGTTCAGCAGGGGAGAGTCCGGGGAGCCAGCTTCTCTGCAGCGTGATGTGGAGAAAATGGCGCTGGTTAGTGCTGTGGGATCAAGCTCCACCCCCTCAACGGCGGGCTTCGGTCCCGCTCAAATCTTTATACTGGTGGGGGTTTATTTAATATACTGCCTCCGCAGTATATATATATATCAATGCCAGTGTCCCTAGAGGTTTATAATTGCTGCCCAGGGCGCCCCCCCTGCACCCTGCACCCATACAGTGCCGCCAGTGTGTGTGTGAATGTGGGAGCAATGGCGCGCAGCGTTACCGCTGCGCGGTACCTCATTGAAGATCTGAAGTCTTCTGCCGCCTTTGAAGTCTTCTTTCTTCTCATACTCACCCGGCTTCTATCTTCCGGCTCTGTTAGGAGGACGGCGGCGCGGCTCCAGGACGAACGGCGAGGGTGAGACCTGCGTTCCGACCCTCTGGAGCTAATGGTGTCCAGTAGCCTAAGAAGCAGAGCCTATCATTTAAGTAGGTCTGCTTCTCTACCCTCAGTCCCACGATGCAGGGAGCCTGTTGCCTGTTGCCAGCAGTGCTCCCTGAAAATAAAAAACCTAACAAAAGTCTTTTTCAGAGAAACTCAGTAGAGCTCCCCTGCAGTGCATCCAGTCTCCTCTGGGCACAGGATCTAACTGAGGTCTGGAGGAGGGGCATAGAGGGAGGAGCCAGTGCACACCCATCTAAAGTCTTTAGAGTGCCCATGTCTCCTGAGGAGCCCGTCTATACCCCATGGTCCTTATGGAGTCCCCAGCATCCTCTAGGACGTAAGAGAAAGTGCATTTATGAGAGACCAACAGGGGAGGAGCCTGCCTGTGGTTGGCAGCAGCTAACATGAATGTGTCCACCATAAGGGGTCATTCCGAGTTGATCGCTAGCTGCCGTTGTTCGCTGCGCAGCGATCAGTGTAAAAAATGGCTAATCTGCGTATGCACAGCAATGCGCACGTGCGTCATACGGGTACAAAGTCCATTGTGGTATTGCACTGGTTCTAGTGACGATTCCTATCGCACAGACGGCCGCAAGGTGATTGACAGAGGGCGTTTCTAGGTGTCAACTGACCGTTTTCAGGGAGTGCTTAGAAAAACGCAGGCGTGTCGAGGAAAACGCAGGCATGGCTGGGCGTTCGCTGGGCGGGTGTGTGACGTCAAAAGTCGTCCCTCCGTCATTAGAATCAACGCACAGGATAAGTAACTACAGGGCTGGTCTTGTTTTGCACAAAAAGATTTTGCAGGCGCTCTGCTGCACAGGCGTTCGCACTTCTGCAAAGCGAAAATACACTCCCTGGTGGGCGTCGACAATGCGTTTGCACAGCTGTTAAAAACTGCTAGTGAGCGATCAACTTGGAATGACCCCCATAGTCTGTTTCAGGGTTTGTCTTTCTTGTTTAGCTATAGCTAACTCTGAATTAATACTTGTGATCATAGTTTTAAATGATTCCATCCACTCAGGTTCCTGCACATTACTACCCTGTGAAGGTAGTTAGCTTTGGGTACACATTAGGGACCCCTGTGAGGAAGGTGTAAACCTAGCCTTGCATAAAGTACACACAGACTTATTTACAGACATGCTTGAGCAGAAAACACATAGATTAGTATGATAACACAGTCTAGTATTAGTGAGATGGCACACTTATTCCAGACCACCCTGAATGGAGTGGCACAGAGAGGATGGGACCAGCATACTACACCACAGACGAGCAGCGCCCCGCTGGGTGTCTCTTATGTGTATTTTTCCACACAGCGGTATAACCGCTGACTATGTGCTCCCTGCTTTACTATAACCCCCTGGTACCATAAAATTGGTGATTCAGTGGGTCCTGTGGAGGAGCAGTCTCCTCATGCAGCCTATTCAGAGCAGCAGCAGGAAATGGCGCCTTTTAGCCACTTGGTCCCACTCTCCGGGAAGCCCCGCCTCCATAATGGTGTTCGGTCCCTACATGTTATTTATACATGCTTCTCCTTGTGTGTGTAAAAATAAGATTTTAAACCTGCCGGTAAATCTTTTTTTCCTAGTCCGTAGAGGATGCTGGGGACTCCGTAAGGACCATGGGGTAGAGACGGGCTCCGCAGGAGACATGGGCACTCTAAGACTTTAGATGGGTGTGAACTGGCTCCTCCCTCTATCCCCCTCCTCCAGACCTCAGTTAAAAAACTGTGCCCAGAGGAGATGGACAGTACGAGGAAAGGATTTTTGTTAATCTAAGGGCGAGATACATACCAGCCCACACCATCCACACCGTACAACATGGTATATACTAAACCAGTTAACAGTATGAACAAAACAGCATCAGCCAGAGACTGATCTCAACTGTAACATAACCTTTATGTAAGCAACAACTATATACAAGCCTTGCAGAATTTGTCCGCACTGGGACGGGCGCCCAGCATCCTCTACGGACTAGGACAAAAAGATTTACCGGTAGGTTTAAAATCTTATTTTCTCTTACGTCCTAGAGGATGCTGGGGACTCCGTAAGGACCATGGGGTTTATACCAAAGCTCCAGACCGGACGGGAGAGTGCGGATGACTCTGCAGCACCGATTGAGCAAACATGAGGTCCTCATCAGCCAGGGTATAAAACTTGTAGAATTTTGTAAAAGTGTTTGAACCCGACCAAGTAGTTGCTCGGCAAAGCTGTAATGCCGAGACGCCTCGGGCAGCCGCCCAAGAAGAGCCCACCTTCCTAGTGGAATGGGCCTTTACCGAATTTGGTAACGGCAATCCAGCCGTAGAATGAGCCTGCTGAATCGTGTTACAGATCCAGCGAGCAATAGTCTGCTTAGAAGCAGGAGCGCCAACCTTGTTGGCTGCATACAGGACAAACAGTGCCTCTGTTTCCCTAACCCGAGTCGTCCTGGCTACATACATTTTTAAGGCCCTGACTACATCAAGTGACTTGGAATCCTCCACGTCACCCGTAGCCAAAGGCACCACAATAGGTTGGTTCATATGAAACGACGAAACCACTTTAGGCAGAAATTGAGGATGAGTCCTCAACTTTGCTCGATCCACATGGAAAATAAGATAGGGGCTCTTGTGAGACAAAGCCGCCAATTCGGACACCCGCCTCGCAGATGCCAAGGCCAACAACATGACCACTTTCCAAGTGAGAAATTTTAATTCAACTGTTTGAAGAGGTTAAAACCAGTGTGATTTAAGGAACTGTAACACCACATTAAGGTGCCACTGGGGGCACAAAAGGAGGTTGGATGTGCAGCACTCCCTTTACAAAAGTCTGGACTTCTGGAAGAGAAGCCAATTCCTTCTGAAAGAATATAGATAAGGCCGAAATCGGCACCTTAATGGAGCCTAACTTTAGGCCCATATCCACTCCTGTCTGTAGAAAATGGAGGAAACGACCCAGCTGAAAATCTTCCGTAGGAGCATTCTTGGCTTCACACCAAGATACATATTTCCTCCAGATACGGTGATAGTGCTTCGCCGTTACCTCCTTCCTAGCTTTGATTAGAGTAGGGATGACTTCCCCCGGAATACCTTTCCTAGCTAGGATTTGGTGTTCAACCGCCATGCCGTCAAACGTAACCGCGGTAAGTCTTGGAACACACAGGGCCCCTGTTGCAACAGGTCCTCCCTGGGAGGAAGAGGCCACGGATCTTCTGTGATCATTTCCTGAAGATCTGAATACCAGGCCCTTCGAGGCCAATCTGGGACAATGAGTATTGTCTGCACTCTTGTTCGTCTTATGATTCTCAATATTTTTGAGATAAGTGGAAGCGGAGGGAACACATAGACCGACTGAAACACCCATGGTGTCACCAGGGCGTCCACCGCCACTGCCTGAGGGTCCGTCGACCTGGAACAATACGTCCGAAGCTTTCTGTTGAGGCGTGACGCCATCATGTCTATTTGAGGAAGTCCCCAACGAATTGTTACCTCTGCAAAGACCTCTTGATGAAGTCCCCACTCTCCTGGATGGAGATAGTGCCTGCTGAGGAAGTCTGCCTCCCAGTCTACTCCCGGAATAAAGACCGCTGACAGATTGCTTACATGATTTTCCGCCCAGCGAAGAATCCTGGTGGCTTCTGCCATTGCTGCTCTGCTCCTTGTCCCGCCCTGGCGGTTTACATGCGCCACGGCTGTGACGTTGTCTGACTGGATCAGAACAGGTAGGTTGCGAAGAAGATTCTCCGCATGTTGTAGGCCGTTGTATATGGCCCTTAATTCCAGCACATTGATGTGTAGACAAGCCTCCTGGCTTGACATATTCCCTGAAAAAAAAAAAAATTCTTCTTGTGTGACTGCTCCCCATCCTCGGAGGCTCGCGTCCGTGGTCACAAGAACCCAATCTTGAATGCCGAACCTGCGACCCTCTAGAAGGTGAGCACTCTGGAGCCACCACAGGAGAGAGACCCTGGCTTATCCTCCGGATGCATCTGTAGATGGGACCCTGACCACTTGTCCAGAAGGTCCCACTGAAAGTTCTCGTATGGAACCTGCCGAACGGAATGGCCTCGTAGGCCGCCACCATCTTTCCCAATACTCGAGTGCATTGATGAACTGACACTCTTTTTGGTTTCAGCAGGTCCTTGACCATGTTCTGGAGTTCCTGGGCTATTTCCATTGGGAGAAAAACCCTTTTTTTTCCATGTCCAGAATCATGCCCAAAAATGACAGCCGAGTTGTCAGAACCAACTGCGACTTTGATAGATTTAGAATCCAGCCGTGTTGTTGTAGTACTCTCAGGGAGAGAGACACGCTTTTTAGTAACTGATCTCTTGATCTTGCCTTTATCAGGAGATCGTCCAAGTATGGAATAATTGTGACCCCCTGCTTGCGCAGGAGCACCATAATTTCCGCCATTACCTTGGTGAAAATTCTCGGGGCCGTGAATAGCCCAAACGGCAACGTCTGAAACTGGTAATGACAATCCTGTACAGCTAATCTCAGGTACGCCTGATGAGGAGGATATATGGGGACATGAAGGTATGCATCCTTTATGTTTAGTGATACCATAAAATCCCCCCCTTCCAGGCTGGAGATCACTGCCCAGAGAGATTCCATCTTGAATTTGAACCTCTTCAAATATAGGTTTAGGGATTTTAGATTCAGAATTGGTCTGACCGAGCCATCCGGCTTCGGGACCATAAATAGGGTTGAATAAAACCCTTTCCCCTGTTGCACTAGGGGAACCCTGATAATCACTTGCTGTTGACACAGCTTTTGTATGGCAGCTGAAACTATTTCCCTCTCTGGGGGAGAAGCTGGCAAGGCCGATTTGAAAAATCGGTGTGGAGGCACATCTTCGAACTCCAGCTTGTAGCCTTGGGATACAATTTCGACCACCCAAGGATCCAAATCCGACTGAACCCAGACTTGGCTGAAGAGTCGAAGACGTGCGGACTCCCGCAGCGGAGCCCCAGCGTCATGCGGTAGATTTTGTAGAGGCTGGGAGGATTTTTGTTCCTGGGAACTAGCCGTAGCTGGTGTTCTTTTCCCTCTACCTCTGGCGAAGAATGAAGAGCCACGCCCCTTTCTGAACTTATGAGACCGAAAGGACTGCATCTGGTATTGAGGTGTTTTCTTCTGCTGTGGGGGAACGTAAGGCAAAAAAGAAGACTATCTTTATCTAGGGTGTTAATGTCAGATGACAAGTTATCTGCCCAAGCTGCAATTGCGCTACCCACCCATGCCGACGCTACTGCAGGTCTGAGCAGGGCTCCCGTAGTCGCACAAATTGATTTTAAGGTAGTTTCCTGCCTGCGATCCGCAGGATCCTTTAGGGCCGCCGTGTACGGGGACGGTAGTGCCACCTTTTTGGATAAGCGCGTCAAGGCCTTGTCCACCGTGGGCGAGGATTCCCACCATACCCTGTCCTTTGAGGGGAAAGGATACGCCATAAGAATTCTCTTGGGAACCTGCAGTCTCTTGTCTGGAGTTTCCCAAGCCTTTTCAAATAAAGCGTTCAGCTCATGAGATGGGGGAAACGTTACCTCAGGTTTCTTTTCCTTAAACATGCAGACCCTCGTGTCAGGGACAGAGGGGTCCTCTGTGATATGCAAAACATCTTTTATTGCAATAATCATATATTGAGTACTCTTGGCCACTCTTGGGCGCAACCTTGCATCATCATAGTCGACACTGGAGTCGGAATCTGTGTCGGTATCAGTGTCTGCTATCTGGGAAAAGGGACGTTTATGGGACCCTGAAGGGTCTAGTGACACAGTAACATCCATGGATTGACTCCCTACTTTGTCCTTGGACTCTGCTTTGTCCAATCTCTTATGTAATAAAGCCACATTAGCATTTAAAACATTCCCCATGTCCAACCAATCAGGTGTCGGCTGTGCCGACGGAGACACCACCACCATCTGCTCTGCTTCCTCCGTAGACGAGCCTTCCGCTTCAGACATGTCGACACACACGTACTGACACCCCCACACACACTGGGATATATGAAAATGGGGACAGACCCACAATAAGGCCCTTTGGAGAGACAGAGAGAGAGTATGCCAGCACACACCCAGCGCCACTAGATACTGAAACAGAGTCCCAGCTTGTACAGCGCTTTATATATAGAATTAGCACCAAATAAATGTGCCCCCCCCTCGTTTTTGCCCCCTGTCACTTGTTCAGCAGGGGAGAGTCCGGGAGCAGCTTCTCTGCAGCATGCTGTGGAGAAAATGGCGCTGGTTAGTGCTGGAAGATCAAGCTCCAACTCCTCGACGGCGGGCTTCGGTCCTGCTATTTTTATTATACTGGCAGGGGAATTATTATATACTGCCTCCGCAGTATCTATATACGTGTGCCAGTCTTATGTGAGGTAAAAATTGCTGCCCAGGGCGCCCCCCCTGCGCCCTGCACCCTTGCTGTGCCTGTGTGTGTTGTGGGAGCAGTGGCGTGCAGCGCGACCGCTGCGCGGTACCTCATGAAGATCTGAAGTCTTCTGCCACCTTTAAAGTCTTCTTGCTTCCTATACTTACCCGGCTTCAATCTTCCGGCTCTGTGAGGAGGACGGCGGCGGCGTGACTCTGGGACGAACAACAAGGACGACACCTGTGTTCCGACCCTCTGGAGCTAATGGTGTCCAGTAGCCTAAGAAGCAGAGCCCATCAGTCCAGGAAAGTGGGTCTGCTTCTCTCCCCTCAGTCCCACGATGCAGGGAGCCTGTTGCCAGCAGTGCTCCCTGAAAATAAGAAACCTAACAAAAGTCTTTTCACAGAAACTCAGTAGAGCTCCCCTGTAGTGCATCCAGTCTCCTCTGGGCACAGGATCTAACTGAGGTCTGGAGGAGGGGCATAGAGGGAGGAGCCAGTTCACACCCATCTAAAGTCTTAGAGTGCCCATGTCTCCTGCGGAGCCCGTCTATACCCCATGGTCCTTACGCAGTGCCCAGCATCCTCTAGGACGTAAGAGAAAAGAGTGCGCAACCCCCTTTTACAAATATAACGCCAGTGTGGGTACACAGCGGGCACCGCGGCCCATAGCCGAGTGATCACTGTCCATTCATGCCGCCATTTGCACCGGGGTTCCGCTCACCGGGACCCCGGTGCATCATTCACCGCACCGCATCTGCTTCAGCATCTGTTAGGGGTGGCGGCATGCTGCCGATGTGGGCTCACACCCGAGGGGTATGAGAAACATCACCTCAGGAGCTCAGTGTCCTGTCAGCAGGGATACGAACCATTAACTCTGAGGAAGTTGGTTCGGTCTCCCCCCCTCCCCCCCCCCCCCTTAGTCCCACGACGCAGGCAGACTGGTTGCCAGGCAGTGCTGCCTGAAAATAACAAACTAAAATAAATTCCTGACTAAAACTCTCTGGAGAGCAACAGAATGCACCCGGTTCCTTGGGCACATTTTCTAAACTGAGTCTGCTAGGAGGGGCATAGAGGGGAGGAGCCAGCACACACTATTAATTTCTTAGTGTCAGACTCCAATGGACCCGATCTATACCCCATGGTAATCTGCAATACCCAGTATCCACTAGGACGTTAGAGAAATCTTCAATTGCTCAAAGATGCCGCATGTATAAAGGCAGCCCCTATGTCCATTCACACGTTGGGTAGTGTCAGAAGGCTAGACTAGTGAGGTTTACATCTTTGCCCATTGAACCTCTTCAGTTGTTTAGTATATCTGCACACACCTAGTGCACTTCCAGATAGTGCATATATACCGCGATGTAGCCAGCGTGGACGAGTGCAAAACAAAAGGGTTTAGCAGTGCACAAGGACCTTATTCAGGTTTGTTAGTAAACCAAAAAAGCACACTCATTGGCAAAACCATGTTGCACTGCAGGTGGGGCAGATGTAACATGTGCAGAGAGAGTTAGATTTGGGAGGGGTGTATTCAAACTGAAATCTAAATTGCAGTGCAAAAAAGATTGCAGCCAGTATTTACCCTGCACAGAAACAATATAACCCACCCAAATCTAACTCTCTCTGCACATGTTATATCTGCCCCACCTGCAGTGCAACATGGGTTTTCCCATTAGTGTGCTTTTTTGGTTGGGCAACAAACCTGAATTACCCAAGTGTGCATCACAAATTAGCACCTATATTTCTGCATAGTAGTACTGTATGTTCAGTACAATCAGTGACAACACTAGGAGATATAGCCCTAGCAAAATTGTAGAAATACACATCATGAAGCAATGAAATGAGACCCCAATAAGACACTTATTGATTCTGCAATCACACCCATGATGATTATCATTAATTATCTTCACAATGGATTAGCCTACATAAGCCAAAAGAAAATAGCTGCACTATACGTAATGCTATATGTTTACCATTCTATGGGGGTCATTCCGAGTTGATCGCTAGCTGCCGTTGTTCACTGCGTAGCGATCAGTGAAAAAAACAGCTAATCTGCGCATGCACCGCAATGCGCACGCGTGTCGTACGGGTACGAAGTCCTTTGTAGTTTTGCACTGGTTCTAGCGACAATTCCAATCGCACAGCCGAACGCAAGGAGATTGACAGGAAGTGGGAGTTTCTGGGTGGCAACTGACCATTTTCTGGGAGTGTTTGGAAATATGCAGGCGTGGCCGGGCGTTTGCTGGGCGGGTATCTGACATCATTACCATGTCATTTGTCGCAGAAATCATCGCACAGAATAAGTACATTAACTACAGGGCTGTTCTTGTACTGCACAAAATGTGTTTGCTGCCGCGCGGCTGCACAGGCGTTCACACTTCTGCAAAGTGAAAATACACTCCCCCGTGGGCGGCGACTATGCGTTTGCACGGCTGCTAAAAGTAGCTAGCGAGCGATCAACTCGGAATGAGGGCCTATATGCAAATACGGTAATCTGCAAAAAAAAAAAAAAAATACTAATACCCCTTTTCCACCGAAAAACCCAGGTCAGACCCCATTTACAGTTGTTTCTGGGTGCAGTGTTTCTGTTTATCCCCATAGGCTTTAAACAGGACCCGGGTTGAATGATTTGGGTCACCCATTGAAACTGCGGCGTTACCTAGGTAACTGGGCCTGGATTATTTATTTGGGACCATTTTCCACTGAGATGCGACCCGAGTTGACCTGGCAATAACCCTGGTATTTGCGTCAGTGGAAAAGGGGTATAAATTTAGTTATATTTTTGTTTTCAATGTGAATATGATCTGCTGTATTATTTACTTTTTAAAAACAGAAGGAAAAATCACATCTACAGACAGTAACAAAGCAGTTCCGCCGAGTAGACCAATCACATCATAAACAGTAAGAACCATGCAATGATCAATGAAGGAATACGTTGTGCTGTGTGTAAAGAGACTAAAGGGGCATACACACTGTGTGATACGCTCCTTCAGCTATATCGCACAGTGTGCTCCCTTCCCTCCTGGGCCGCCTGTAAACGATATCGCTCAGTGACGTCACGCCGTGGCAATACATGCAGTCTTGGCCAACATAGCCATAATTGAGCTACATGCACAGACAACAGAGGGGACCGTTAACGACCCGGGCTATCCTATTAGCCCAGATGCCGGCACTTATCAGGACTAATGTTGGCGCTAATATAAGGCAGTCCTGTCAACTCCCCATGTACCACAAAAAATAAATCCCATAGTGTATTTTAAAAAAAGAAAAGAGGGGGGAAGGTGTGTGGCTGGGGGCCCAAATCGGCATCTTACCTAGGTCTCATGATGTCTAACGACGTTGCGACGACACATTGAGCCGCGAATTGGAAAGGGCGGGTAAGCCATCAAGTCAGTCTTTAGTGTGCCCAACATTACTGTAGAGGAAGAATGCACAATACCTGGCCTGGGCCAGCAATTTATGGTCCTTCAGTGGTACCATTACATGTATATAATGCATGTTTACTTCATATGTAACGTTTTATTTCATTTAAACACTTCCACCAGCACTATACAGAAGGGAATATTGTGTAACAAATTCCAAGCTGTGCTGATGACAAGAAAGAAGAAGAAAAAAAAAAAAAAGGATTCCTGAGTTGAGAAATGTAACCAGTGAATGTCCAGCCCAGAAATGGAGGTGTGTAACAAGTACATTATTCACAAAATAAACTTATAACATACATTACATGATACATGTCACGGAGCCGAAGCCTTGGTGGACTCCGAGGTGGCTTCTCTCCCTGCCATCCCGGTGGGCACGTGGTGCTGCGGCTGGCGGTTCCCCGGTCCATAGGCGCCGCCATGTCAGTTTGTAAATCACGTCAATGGGAGAGGAGCAGGAAGTTTAAAAGGAGTATCGTCGCTGCAAAGCTACCCCCCAGGCTCACGTTTCTCAGCTACAGAGTTCCAGTGCTTCCAGCACACAGTGTATCTCTCAGCTACAGAGTTCCAGTTCCATTGCTTCCAGCATACAGCGTGTCTCTCAGCTCACCGATTCCAGTGCTTCCAGCACACAGTGTATCTCTCAGCTACAGAGTTCCAGTTCCAGTGCTTCCAGCATACAGCGTGTCTCTCAGCTCACAGATTCCAGTGCTTCCAGCACAGTGTGTCTCTCAGCTCACAGAATCCAGTGCTTCCAGCACACAGTGTGTCTCTCAGCTCAGATTCCAGTGCTTCCAGCATACAGCGTGTCTCTCAGCTCACAGATTCCAGTGCTTCCAGCATACAGCGTGTCTCTCAGCTTACAGTCTCCAGCGCTTCCAGCTCTCATTCAGTGTTCTTCAGCATCATTCTTAAGTCATCTTTCATTCTGTGTTCTTCAGCATCGTTTACAAGTCATCGTTTCATTCCTCATTCAGTGCATCGTTCACAAACTTAAGTTATCTATTAATCCTAAATGAGGAAGACCTACATTCGGCCATCTCTATTTCGACCCAACTACGGTTTTACTTCCCAACCATCGGAAGAATCCCCAAGTTCTCAATTCTCTCAACCCAGGTCCGTGACAATAATGAAGTATATTTTACACAGTATAATCTCTACTCTTTCATAAAAGGAGATCTTGATTAATTAAAAAAAAAACATTACATTACATTACATTAAACTTATATTTCTAAGAGTAATAAGAGAAGATTATTTATTCTTAATGTACGTATCAGTCTATCTAGTCTTCAAATCTCTTGGCTTCCTTATCTTCATTGATAATGTAATTTGGTTCCTACCACTTTTGGTTCTGGGTTATAAATAGGAGTCTGGTTATATTTTTTTAATATTTTTTTTTTATATCTTTTTCATACTTTATTTTCTGTTTAACTTGATTTGATGACCAAGTGTTCCATGGTAAGGTTATGCTGAGCTTTTAAACTGATTTACTGAAATAATCGAAAATGTAAAAATCTAAGAATATAAACTTATGGAATTAGACTCATTTTTTGCATTTTATATGTGATGCTAGTTTATTATATAAGGAAATTATTATTTCAAGCAGGGAAACAAAATATTCTACTTTCATTTCTTTTTCTCTTCTTTTTTTGCAATAAATGCAGGCTATGTTACGTAACCTGAAAGTAGACCTATTAGCATTGAACTGCCTGAGTGATTCCATTACCTTCCATACAACTATACTAATTTGACACTTTGACGTATGTAATCCACAAACATTATATTTAACCTGCTAAAGGCAATTCAAAATAAATAATGTCATTTTAGAGTTAAGTGTAGGTGCTGTAATGATTACAAAGCATAACATCATACACATCAAGAGAATATTTATGTAATTGTTGCTCTGACATGTACTTGGTATTTCGTAACTACATAAGCTGCAAAGTTGACATTAGCTACTTTAGAAATGTTGCTAAAACACCAAACAAAAAAAAGTATTTTCAGATAAACACATTATTAATACAACATGAAAAGAACAAGTAAGCTTTAGGGGGGTATCCTATTAGCTGCGGCAAATAAATGCAGCTAATGGATCACCATGGGGCTATCCAATTAGCCTTGACCACCGGCACTTATCAGTGATTAGGCACACAAAGCAGAATCCCCAATAAGATGCCCTCAGAGGCCTGCTTTTCAGCAATGACACATGGGTCAGCGAACTTATCCCAGATCGTGTGTGTTATCGCCCAAAAATGGGTCATTTACTGCATGGTAAAAACAATTTAGCTGGACCAAGTTTTTTTGCCTAGCACTTTTCGCTATTTTTTAGGGCGAATGGGGATTTGCCCTATTCAATAGCAGGGCCTTTTTTTTGCCTAGGCGGCACATTCAGCAGGAGCAAACAAAAACATGTGGATCGGTGAATCCACATGTTTTCGCACCTGCGCCGGTGAAAACGCAGCCCGTTTTCATCGATTTTTGAGGCACTTTTCGCCAAAGTGAAAAGTCATTGGCGAAAATGCCTTAAAAACAGACGAAAATGGACGAATACGCAGGGGGGTGAATTCGATAGCTCTGAAATAGTTGTAGCTATTTGAATACCCCCCTAATAGAGCAATATCATAAGGCTAATGCTAGTTACTAAAACATGATAGTGTAAGTCGACCAGCTTGGTGCCCAGTTCTAGTTATTAAAACACAGTTTATCTCTCAGCTACAGAGTTCCAGTTCCAGTGCTTCCAGCATACAGCGTGTCTCTCAGCTCACAGATTCCAGTGCTTCCAGCACAGTGTGTCTCTCAGCTCACAGAATCCAGTGCTTCCAGCACACTGTGTGTCTCTCAGCTCACAGATTCCAGTGCTTCCAGCATACAGCGTGTCTCTCAGCTCACAGATTCCAGTGCTTCCAGCATACAGCGTGTCTCTCAGCTTACAGTCTCCAGCGCTTCCAGCTCTCATTCAGTGTTCTTCAGCATCGTTCTTAAGTCATCTATCATTCTGTGTTCTTCAGCATCGTTCACAAGTCATCGTTTCATTCCTCATTCAGTGCATCGTTCACAAACTGAAGTTATCTATTAATCCTAAATGAGGAAGACCTACATTCGGCCATCTCTATTTCGACCCAACTACGGTTTTACTTCCCGACCATCGGAAGAATCCCCAATTTCTCAATTCTCTCAACCCAGGTACTTTTTTGTAATTGGATATTTTTTATTTCACTTTTTAGACTAGTGCCGGAGTTGATCTTTTGTGGCTGATTAGTAATAGTCATGTAAATAAGGAAGTGGGAGCACTACAAAAATAGGTGAACACCAAATTAAAATATTAATTCTTGCAAAGAATTCACAATGTGAAGTGTCGGTGGTATATTTTTTCCTCAAGCCATAACGAACACCAGTGAAACAAAGTCAGCTGTCTGTGAACACATACCTAAACATACAAATATGTTTTTATACTAATCACAAATTCATGAGACTGAAGGTGGCACAGCTATAGCAAACCCTTAGAAAAACATCCTGAATAAATCCTATATAGTAAAAGGCTAACACTGCTCCTCACCTCCGTAGGGCGAATTAAAATGTTTTCCACGTCAGCGGCCACCAGATGTCGCGTGATGAAGCAATTCAAGTGTTACTCCATTCAGGTGCCCACATCATGAATTAGTCATTATTAATCCCATCATAAATAAGTCTTTATTGAACTGTTATTAATTAAATGGGTTGGGTATGGGATACCGGCTGTAAGGATGCTGGCAGTCAGAACACCAAAACTGCATCACGACTGCCATAATCCCAAAAAATGCGAGCAATTTAACTAACCCTAACCCTCCTCCCTGAAGCCCAACCGTAAACCTCCCCGACATATTTACATTTGGGATTCCAGAATCGGCATTTGAACAAGTGTCAGGATTCCAACACCGAATTTCTGACCTCCGGCATCAAGTCCATCGGGGCTACATCCCAAATCAAATATAAACAACAGAGCAATATGTAATTATAAATACTAGTACCTTAATAAATAAATTCTTCTTCTATTTTAACCAGCTAGACAGTTTATACAGAATGTGGTTTGAGCTATATTGCCTATCAGAACCAGGTGTGAAAAACAAAACTGTCTCTTTTTCTAGTTTTTCTTTTTACTTCACTGTGACCAATATAAATGATGTAAGCTTCATAACATGGAGGATTAACAAGAATCAAGTTTATTTGTTGTGATTCTACTATAACAACAAAAGACTACACAGTGACAATTTGATATACATCACCACCTTTTGTCCCTCAAATATAACTACTCAAGTAATATAGCTGTTGTTATGCTCCAATAACCCTTCTCAACAGCTGAAGTTTAGCCGACTAATCCTATTTTCTTCAAAAGCTTGTGATACTTTTCTACAGGTAGCATCTTTATAAAGATGTCAGCAATCATGTACTCTGTTGAACTGTACTCTAAATCATGAATACCTTGTTTTTCTAGAGTTCTCAAGAAATGATATCAAAGTGTTTGGGTCTTGGGTTAATTTGTTTTGTCTGTATTAGTGCAAGACATCCATGGGTATGTTTAAATATTTCTGTCAGTTTTGCCTGCTTTTGTCCCATTCCAACTAACAACTGTCTCAACCATATCCCATCATTATATACTTGTTATATAGGGGTGGCTTAAGAGGTGTCCTGGCAGGGCTATTACCCGGGGCCCTGTGGCCTTTGGGCACAGCTACAGTCACCACAATAGCACAATCTGTGACCGCTGACTATTCATTGATGGCTAAAGGCCGCCGGTCCCTAGCACCCAGTGGCTCTCCAGAGAGGCGTAACCTCACACATGCTCCTCCTTTGCATGTGCAACTTACTTCCAAATCTTGGCTCCCGGTGTCCTATACAGTGGATATGCCCCTGAGTGTCCAGATATAAAGGAAGGCCATACAGAAACCAGCAGTCAGACTGTGCTACCACCGCTTGCTACTAGTGGCACATTGCAGCCAGTCAAAGAAGAAGGTAAATTGGAGTAGACTGGCTTTTGAGGTGACACCGGTACCTGAAGTGACAGGGTGCAGAATACTGGAGAGACAGAAAGCCAAAGGCTGGAGAGACGGAAACAGGAGGCTGGAGTAACATGGGAAAGGGGGCTGGAGTAACATGGGGTAGGAGGCTGGATAAAGAGGAGGCTTGAGTGACAGGAGGCAGGAGACTGCAGTAATACTGGGGCAGGAGACTGGATTGACAGGGGGCAGGAGGCTGGAGTAACACAAGGTTGGCTGAGAGGAGGCTGGAGTGACAGGGTACATGAGTCTGGATTAACATGCGACAGGATGCTGGAGTAACAGTGTAGGAGGCTGGAAAGCTATAACATTTTGCAGGAGGCTGGAGTGAAAGGGGGCAGGAGGCTGAAGTGACAAAAGATTGGAGTGACAGGAGGCTGCAGAGATACAGAAAGCAGGAGGCTGGAATGACAGGACAAACATACAAATATCCCTAGCGCTTGATAACCACCAATCTTATGCAACAATTCAAATATTTATTTAGCAGCTCCCAGTTTGATTCTACTGCAAAATCAACAATTATAATAACTAAAAATGGAGGCAATCAAATTACCAAGGGAGAGCTTCATTCATTTAATAGAAATTTGTGATACACATCACAGACATATAAAAACAGCAACACAAACTGAACAGATATAGTATTCAAAATTTAAAACAGTCACTTTCCTCCAAGCTACAGTTCATACAAGGCAGTTGTTTTGAATCAGCAGAATATATATTCATAAAGCTGCCAGCCAATGTTCATTTAATTTGATTAAAGCTGGGTTTTAAACAGCTCAGTAGATGATGAAATGTAGATGGTCATTAGAACATGCTCACCTCCTGCAATGCGGTTATGTATTTTCATTGGCAGAGAACGCTGTGCTTTAATAGTGAAACATCACGGAAGTCGCCTTCCTTCTCTGTCCAATATCTTTAGCAAGATAATTCTTCTGCAATTCAGCGTAGAAAGAATATTAGCAGGATGCCCCAGATGATCAATCGGTTTAACCTGGCTCAAACCTCCAGCGCCTACAGGTGTAGCGGGATGTCCGCATAAAGCTTTCCCAGCCGTTACTCATGGAGGGAGCGGGGCAGGCAGTTCACTTCGCTGTAGTTGCCGACCAGTATATGATGTGGCTGTCTTCAAGCCGACTACTACTGCTGTGGAGTAAATTGCCATCAGCCTAAATAGAAGCTAGAGGAAGGTTTTAAAGGTCCCAATCTTTCTCCTTACGCGTTTCTCCGCAAGAATCATGCAGCGGTTTTGTCAGAGGATTTCCTCTGACGAAACCGCTGCGTGAACTGCCTGCCTGCCTGTACCTGAAGCAGTGTTGTATTCCTGAATTATAATGAAATTGACAAACTCATACAGAAAAATATTACTTCAAGTTATTGCAACACCACAACTTGCATATAACTAGGTATATGGGCGAATATGAACAATTTCCATCCAACTCAACATCAGACCCACTACAGAGTGTGTGTGTGTGTGTGTGTGTGTGTGTGTGTGTGTGTGTGTGTGTGTGTGTGTGTGTGTGTGTGTGTGTGTGTGTGTGTGTTAAAACACTTTTTACAATGTGCGAGATAAACCATACAAGAGACTATGACATATACGGTGACTAAAACTTGTAGTATTATACGCATTGAATGGAAAAATCCAAGTGCTGTGCATCCTGCCCAAGAAAGAACCATCTGAGGCAGCTATGTGGGGCGCACTGTGTAGGTTACATATGGGAGGGGACACAATTAACAGAAGTGTAACATTCAGGTGGTAGGGGAAGACAAAATAAATAGAAAAGGTAGGAAACAGCAGTATTAAAATAATGTTGACAGCACTATAAAAACTATCTGTGGCGGAACTACCGCTAGTGCAAGCAGTCCCTTGCACTGGGGCCCGCCACTGTCCAGGGGCCCAAAGCCAGTGCGGCATGTAATGAGTCAAACTGACTCATTTCCAGTGGCGGCACTGCCGGAGACAATGGATGCCGATGGGCCCCAGCTCTGGAGGGGGGCACCTCTTCTCCATTGTCCCCAGCTTTCGCCATCCTCTAGCAAGAAGCACCCGCAGAACTACCTCCCGTTCCTGCACTACATGCCCTGCTTGCTGCTGGCCCCCTCTGACGGTCACCAGGTCCCGCCTCTCTGCTTGTGCAGCAACAGTGGCATGCAGAGAGGTGGGACCCGGTCACAGTCAGAGGGGGTCATCAGCAGCCAGGGCATGAAGTGCGGAAGCAGGAGGTAGCGCCGCAGCGGAAGCTGCGGGTGCTTGTTGCTAGAGCTTCCTGGCTACTGTGGCGCAACATGCAGAGAGTCGGGTCCCGGTCAGTCAAAGGGGGACAACAGCAGTCAGGGCATGAAGAGCTGGAGCAGCACCGCAGTGGAAGCTGCAGCTGTCTGGCTTCAGTGTTCTGGAACAATAAAGCTTTTTTTCTGCTCTGCACACGTGACGTCCATGCACTAAATGCAGTTCTGATTAGCCTTCCGCTGCTGATCTCCATGAGGAGCTGCAAGAAGAGCCCAGGTAAATTAAGCAGCTGCAGACAGGGAGGAGGGTGTTTGGGGCCGCTGATAGCATGCAGGGGGAGAGGGGGTTGCTGAGGCTGCATACACTATAAAGATACACAGTAGTGAAGCGGGCTGCTGCTGCAGAGATGAACAGGGCAAGGAGCTGATGCTACACTGTGGGAGACACAGGAGAGGTGGGTGTGCTGCGGCTGCAGAGACATAGGAGGTGTGCTTTGATTGTGGGGAGACACACGGGGTGAGCTGAGGGTATGGAGAGATGGGCCCAAAATTTTTTGCTGCTTGTCCAGCTGATGTCCATGGATGATTCTGCTCGTCTCCAACCAGCAGCAGTGTTGTGCTGCTGCTGCCGGCAGCAAGTGGGAGGAAGCACACACAAAGTGGCTACAGCCAGGGGGCAGTACTAACAAGAGGGGGAGGGTCCCCCTTTCTGAAGCACCCTGGCACCTCCAAGGCTTAATCCAGCCTTGGTCACACGATTGCCATGTCAGGTGCTGTGTGATGCAGATTATTTTAATGAGATGATATTGTAGGACTTTCACAAAAATGCTCTTAGTATTGTATGGAATTCACTAAAATGCTCTCTGTATTGTTGGGCAGTCACAATAATGCTCTCCTTATTGTCTGGCGGTCATAATAATGCTCTCCTTATTGTCTGGCGGTCACAAAAATACTCTTAGTATTGTAAAGCAGTCACTAAAATGCTGTTTGTATTGGTTGGTGGTTACTAAATGTTCTCCGTATTGTCTGACGGTCACAATATGTTCTCTGTATTATCTGCCGGTCACAATAATGCTCTCTGTATTGTCTGACGGTCACAATAATGCTCTCTGTATTATCTGCCGGTCACAATAATGCTCTCTGTATTGTCTAACGGTCACTAAAATGCTCTTCGTATTATCTGGCTGTCACAGTAATGCTCTCTGTATTGTCTGGCGGTTAAAAAAATACTCTGTATTGTAAAGCAGTCACTAAAATGCTATTAGTATTGTATGCAGTCCACTAAAATGCTCTTTGTGCTGTCATGTGCATGTAGTTCATTTTACAAAGTCGAAGAGTTGGCATGGGAGAGGGGGGCACCAACATCTATCTTGCCTCTGGGTGATTGGGATGAAGTTACGCCACTGCTCATTGCATGCTGCTGTGTGCGGCGGGCCACCGCCGCCCGCCGAGCAGAGGATCAGCAGAGACGCAGTGGCCAATGGAGGGGGGGGGGGGGTCGGGAGGTGAGGAGGGAGCCGCAGCAGCGCAATGTAATTGGTGGAGGCACTGCTGCAGTCCCTCTCCTTCCACATAGTCTGTCCTCCACCGCTGTGAATGCTGGGATGTGCTTCCCTCATCACAGCGGCGGTGGGCAGCCTAGAGGGACAGCAGCAGCAGCGCCTCCACCAATTACACTGCACTGCTGCGGCTCCCGAGTTCCCCTCCCTCCTCCTTCTTCTCCCCTGCCCAGGATATGCGGCTGCCTGCACCGAGGAGCCTGACTGCCAGCGGAGACAGTAAGTATCATCTATTCTTTATTTCTGTCTATCTATCTATCCATCTATCTATTTATCTATCTATTCTGTCTGTCTTAATATGTAAAAAGGGGACGCTGTCTGCGTAATGTGTATAAAGGGGACGCTGTCTGCCGTAATGTGTAAAAAAGGGACGCTGTCTACCGTAATGTGTAAAAAAGGGACGCTGTCTGCTGTAATGTTTTAAAAGGGGACACTGTCTGCCGTAATGTGTAAAAACGGGACGCTGTCCGCCGTAATGTGTAAAAAAGGGGACGATGTCTGCCGTAATGTGTAAAAAGGGGCCCTACCTGTAGTCAATTCAAAGGTGAACTCTGTCTGCCGTAATGTGTTAAAAGAGTACGCTGTCTGCCGTAATGTGTAAAAAGGGGCCCTACCTGTAGTCAATTTGAATAATGGAGACTACTGTTGATATTATTTTGTGGCCACACCCCTTCCCCATGAAGTCACGCCCCTACACTTTTGCGCGCAATGCCCCTGTTTTACATAGGGGGGGGCTCCGATGCCGTTTCTTGCACACAGCGCTAAAATGTCTAGTTACGGCACTGTTGGTAGGTATCCATTTCCCTGGCCCTGAGCAGGTCCACCTCACCAGATCCTCTCCAGGGTTGAGGGGGTGGACTTGGACGGGATGAGGGGGGCCAAAGCATTTTGACGCACCTGGGCCCACCGCTCGCTAGTTCCGCCACTGATGGTAATGTTAACAAAATCTGAAAATAAATAGAGCAAACTGCAGCAAGCCTATCATCTCCCTCACTGGCGTGTGAAGTCCTGTCACATCCAGAAGTTTGTTGTGAGCGACTGGGCCACAGAATGAGACTGTCCTGAACCCAGTCTCTGAAGTACATGGTAACAACAGAATAATAACCAAGGTGACATAAGTAAGCATGAGTGAGGACAGATTTTTGGAATGATATCCTTAGACTGCTGGATGATTCTAGAAATTAATGAGATGCCTGAAGAGGTACGTTTACAAGATGGGGGATAGAAGAAATTTTTGTTGTCAAGAAATTCTTGAAATGAAAATAAATTACTTTATACGACCGCTTTGATTTTTTCAAATGCAACAAAACTTAAATATATGATTACACTTTTTAATTAGTCACTAGTTACATTTTTTTTATATGGTCCCACTATCTAACAAATAATAATAGTTTATATAAAATGTGTAGCTGATAAATAATAAAATGATTCAAACCAAATTAGAAAAAAGAAAGCCCTACTAAAAGATCATATTACTATGTGCACACCCTTGTGTGAGGAAATATTTGCTAGGTCAGTAAGTTATTCCGTACAAAGACCAAAATAAACATAACTCTAATTGCACTCATGACTAATGAAAGAACAATTCATGCCACCAGTAAATAGAAGCAAGTACATTTGTTAGCACATAATGAGTGTTAGATCCAAACAAGTTAATGTTTAAAATTTGTATTGTTTCTCCTGGTCAACATTTTTATTGAGAGCAGTCACAATTAAATTAATTTGCAGGAAGAAAACATTGTGCTTGATTATGTAATTGTAATATTATGTACAAGCAAATGATAACGTTATCGACATGTAACGAGTAAATTGCTAGCATGCCAGCAAAGGCACATGTGGAGCCGTCTCACATTCCTCTTTCCTACTCTTGCATCTGAGTGTGTTGAAGATTCGGGTGGTATTCATGTGACCGCCTGTCAGCTGACCAACAGTCACATGACCTCCTCCACCAGCCCGACGGGTCACTGTCCCGATGGTCGGCATGCCGACCAACAGGGACTATTTCCACTCGTGGGTGTCCACGACACCCATAGAGTGGGAATAGAACCCGTGGCGAGCGCAGCGTGGCGAGCGCAGCGAGCCCGCAAGGGGCTTGCTGCACTCGCCCCTCCCCGCCGGGATCCCGGCGTCGGTACGCTGCCATGATCCCGGCGTCGGTAAGCTGACCGGCGGTCAGGAGACCACCGGTCAGCCGTACTACACCCGAAGATTCTAGTGTCCTAGATTGGTTAAGCAGTTATTTTTTCCAAAGGAGAGGTAATTATCTTGGCACAAACCAAACTTTAACATGAATCATTGAAGTGGTTTGGTCTGATAGGATGTAAGCTATTAGTTTTCCTCTAGAGATAGGACGTCATAGGTCTCATTTACTGACACTTAGAAACAGTAAATAAAATAACTGTCAGCAAGGATGTTTTATTTATGTCTACCTATGCAATAGTATGACATTTTACTTACATTTCTAAACTACACTGAAAATGCACTGATCCAGTTTTTGAGACCAGTCTCTGATGTTTTCATTTTTTATACATGTATGTTTAAATTACATAATAAAAAAAATAGACCAGCAAAAATTGTGGATTTCAGTAAATTGAATTAAACGCATTCAGAACTTTAATTTACAAAGTCTAGAGCTTCCTACTGATAAACATATTCTGTGCTGAGGTAACTTGAAGCTTTCACCAGCGTAGTCAGGTTTTGGGATGTCCAATAACATTTTCAGAAGTGTCTGAATGTCAGTGATTGCATGTCAGTGATTGACAAGGGTGCTGAAAGGTGGGTGTGTACAACGTGCCATGGGCCATGTCTGTCTATGCAACTAACATTTTCTTTTCTTAACCTCACAATTGCTAACAATTGCATTGAGTGGTGGTGCACAGACGCAACGTGCACCGCTGTATTGTGCAAAGTGCAATACATGCTTTTCTTAGTAGAGGACTAGAGATGACTAAGTGCTCCTATGTGCTATGCACAACTCTGCCTCAACAAGAAGATGAGCCCATAACCTCTTCAGCAGCGTGCTGGTATAAAATGGTGTCCTATAAGCATATATGAAGGGGGCCCCAAGAAATTGCTATAGCAAGGCTTAAAATTCCTCTTGGCAATCATAAGGATGCTAAATGAATGTAAAACACTAGTGGGTATGAGCCCTAAAGAAAGCAATAGAAATAAAGAAATCAATTTTATAATGTTAGTTCTCTGAGCTTCTCTTTGGGTCCTGTACCTCTACCCCCACTACATCGGCTTCCTACCTTATCCCATTCCATTACCAAGGAGGAGGCAGAGCGGCCATGTCACAGGAAAGCTTTCGCCCACTTCTGCTCCTCCATGTCAGCTTCCTGCACTCAGTGTGGGGACTCGGAAGGGAAAACAAAAACACTGACTGAGTGAATCAATGTTATAAGTGCCTCCTAATCCTTGGCATCCCAGAAAACGTGAGAACTTCCCATGTTCTTTTAACTGTTATAGTCAAGATTGTCTTGCCTGCACAGTCTATCTAGCCTAACGATACCGACCCCACGGGAGCGTGCATCGGGATCGAATCTGTATCGCAAGCTGCCTTACACCTTGAGATATGCACTAACTTTTCATAAGATTTTGACTATATAGTCAAAATCTTACAGATGTATATCACCGTGTGTACACACCTTTACTGATGGTAAGCCCATTAATGAAACATACTTTGAGCAGTTTCCTATGTACAGACAGTGTATAATGGATCTCATCAATTGTTAATGTTAAATTATTGGTTTAGTCTATCCTTTATCACTAGAATGGAGCCCACGTTATACATAGAAGAACGATTATTGCAAAATTAAATTCAACCAATTAGATGTCTTGTACACAGTGAAGAGAAAACATTTGACACAATGCATTGTCAGATGAAATCTGCTAAAGGCGACATAGCATATTAAACACTTGTAATGTATGTCTGCTGAGTCAGTTTTCTCTATTCATTATCACTGTTGGAGTTTCTCAGTGTTATTTCCATTTGGTTCCCCATTACATCTTGCTTTATGAGAACCTAGATGGACATCTTAGGATATAAACTGCTACATTTTCATCATCTGTATATGCAATTAAATGGTAAACCTTAGCATAACATCTGTTGCTAGTTACTTAATGTTGTGAGTTGTTCACACTAGGCCTCAAGTACAACATTTCCATTCTACAATATAGCTTAACAATCCACTGTATCCTTCATGTAACCAATGCACCCATTTGAAAAAATGCTAACCAAGATGCCACATGGTTAGGAAAGGAAAGAAATGGGTACAGGAACATACAGTATAAGTAAACTTTCCTTTCCTTTATTTACTTTTTTACTTTTGTAAATAAAATCTTTTCATTAGATATTTTCAAGTGAGTAGTCAAGGAAAGGGGCACCCAAAGAAAATGGGGGTTGGAAGAGGATGGCAGTACATTTTTCTAAAGTGCTTACAGCAGGGCCGTAATGACTAGGGGTTTTCAATCAGTGCTGCCGCCAATGGCTGATGCAGAGCTGCCTGGAGAATCCTTCTGATACTCAGGGCACGCACCCTGCAGCTCTGTGCTTAACTTCCTGGTACAGACAGCCCCTCCCCATTGGCATGATATCACATGTTCCGAGGGTGGTAAAGGCGCATGGCACAAAATCACCCTGTGCTGGCTTACAGAAAATGGTCATGTACAAACCACTTATTATGGTACTCAACTAAAAATAGCTTAAGTGAAATACTGCCTTGATCTTGTGTTGACTATGCTAAGTTTCTGCATTTTCTAACAATCCTTTCCCTCTCTTAAAGCACAACCTTATCATCTGCAAACTCTGCTCCATTGCTTCAAGCTCAATGTCACTGAAGTCTTCCAAGCCTCTTCTGACCTGCAGACATATGATAGCTTTTGATTTTCAAGAACTTTCTACCTCTCTGCAACAACTGCTCTCACCAGTTTCTACTTTCACTTCTCCTGAGATTGCTGTATAGCACCTTAACCAAACTCTAGAACTAGCCCTTGATGAAGTGACTACAGCTACCAATCACACTCCATGTAGACATAGGGGTATATGCAATTAGCGGCGAATCGCGGAAATTTTTCGGCCGTTTTTCAATTCGACACAATTCGACAGTCTAATTTCGGCAAGTGGGTGCCGAAATTGACCATATGCAATAAAAAACGGATTCGACAGTCCCGCTGACGAAAAACGGCCGATTTGACGGATTTTGTTCCGTTTTTTTTAAAAACGGGTAAAAACACGGAAAAAAATGGCGCGGGGTCCCCCCTCCAAAGCATAACCAGCCTCGGGCTCTTCGAGCTGGTCCTGGTTCTAAAAATCCGGGGGAAAAATGGACAGGGGATCCCCCGTATTTTTAAAACCAGCACCGGGCTCTGCGCCTGGTGCTGGTGCAAAAAATACGGGGGACAAAAAGAGTAGGGGTCCCCCGTATTTTTTACACCAGCATCGGGCTCCACTAGCTGGACAGATAATGCCACAGCCGGGGGTCACTTTTATACAGTGCCCTGCGGCCGTGGCATTAAATATCCAACTAGTCACCCCTGGCCGGGGTACCCTGGGGGAGTAGGGACCCCTTCAATCAAGGGGTCCCCCCCCAGCCACCCAAGGGCCAGGGGTGAAGCCCGAGGCTGTCCCCCCCATCCAAGGGCTGCGGATGGGAGGCTGATAGCCTTGAGAAAATGTAAAGAATATTGTTTTTTCCAGTAGTACTACAAGTCCCAGCAAGCCTCCCCCGCAAGCTGGTACTTGGAGAACCACAAGTACCAGCATGCGGGAGAAAAACGGGCCCGCTGGTACCTGTAGTACTACTGGAAAAAAATACCCAAATAAAAACAGGAGACACACACCTTGAGAGTAAAACTTTATTGCACACCTGCCGACACACACATACTTACCTATGTTGACCCGCCGACTGCCACGTCTCCTGATCCGACGATCCGGGGTACCTGTGAATCAAATTATACTCGCCTCAATCCAGTGTCCAGATATAAATCCTCGTACTTGGCAAAACAAATAAACGCACACCCGGACCAGGGGACTGAAAGGGGTCCCATGTTTTCACATGGGACCCCTTTCCCCCGAATGCCGGGACACCACGTGACTCCTGTCACAGAGGTCCCTTCAGCCAATCAGGAAGCGCTACTTCGTTGCACTTACCTGATTGGCTGTATGCGCGTGTGACCTCAGACAGCGCATCACAAAGCCTCTCCATTACTTTCAATGGTGGGAACTTTGCCGTCAGCGGTGGGGTTACCCGCGGTCAGTCGCTGACCGCGGGTGACCTCACCGCTGACGCAAAGTTCCCACCATTGAGTATAATGGAGAGGCTTTGCGAAGCGCTGTCTGACAGCTCAGACGTGCAGCCAATCAGCAGAGTGCCAGGACGTTGCGCTCGCTGATTGGTTGAAGGGACCTGTGTGACAGGAGTCACGTGGTGTCCCGGCATTCGGGGAAAGGGGTCCCATGTGAAAACATGGGACCCCTTTCAGTCCGCTGGTCCGGGTGTGCGTTTATTTGTTTTGCCAAGTACGAGGATTTATATCTGGACACTGGAGTGAGGTGAGTATAATTTGATTCACAGGTACCCCGGATCGTCGGATCAGGAGACGTGGCAGTCGGCGGGTCAACATAGGTAAGTATGTGTGTGTCGGCAGGTGTGCAATAAAGTTTTACTCTCAAGGTGTGTGTCTCCTGTTTTTATTTGGGTATTTTTTTTCCAGTAGTACTACAGGTACCAGCGGGCCCGTTTTTCTCCCGCATGCTGGGACTTGTGGTTCTCCAAGTACCAGCTTGCGGGGGAGGCTTGCTGGGACTTGTAGTACTACTGGAAAAAACAATATTCTTGTCATTTTCTCAAGGCTATCAGCCCCCCATCCGCAGCCCTTGGATGGGGTGGACAGCCTCGGGTTTCACCCCTGGCCCTTGGGTGGCTAGGGGGGGGGGGAACCCCTTGATTGAAGGGGTCCCCACTCCCCCAGGGTACCCCGGCCAGGGGTGACTAGTTGGATATTTAATGCCACGGCCGCAGGGCGCTGTATAAAAGTGACCCCCGGCTGTGGCATTATCTGTCCAGCTAGTGGAGCCCGATGCTGGTGTAAAAAATACGGGGGACCCCTACTCTTTTTGTCCCCCGTATTTTTTGCACCAGCACCAGGCGCAGAGCCCGGTGCTGGTTTTAAAAATACGGGGGATCCCCTGTCCATTTTTCCCCCGGATTTTTAGAACCAGGACCGGCTCAAAGAGCCCGAGGCTGGTTATGCTTTGGAGGGGGGACCCCACGCCATTTTTTTCCGGGATTTTACCATTCCATCTAAAAAAAAAAAATTTTAAATATATAAATAATACTTGTGCCTCCCAAAAACACAAACCAAGTACCTAATCCCTTCTAATATAAATAGATATGCTATTACCAATAAAAAAAACACCAAAAAAAAACCATGTTTTACATTTTTTTTATTAGATTCACCCACCAAAGTGTGGCGGATTGAAAATGACGAATTTACGGTCTAAAAGCACTGTTGTCGAATTTCCAAACTTCAATTGAATATACTTTTGTCGAATTGCCGCATTTGTACCATTGCAGAAAAGTCGAATTTGACAAATGTCGAATTTCAAAAAGTCGAATTTTGAAAGTCCGTTTTTTTGACGGAAAGTACTGAATTGCATTGTCGATTTTTTTTTTTTTTTGGGCGAAAAAGTCCAGTTTTTCGCCAATTTCGGGAATTCGACCTCAATTGCATATACCCCTTGGATGTTAATGCTGAATGCCACGGTTATCAAGACACCTTCAAAAACTTTCACGTAGTCAGTTGTGTAAATCTCATACACCAAGTGACTTCCTTACATATAAGACTATCTATCACTCATCATGAGGTTCTGGACAATGCCAAACAAACATTTCCAATTTCTCATCTCTGCTCTAGGCCAAAGTGACTTTTTAATACATTTAAATCACTTCTTACCCCTCCCACAGTCAACCCACCAAGTACTACCAGTGCACAAGATAATGCATTGTCATCCACTGTCACAAGCCTCAGGCTTATATAGACATATAAATACAGTATGCAACCAGCTAGGCAACTCTCAATAATACATATATTTCCATGGTGAACAATCTGCTCCAAAGTCAGTTAATTCTATTTATTGTAATATGACATGGGAGAGACAAAACTGGACTTTATATAGCTACTGGAAAAGTCCTCAAGCGAAATACAGATAATTCATTCCTCCTGCCCATTACGGTAACTACAGTGCTGTGCTAATGTTTTAATTATAAATGTGCACTCAAACTAATTTTGATTAATTACTGATCCTATGTTTTCTACTTTGCTTAAGGCAATGGAATTCTTGATAAAGGAGATGTAATGTGAAAATTATTTTCCGTATTATTCATCTTTAACAAAGACATTTGCAGTTCCTACCTTGAACACAAGTACCCCATATACTGACACTGTTAATAGGGCACCCAAAAAAAATACTGTTGCGTGCTTTTAATTGATAAATGTTTAATTAATGCACAAAAATAAAAAATAGGATTTTAACACCTACCGGTAAATCCTTTTCTCTTAGTCTGTAGAGGATGCTAGGGACTCCGTAAGGACCATGGGGTATAGACGGGATCCACAGGAGACATGGGCACACTATAAGACTTTGAATGGGTGTGAACTGGCTCCTCCCTCTATGCCTCTCCTCCAGACCTCAGTTAGAAAACTGTGCCCAGGGAGACGGACATTTCGAGGAAAGAATTTATTGTTTAAACACGGTGAGTGTCATACCAGCTCACACCTCGAACATACCGCAGAACGTGGTATTCAATAGAACACCAGCCAAGGGCATGAAAAATTACACAGCATCGCACAGCAAAGGTCCTCTACACGAAGGGAAACTAGACCGTAGCGTCTAGTTTCCCTTCATGGAGAGGACCTTTGCTGTGCGGTGCGCGATGACGTCATCGCGCACCGCACAACTAAGGTCCTCTCAATGAAGGGAAACTAGACGCTACGCGTCTGGTTCCCTTCAAAGCGGGGGGCACAGTGGCGGATCTTGCCCTGGTGCGGCGCCCTCCGGATGGCGCCGGCGCCCTCCGGAAGGCGGCGCCCCGGGCAAAAGTACCGCTTGCCCGTGGCAAGAACCGCCACTGAACACAACCTGTGTGTCAACCCAACCAATAAGAAGATACCGCATGCCATGGCATGAACAACATCAGCAACAGCCTGACAGAAAATAAACACCACAAGAGTGTAACCCTAACCAATAACTGCAGACACAGTACGCACTGGGACGGGCGCCCAGCATCCTCTACAGACTAAGAGAAAAGGATTTACCGGTAGGTAATAAAATACTATTTTCTCATACGTCCTAGAGGATGCTGGAAGGACCATGGGGTTTATACCAAAGCTCCAGACCGGGCGGGAGACTGCGGACGACTCTGCAGCACCGATTGAGCAAACATGAGGTCCCCATCAGCCAGGGTATCAAACTTGTACAGCTTAGCAAAGGTGTTTGAACCCGACCAAGTAGCCGCTCGGCAAAGTTAAACCGCCGAGACACCTCGGGCATCCGCCCAATAAGAGCCTATCTTCCTAGTAGAATGGGTCTCCCCCGACTTCGGTAACGGCAATCCAGCCGTAGAACTAGCACGCCGAATCGTATCACAGATCCAGCGTGTAACAGACTGCATAGACGCAGGCGCCCCAATCACGCTGAGAACATACCGGACAGAGCCTCTGTTTCCCCAACCTGAGCCCAATTGGCGACATAAATATTCAAAGCCCTGACTACATCAAGAGACTTTGAATCAGCCAATGCTGAAGGTACCACATGCATCAAAATAGGCTGGTTTCTGCGAAACACAGAAAACCCCTTTTGGCAGAACTATAATCCGAGTTTTCAATTCCGCTCTATCCATATGGAAGATCAAATAGGGGCTCTTGTGAGACAAAGCCGCTACTTCCGGCACCCGCCTTGCGAACGCCAAAGCCAAAAGCATGACCACTCTCCAAGAGAGAAATTTTAACACAACCTTTCATAAAGGTTCCAATCAGTGTGACACAAGAAAACAAAACACCACGTCAAGGTCCCACGGTGCCAATGAGGGCACAAAAGGAGGTTGGATGTGCAGTACTCCTTTCACGAAAATCGGAACTTCCGGAAAGGTGGCCAATTCTTTTCTTGAAAAAAAATTTATAAGGTTAAAACCGCACTGAAATGGAGCCCAACTTTTAGGCCTGCATCCACACCTGCTTGCAAAGAATGGAGAAGACCGACCCAGCTGAAAGTCTTCCGTAGTAGCCCTCTCGGATTCACACCAAGACACATATTTACGCCAAATACGGTGGTAAGGCTTTGCCGTTACTTCTTTTCTAGCCTGAAGAAGTGTGGAAATGACTTCACTGGGAATACCCTTTCGGGTTAGAATGTGGCGTTCAACCACCACGCCGTCAAACGCAGCCACGGTAAGTCTTGATACACGCCCGGATCTTGCCGTAACAGTTCATCACGTAAAGGAAGAGGCCAGGGATCCGCTATGAGTAAATCTCAAAGAACTGGATACCAAGCCCTCCTTGGCTAGACCGGAACAATGAGGATCACCTGAACCTTTGTTCTTCTTACGTTTATCACCTTCAGAAAGAGGGAAAGCGGAGGGGACACATAGACCGACTGAAAAACACCCCAGGTGTCACGAGGGCGTCCACTGCTATAGCTTGAGTGTCCCGTGACCTGGAACAATATCCCTGAGGTCTTTCATTGAGGCGAGACGCCAACATGTCCAATTGAGGTACTCCTCAAAGACTTGTCACTTCTGTGAAAACTTCTCGATGACGACTGTATTTCTCCCGGATGGAGATCGCGTCTGCAGAGGAAATCTATTTCTCCGTCATCTACATCCGGAACGATGACTGCTAATATATCGTTTGCCTGTCTTTCCGCCGAGCGGAAAACTTTTGCGGCTTCTGCCATTGCCGCTTTTCTCCTTGTTCCGCCCTAGCGGCTGTCAAAGTCAGAAAAATATCACGATGCACACTGCCATATTTGCACCTCATACATGTCCGCGCTGCGCATGCGTGAGCTCTCCCGTGCGTGCGCATACTCGCTGTTGCGTGCACCCGCAGGCGCACGGTATGCGCATTTACGGTAGAGTTTGTGTTCGTAGCGTGCGACTCAATCGTTACATAATTTAACCATATAATGTATTTTATAAGTTAATATTCCCCTGAGTCCAGCAGGTATCAGTGGGTCTCAAATGGCTCTTTGACCTTAGAGATTCCCCAAACAATAGTTTGCATGTTGGGAGGGCTTCACATCTTCATATGCATAGTTAAGCACAGGAATAGTAATTGAAGATTAATTGTATTCCAAATCAGTATCTTTCCCGCAGACGGAGTACAATAGCCTTTAATTACACTGAGCTTTGAGACTCAATGAGGAGGGCCAACACCTGTGTTTACGAATGGGTTAGGGTTTGTCTCCAGAAGAATGATTGCTGAGATGTCATTGTCTCAACTGAAAGTGGACATCATGAATATCGAACAAAACCCAGAGACAGGGTTTTGTTTTGTATTCGCCAAACAATAGCTCCCCAGAAGACAGGAATGTGTTAGTCATCACCCAACATTTTGCATAACCAAGCTCACATGCTCAGCTCCCTGATACAAGACAGCCCACATACTGTGAAAGACACACTTCCTGTTGTTGACACACCCCCACAGCTGGAATGCAGGTATGATATTATCCACTGGAAATCACAGGGCTCACTCACTCACACAGCTACCTGGCACCCAGCAGCATGACGGCTACATCCCCAGGACTGACCTCCAAGCTAAAGGCTAAGTATTGAATTCACATGGCTAGATAAGGAAATATAGACAGATTGCTTTGAGGTCAATGGTGCTGGTTTAAATAGGATATTGTAACTTGTTTGTGTGATAGATCTGGGAATATGTGCTGGTAGCAATGGCAGGCTGATATGTGTGGTTACATTGTGATCTGGTCTTGTGATGAATATGCTCTGGTTATTAAGATGGTTCTAGGAAGTTGTTTGGAATGTGAAATAAGATTAGTTTGTTTGTAAGAAATGGCTGCTGCTGGGTGTCTTCCCCTCCCCCTTTCAACCATGTGTTGCAGTCTTTGGAATCATTGGAGTTTTCCCAAAATGGAGTCTAGCTTCTGTCCCATGCGGTATTGTAGGGTTGTGTATATAGGGAAAGCCAGTATGGGTAAGCTCAAGTATTTTCTCCACAAAGATTCTCAGCATTGACTAACATGCGCAGCGATTGTTCCTCACATGTGTAAGCTTCTCTGCAATCATATTGTCTTTCGTGTTATTATGGGCCATATCTCTCTCTCTCTCTCTTCTCCTCTTTCTCTCGTATTCTCTTAAATGTAATAGTATTGTATTGTATTTCCTGTGTAGTTACCTGGTTAGTTAGTCTATGTTATATTGTAGTGTATGACTTGTATTGTATTATTCTTTTTGCAAGTATAACATTCATATAAGGCGTTAGACCCTAAGCCCGGTAGTTGTGTATTTATTATAGTGTTAAGTATTCACAGAGCGTCGGTGACGCTCAAACAGCTTTTAAGTTAATAAGGTTACACTGCATTACATCTACACATTGTCACTGCACAAATGTTTACAGTATAAGTACATTCCTTAAGGTATAGTTAAGGGAGTACCCTTGCGGTACTTTTTGCGCCAATTGCGTACTGTGTTCTTTAACCTTTAACGTGTTTTTAATAGGACAAATATTATATACTTTGTCACGGCTTACTTACGCCACTGCTGTTAAGTCGTCCGACAGAAATAACACGGGCAGATTACGAAGAGTATGTTCGTCGAAAATAGCTCTTAATTCAAGAAAGTTTATTACCAACAAGCTTTCCAGCTTGACCTTTTCCTCTGGAAATACTTCCCTTGGAAAGACTGCTCCCCAGCCTCGGAGATCTTCATGCATGGACACCAGGATTTAATCCTGGATCCCGAACCTTCGTCCCTCTAGGAGGTGAGACTGTGCAGACACCACAGGAGCGATATCCTGGCCATTAGGATTATATTCCGGTGCATGTGCAGGTGAGACCCGGACCACATTTCCAACTGGTCCCGTGAAAACCACTCTGGCATTTGACCTGCTCACCGAAAAGGCCTCTTAGGCCGCATCCGTCTTCTTAATCAACGGAACATATTGATGGATCGTCACTGCAAATCTGATCCGACTCTGGACCCTCAGACCTCTTTCCACAGGAAAACACAGAACCTCAACCGTTCAGTATCTACTCTGATACCCACCTCCGACATCAGCGTCATTGGGAACAACAGCCATCCCTGTGTTGAAGAACAGTCAGAGAGAAACAATGATTTGGAGCACTTGTTTTTTGACCTCGCCGTAATCAGGGGAGCGTCTCAGTACAGAATAACAATGGCTCTTACTATTGAAAGAAAACCATCATACTGCCAACACTCAGGTGAAATGGCAAAGACAATCCTGGATATCAACCCACGTAGGCTGAATGCTGAGAAAAACGCATTTAAACCCTTTTTCTACATTTATGTGCTGGAGATCCCTGGCCTGAGAGATTCCATCCTGTAGTTCAACTACGTAAGTAGAAGTCCTTGTTTTTTTTTTTTTTTTTTTTTTTTTTAACAGGGACAGCAGGGCAAAGTCCTGAACCTGACGCAACTCTGGTATGGCGTCGCGTACTACCTCCCCTTCCAGAGGGGAATCGGTAAGATCTATTTGAAAAATCAGTGAGGGGAATCATCTGTAAACTCCAGTATGTCCCCCTTTGGATTCTATTATCAACTCCCAGGTCCAAGTCCATTCCCGGACTGACGGAAGAGTATTAGACGAGTTCCCACCGGTGTGGGCTCCAGCCAGATAGACCCAGCGACATGCGGTGGATGTGGTAGAAACAGAAGACAATATCCGCTTCTGCAAACCTAACAAGGCTGCAGAGCTCTTACCTATTCACCTTCCACTATCTGCACAGAAAGGGAAAAAAGAACGGTATTGAACCGGTTAAAATGACTGCATCCCACAAAAGAATGCGTCACCAAGCATTGTGAGGGAATCTAACTGACGAAGGTAGACCTACCAGTGGTATTCGCCGAGAGTGACTTAACTGAGGCATCCCCAAACAGGGAAAAATTGGGCGTGGCCACGCTCCAGAAGGGGTGTGGCCACTGAAAATGGCCCCCAGTGCCAGTTACATTGCCCCACAGTGCCGGATACATGCCCCACAGTGCCGGATACATTGCCCCACAGTGCCGGATACATTGCCCCACAGTGCCAGTTACATTGCCCCACTCAGTGCCAGTTACATTGCCCCACTCAGTGCCAGTTACATTTCCCCACTCAGTGCCAGTTACATTGCCCCACTCAGTGCCAGTTACATTGCCCCACTCAGTGCCAGTTACATTGCCCCACTCAGTGCCAGTTACATTGCCCCACTCAGTGCCAGTTACATTGCCCCACAGTGCCAGATACATTGCCCCACAGTGCCAGATACATTGCCCCACAGTGCCAGATACATTGCCCCACAGTGCCAGATACATGCCCCACTCAGTGCCAGATACATGCCCCACTCAGTGCCAGTTACATTGCCCCACAGTGCCGGATACATGCCCCACAGTGCCAGATACATTGCCCCACAGTGCCAGATACATTGCCCCACAGTGCCAGATACATTGCCCCACAGTGCCAGATACATGCCCCACTCAGTGCCAGTTACATTGCCCCACAGTGCCGGATACCATGCCCCACAGTGCCAAATACATGCCCCACAGTGCCGGATACATTGCCCCACAGTGCCAGTTACATTGCCGCACAGTTCCAGATACATTGCCCCACAGTGCCAGTTACATGCCCCACAGTGCCAGTTACATGCCCCACAGTGCCAGATACATTGCCCCACAGTGCCAGATACATGCCCCACAGTGCCAGTTACATGCCCCACAGTGCCAGTTACATTGCCCCACAGTGCCAGATACATTGCCCCCCAGCGCCAGTTACATTGCCCCACAGTGCCAGATACATTGCCCCACAGTGCCAGTTACATTGCCCCACAGTGCCAGATACATTGCCCCACAGTGCCAGTTACATGCCCCACAGTGCCAGATACATGCCCCACAGTGCCAGGCCCCACTCAGTGCCATTTACATGCCCCATTTGGTGCCAGTTACATGCCCCACAGTGCCAGATACATTGCCCCACAGTGCCAGATACATTGCCCCACGGTGCCAGATACATGCCCCACAGTGCCAGGCCCCACTTGTTGCCAGATACATGCCCCACTGTGCCGCCGGACTCACCCCCCCCCCCCCCCGTGCCGCCCACAGTGCCAGTTACATGCCCCACAGTGCCAGATACATTGCCCCACAGTGCCAGTTACATGTCCCACAGTGCCAGATACATGCCCCACAGTGCCAGGCCCCACTCAGTGCCAGTTACATGCCCCATTTGGTGCCAGTTACATGCCCCACAGTGCCAGATACATTGCCCCACAGTGCCTGTTACATTGCCCCACAGTGCCAGATACATTGCCCCACAGTGCCAGTTACATTGCCCCACAGTGCCAGTTACATTGCCCCACAGTGCCAGACACAAGCCCCACAGTGCCAGATACATGCCCCACAGTGCCAGGCCCCACTTGTTGCCAGATACATGCCCCACTGTGCCGCCGGACCCCCCCCCCCCCCCCCCCCCGTGCCGCCGGACCCCTCCCCGTCACTTACCGGCCGCTTGTTGCTATGTGAGGGGAGGAGAGCGCAGCGCCTCTCCTTCCCCTCACCGCTCCAGGTCTCCGTCGGCTGTCTGGCGCCGGTTCGCTAGCCAATCAGAGCTCGCGGACCGGCAGCCAATCAGGAGCCGGTCCGCAAGCTCTGATTGGCTAACGCCGGAGACCGGACACAGCAGCGCTGATGGCAGCGGCGGTGAGGGGAGGGAGAGACGCTGCGCTCTCCTCCCCTCACATTTAGGGTTGACGGGGGCGAGTGGGGCATGATGCCCTGGACGCCGGCGGCGCCCCCCTCTCCTGGGCCTGCCAAGGCGCCCAGGGCACGTGCCCCACTCACCCTACCCTAGATACGCCTCTGGTGACAGGGCCCCGTGCCGACCAGGAGTTGACTTTCACAGTATTCTATCCGCGGCGGGAAAAGAATAAACACTCGGACTCCTCGTGAGGATCTGAGACCAACTCGTCACGGCCGACCTAGAGCTTTATCAACAGAGCGACCAGCACATGAGAAGGAATACTTTTACTTCAGCATTCATTAGAACTTGCAATATGAATATACATATTTAAATACACATATACACACATATCCTTTATATAAATATATATATATATATATATATATATATATATATATATGTAGAGTTCTGATCCGCGCACACTGTGGTAAGTCCAGAGTTTGTTAATTAACTCATGCGGTGCCCGCTAATCCACTCCTGCCAGGAGTCAGGGGTTTCTAAGTAATGTCAAAAATAAGGAGAGCGCACCAGTGAATAATAATAAAAGGTAACACTTTACTTGTGCAAATATCCACGTACATGTAAGTTAAAATCAGCTTGAAGTAATCAACCAATCACTGCAGAAAGCGGTGGTTAAAAGGTGAACTTTGAGGAGCCAATAGCACAGCTCCTGACGAAGTCCCTAAGTGACGAAACGCGTTGGGCGTGGCTTGCATCTGCAGACGAAGTGTGTCTCCCGTCTGATACAGAGCAGACGGCTTCTCCGTGAGAAATACCCCGCTAGCAGAAGGATCATTCCGTGGCGGCAGTTACCGGAGAAACTGGCTAAGTGCATCAATTTTAACTTACATGTACGTGGATATTTGCACAAGTAAAGTGTTACCTTTTATTATTATTCACTGGTGCGCTCTCCTTATTTTTGACATATATATATATATATATATATATATATACAATACAACAGTTGTGCGGCACTCAGGATTGAGAACAGAAATAATCACCAGCGGTCTTTCAACGTTTCAATTTTACTAAGAAAATTGTCATCAGGATACATACAATAGTAAAAAGCTCACCTTATATCCCGTCACCAGTGTGAAGTGCAGTGTGCAACGCTGATCCGGCGGGGACCCGCTCGGCTCTTGCGGCGCTGTGTGATGACGTCATCGCGTTTTGCGCGATGCACGTCAGTGACCCATCACCATGGAAACCCGGCATGATGCTCCTGGGGTGAACAGCACAATAATAAAACACAGTTGTTCTAAACGTCTCTTGCACAAAATAATGCCATGAAAATAAGGACATATTTGATGGTAATACAGAAAGAGAGATAAAGTATGTAAATGGTGGCAATGACTGAGGTAGTAGGCGGTTATACAATGTGGATGATGCTATACAGAGATGATTAATAAATGCAGCGCCCCCCTGTTGTACTGGATGTGATCCATATGTAATGGGACAAATATTATCCTTGATAGCCCACAAACATGCAGATGGCCGCTGTATGCCTGATGGTACTAAAAACGACTATACATATGTAATTGGTGCACACATGTACTTGTAGTAAGCAAATGCACATGTGTGCAATGCAGGGGGATCTAATGCTGCATAATTAATAATGTTACGCGCTGACTAGGACATACAGTGACTCGCTATGGTGTATATGTATGTATGTCTGTGAAGCATGGGAGAAGACCAAGAAAAAGAGAGAGAGAGAGAGACCAGGGAAAAGAAAAAGAGAGATGGCGGAAAAAAAGCCAGCAAGTGTAATAACCAGGGACATGCATGTACACTGGGTTAATGATCCATATATGGGGATGTTCCCTCAATTACTTAAAAGAAACAGGCCAACGGTAATGCTTCATTAAGTCCCTTAGGTGTTATAACATCTAATTTAAAGATCCACCGTGATTCACGTTGTAATAACGCCTTATGTCGATCTCCACCTCTGATGCTGGCCGGTATGTGATCAATCATGCGATATCGTAGACTCGCCAGGGAGTGTTTAAAGGTCACGAAGTGGCGTGCCACTGGCTGATCGCTCTTCCCCTTTGTCAGGGCCTGTCTAATGGCGGACCTGTGGGCAGTCATTCTTTCTTTGAACTTTCTCTTCGTTTTGCCGATATAGGTCAGGCCACAGGGGCAAATTATTTGATAAATCACAAAGGAAGATTCGCACGTTAAGTGGTCCCTGGTCTCTCTCTCTCTCTCTTTTTCTTGGTCTTCTCCCATGCTTCACAGACATACATACATATACACCATAGCGAGTCACTGTATGTCCTAGTCAGCGCGTAACATTATTAATTATGCAGCATTAGATCCCCCTGCATTGCACACATGTGCATTTGCTTACTACAAGTACATGTGTGCACCAATTACATATGTATAGTCGTTTTTAGTACCATCAGGCATACAGCGGCCATCTGCATGTTTGTGGGCTATCAAGGATAATATTTGTCCCATTACATATGGATCACATCCAGTACAACAGGGGGGCGCTGCATTTATTAATCATCTCTGTATAGCATCATCCACATTGTATAACCGCCTACTACCTCAGTCATTGCCACCATTTACATACTTTATCTCTCTTTCTGTATTACCATCAAATATGTCATTATTTTCATGGCATTATTTTGTGCAAGAGACGTTTAGAACAACTGTGTTTTATTATTGTGCTGTTCACCCCAGGAGCATCATGCCGGGTTTCCATGGTGATGGGTCACTGACGTGCATCGCGCAAAACGCGATGACATCATCACACAGCGCCGCAAGAGCCGAGCGGGTCCCCGCCGGATCAGCGTTGCACACTGCACTTCACACTGGTGACGGGATATAAGGTGAGCTTTTTACTATTGTATGTATCCTGATGACAATTTTCTTAGTAAAATTGAAACGTTGAAAGACCGCTGGTGATTATTTCTGTTCTCAATCCTGAGTGCCGCACAACTGTTGTATTGTATCTATCCATTGGAAAAGTGAGGGCACCAGGGACTTTTGCACCAGTTATTGGAGTGCCGGACCATCTCCCACATATATATATATATATATATATATATATATATATATAGGTATTTTGTCCAGAACCCCAGGGTCCCTAGTGACATTAATGTGTGCTGAATGTGTACGACCATGTACTAAATGCCCAAGTTGTGGATCTGACCAGGAAACCTTATGGTCGACATAAAATATAGAATTTTTTCGACAACAGGGAGTGGTAATTAGGTAAAAATAACATTCTTACGACCCCAAGGGGTCCGAGGGAAGTATATACACATAAATTGAATATCATTCCCCCACAAATAAAAGCACAACTGTGCCAGAGCTACAGGCCCATGAAACCGTACCCTATACAGGTATAGGTTATTGACTTCATGTTAATTTACCCCCAGTAATAACAGATGGTGCCGACAGGTCACCCACATACTACTGTGTCACCCATACAGTGTTTACTTTCGAAAAAGCATACAACCACCGACCTGCTTACACTTGATGTACAGACCCAAGTACCACCAGGAGTCGGCAATGTCGACAGAGGGATTCCCATAGCCAGCTCGCGGCAGAGCACACACACATGTCGACACATGAGTACTATAAGCTATCATGGGTATATGTGACAGGGAAAACACAGAATACAAGTACAACTCATTAACTAACACGCCCATTATAGTGTATAGTGCTATATTTTCTCTTTTGCACTAAAACCACCATGCCCCCCCCCCCCCCTTGTTTTCCACTGTTAGCTGCCTAACAGTGCTTTTTGGCGGGGACATGAGGAGAAAATGGCGCTGTAACAAGTTGTGAGGGCTAAGCCCCGCCCCCTCTCGGCGCGCTTCAGACCCTCTAATAATATTCATATTTATACTGGCGAGGGACCCCTATACAGTGCCTATGCACTGTATACATCTTTTGCCAGTTGCAAGAAAGAGATATAATGCTGCCCAGGGCGCCCCCCCCTGCGCCCTGCACCCTTGTAGAACCGTTGGTGTGTGGGAGCAATGGCGCGCAGCGCGACCGCTGCGCTGTACCTCCGACCTGAAGTCTTCTGTCGTCACTGAAGTCTTCTTTTTCTTCCAATACTCACCCGGCTTCTGTCTTCTGTGAGGGGGTTGACGGCGCGGCTCCGGGAACAAGCAGCTAGGCACACCAAGTGATCGAACCCTCTGGAGCTAATGGTGTCCAGTAGCCTAAGAAACAGAGCCCTTAACTCAGAAGAAGTAGGTCTGACTTCTCTCCCCTCAGTCCCTCGAAGCAGAGAGCCTGTAGCCAGCAGGTCTCTCTGAAAATAAAAAACCTAGCATAAAGTCTTTCCAAAGAAACTCAGTAGAGCTCCCCTAGTGTGTGTCCAGTCTCTCCTGGGCACAAAGTCTAACTGAGGTCTGGAGGAGGGGCATAGAGGGAGGAGCCAGTTCACACCCATTCAAAGTCTTATAGTGTGCCCATGTCTTCTGCGGATCCCGTCTATACCCCATGGTCCTTACGGAGTCCCCAGCATCCTCTAGGACGTATGAGAAAAGGTCACTACCAATATTTTGCAACACATTTAGGGCGGAATTCAAATGTTTTGCGTCGGCATCCAGTAGATGGTACCCAAACGGAGCTATTCAGTTGTAGCTCTATTCGGACGCGATGACTGCTGGCATCTGCATTTCACCACGTACCCCCGGGCGCCCAAACGGGACTTTTCACAATCGCGCCCAGCACTTTGGTCGGGATTAGCTGCTTTACGCGGCTAAACCCGACCTTTATGGGCGCGATCAGTGCGATAAAGTTTAGGCGGGAGATCGGATGCGATAATCGATTGAATGCTGCCCTTAGACTTGGAGAGAAAATCAGAAGTAAAAAAGCTTCACTAATATTCCAGTAATAAAAACACAGAAGGCCTCATTTAAGAATCACACTCAATGTACAATTAAAAATGCATTTGTTGTGCAAGGCTGTACCTCAATGGGCCTCCAGGCAAATATAAAAAATAGAAGTATGCGTAGGTGTATGGAAAGGCACCAGATTCTGAAGGGGCACACTCAGACAAAAATGTCAAGATCATCTTGAAGTCTAACCTGCTACAATATTTGAACCACTCTTCATTGCATACATCTGTTCAATGAATATCCTAAATGACTGTGTTTAGAATTGATTTAGGGGAATCGTTGAACACATACAAATAGTGTTGGACCACTATTTGTATTAACAAGCATTGTGAAGTGGGGGACGAAGCAATGATGACACAATACAATGCTAATTGAGTCATCAACCGCTTGTACATCCACTTCACTAAGGAAGTGGATGACCGCAGCCAGTCAGCTCCAGCCTCAGGCAGCGCCACCCAATTTTTGTGAGCCTACCGGCTGTTCTGGGAGAGTAGGCAAGTATGAATAAGATAGAGCGGAGTTATCAGGCACACCAGAGTTTAGGAGACATGCCAATGTTTTATTGGCCACAGAGAGTAGCAGAGCAGGGATGACCATTGATGGGTGAAACCACTAATGGTTCCCTTGCGGATGGTTTTATACCTTCAAGGTTAACCACCAATGATACCTATTATGAAAATCAATCCACTGATGGCCATCCCTACTCTCTACAGTATGTGAACTCCTCTGTTAATAATTAATAATTTAGGAATAATAAATACATTTAGGGGATACAATTTAATTTTCTTTTATCACCAGAAATCAGAAGTAAAAATGATAACACTGGGGCTCACATTATTGTTAAACAACATAGCAAGTCAAAGTACCATCCAAAAACTGTATTTAACTCCGGTGTCTTACAATACATTCAACCAGTTATAACACCTGGGGCCTGATGTAATGGATTGCGAGACAGCCAGAGCTCTGAGACTCCAGCCGAACTCGGACATTTTTTTTAAGCAGCAAGCGTTTACAAGTCAAAACCAACCTGGTTTTCCCTTAATGTTTGCTGCTTTAAAAAAACGTAAGAGTTAGGCTGGAGTCTCGGAGCTCTGGCCATCTTGCAATCCATTACATCCGGTCCCTTATATCTATATTGTGTACCATACCAACTATTCATATTCAGGGTATCACAGTGGGTATGTACATGTTTTGATGGGTGAAACATTTATTACTGCTTAAGCCAACATTTTCCATCTCACAACTCACCCATTATTTTTCAACAGGTACAGCAACAATCTAAGACAGTGGATACATTGTTGCATATTTGCAATAGCTTATAATCTACAGAAATAATTTTCTGTATGCAGTCATTTCTGTTATTTGCCATGCTTAATAATCAAACAATCATCTAATCATCTACGATCGGTTTCTCAGACATGCGGGGGAATGCCCAGCACAGGACTAGTCCGCCCCACATGTCCGCCTCGTCCCCCCCTCCCCCCCGCACGGGTGCAAAAGCATCGCAAGGCGGCAATGCTTTTGCACTTGGTGAGTAGCTCCCTGCCTGCGCAGCCTAGCGTCCCATGGTCATTGGCACTCTCCCTCCCACCTCTGCCTGTCAATCCTAACCCTCCCATCCCTGCTGCCTGACCCTAACCCTCCTCCCTTGGTGCCTAAACATAATCTCTCCTTTCACGTGCCTAACCTTAACCCCCCCTCCCGGGTCCCTAACCATACCCTTCCCGTCCCTGCACCCAAACACCATTTCTAATGCCTCCCACTAGAAGAAGGCTTGGAATTCCGGTCGTCTGTTTTTTAAAACCGGGATCGAGAGCTCCGTCAGGATTTCGGCGCCGGCATTATGCCATCGTATGGGATTCCGTTGTCAGGATTTCGACTGCCGGGATCCCGTCTGGTGGCATTTTAACTACATCCCAATTAAGCAAATGTAGAAACTTTGGACTGTCTTTTTTAAAATTATGCTTGCAGTTTCAACCCCTGAAATTGAAATGTTTCTCCCCAGTGTGATTTACTCATGAAAGGCTTTCAGGTTCTTTGTGTTTCCAAACAACAGAAGTCATATGAGGCCATTAACTAGTGTCAACAAATCCAAACGCGAATAATTGTCTGGAAGTATAGGTTTTATATACCAAATTAATGATATGTAACATTCAATATGCAAGTAGTGACATATCCACAGATAGAAAAAACATTGTTATGGGATTGCCATATACATCCAGGTGCAGAATGCATCTTGCTTTCTGCCAAGAAAGGAAGTGAACACTGCTTCAGTAGTTGAAGCTAGGGACAGAGATACAAACTTTCCACTCCGTGACATACTGTACACACTGAGCTATATAAGTGATGGGCAACCTGATATATGTCAAGGGTCGCCTGTGTGCACCTCCAACTTTCAAACGGGCCACACATTGCCCTTGAGTTCAAAATGTAAATGACCTGGAATAGCAAATGAGAGTGCCAAAGCGTGCAAAATGTGTAAAGTGCTTTGAGCCCTATTAAGAGACTAACCATTACTAACCATTTGCCTGACGTGCTCACATCTTATACAATCGCATCAGGATAGGATTTCCCTAACAGAGAAACTTGCCAGTGGCTGCTGGAAGCTGATCTTCTGCTAGCTGCTGGGCTCAGCCCATCCGGCCAACCACTCGGTTGCCGCATTAACCTCCCCTCAGCCCCTTCCTGCCAGCCAAACTACAGAAGGGGGGGTGAATCCAAAAGGATTGACAAGATCAAAGGGAAAAACAGTCTTCCTGCAGCCTGGGCTCAAGGAACCAAGATAGCAGCAGCCGACTGTCTACAGCCAGACAGTAACACACAGATATACAAGAGTCGCATATTCAATGAATCACTATAGTCACGTGAAGCTACAGATTCCGAAAAAGATGCACATTCACGACAAAAAGATGCGTCGCACAGCAATGTTGTATGAGGACACATCTGTACAGTTTATAAAACAAACTATATATATATATATATATATATATATATATATATGTTCATGCAACGGGCGGCACTCACGGTCTTATTTCAAATAAAGGACCTGGACACTCCTGGGTACAACAACGTTTCGGTTTTATAAACCTTCGTCAGGTATGAAGATATCACAAGAAATGTGCTTATCTTTATACATATTCTAAGACACCAGGTGAAAAAACGTGCACGACTACTCCCTCCGCTTCCGCTGTCGTCATCACATGCAGACGGCGCCAGAACGGCAGCAGGGACAAAACTAATGTGAATCCATCACCATGGTTACACCTGCAGAGTATAAACAATGATCACATAACTCATACAAATATAATCATTGGGATAACAGAATCTTAAAACCATAGCACTTAGAGGAAACAGTTAAAAGAAATAATTTCATTTAATCCATGAGGGGAGACAGTATTCAGTAAATGAATCCACTTAATTTCAAATTGCAAAAGGGTTCTCCCTTTGTCACCCCCTCTAATATCTTCCTTTACATGATCCAACATCATATAGCATAAAGATGAAAGGCTATGACTACAAGCCTTAAAATGCTTGGCGACGGGCTGGTCTATACATTTCCCCTCCAATGTCTGCTTGATGGCGCTCCGGTGTTGCGCCATCCATTCCTTAAACTGGCAAACCGTCTTGCCAATATAATATAAACTGCAGGGGCATCTTATGCAATAGACAACATACTTGCTAGTACATGTGAATACGTGTCTTAATTTGATCTGTTTACCATTATGGGGATGTCTAATATAATCACCAGTATCCAAATACATACAAGTGGTGCAACCCAGGCACCTGTAATTGCCCGGCTTTCTCGTCATGAAATGTTCAGAGCGTGCATTCGGGCAATTAGCTATATCAGTATGCACCACATGATCTCCTATGTTCTTTCCCCTAGTATAACATGGGAGTAAAGCACGATTAGTCAAATCTGATAGGTCTGGATCAGATTGTATCACTGGCCAGACCCTTTTGGCTGTATTAACAATTCTCTTAGTGGATACAGTGTAGCTGTTAACCCAAATGATGGTTGTATCCATTTTGTTGGACTTAATGATTGTAGTGTCCTTCACTTTGGGTGCTGCCAGGGCCTTTGTTCTAGCTAGCTGAAGATCCTTATTACAATAACCCCTATTAAGTGGTTATTGTAATATATTGGTGATTGCCTGAATGTACATATGTATGCCATCTGGTTACCAGAGCACAGTGACCACTAGTTTGGTACAAGCATTGTCATAACATTGTTCATGTTTTATCTGCTGCGATTAGACAAATGAACTTTACTTGCTAGTAAAGTTCATTTGTCTTACTGCAAAAAACACAATTGCTAGGTGTGCCGCCGCCAGCCGCACAGACCCACTGCCACCAGCAAGCATGACCTGACACCAGTGCCCGCCCCCGCTGCACATACCCGCTGCTGCCAGCCAGCAAGACATGCCACCGCCGCCCGCCAGACAGCCCCGCAGCATCCGCCCAGCAGGCGGTTCACATTCAGAGCTGCATTTTCGTTACGATAGCCGGCCCGTGACCTATGGTGAGTCATAGTTCACGCACTGCATGCCGCCAACCCACTCACACAGTGCTCTGCTGCTCCGTGCTGCCTGGTGAGGTGAGGCCCCGGCACCTCGCTGATATTTAGTTATTAAAGCGTGACAAATTATTATGGGTGCTGGGGGCAGGTGTGTGGAATTACTAAGGGGGGAGCTGGTGTGTGGAATCAGTGGCGTAACTAGAAATTTTTCTCCCCCAAGCCAAAAAATTATTCGGCGCCCCCCCCATCCCCCATAATAGGCACTATTAAAGAGACAAACATGCGTGCGCCGCAAAAAGGGTGTGTGGCTTCGTTGAAATGGGCGTGGCTTCTCATAAAGGGGCGTGGCATTGCAGGAAAAGACTACCTTATACCCCAGTTTTGCAACCTGCAAGCCCAGATGTTAGCCACCACAGGAAAGAAAAATAATCCTGATTCATGCCCCTTACATTATATGTCATTTTTCCTCCTTATACTAATGCCCAGTATACATTATGCCACATACGGCAATGGCCCTAAGACATTATGCCACACACAATAATGCACATGACACAATATGCACACACCGTAATGCCCCCGACACATTATGCCACACACCGTAATGCCTGTGACACATTATGACAGGAATCGCAATGCCCGTTATACATTATGCTACACACTGCAATGCCCCTGATACATTATAGCACATACAATGTCTGTGACACATTATGACACACCGCAATGTTCATGATACATTATGCCACACACTGCAATGCCCCTGATACATTATAGCACATACAATGCCTGTGACACATTATGACACACACTGCAATGACCCTGAGACATTATACCACATACCACTATGCCCGTGATATAGTATACAACACACCGTAATGCCTGACACATTATGGCACACACCGCAATGTCCGTGATACATTATGCCACACACTGCAATGACCTGAGACATTATACCACATATCACAATGCCCATGATATAGTATACCATACACCGTAATGCCTGTGACACATACCGCAATGCCCGTTATACCCTATGCCACACACAGCAATGCCCATTATACATTATGCCACACTGCAATGCCCCTGAGACATTATACCACATACCACAATGCCCGTGATATAGTATGCCACACACCGTAATGCCTGTGACACATTATAAACACACAGCAATGTCCGTGATACATTATGCCACACACCATTACACATTAAGTCCCACAGTAAGGCTTCTAATTACTTTTAAATTACCTGCTCGTTGCCAGGGGTTTCATGCTCTTGGTTCCATGCACGGTGCCAGGGGTTTTCATGCTCAGGGTGTCATGCTCGTTGCCAGTGGTTTCATGCACTGGGTGTCATGCTCGTTGCCAGGGGTTTCATGCACTGGGTGTCATGCTCGTTGCTAGGGGGTAGTGCTTGTTGCTAGGGCTGTGCTCCCAGTGCCACATATGTCCCCAGTGCCAGATATTCCCCCACGGTGCCAGGTACTCACATGCCCCCATTGCCAAATATAGCCCTCCCCCCCATGTGCCAGGTACACATATACCCCCCCAGTGCCACATATACCCCCAGTGCCAGATATTCCCCCACAGTGCCAGGTACTCACATGCCCCCAGTGCCAGGTACACATACACCCCCCCAGTGCCATATAAGCCCCCTCGGTGCCACATATGCCCCCCTCCCGCTGTGCCGCATATGCTCCCCCAGTGCCCCCCCCCCCGCACTCCCCCGCTGTTTTGTGATGGAGGGACATGAAGGGCACAGCGCGCGCCTCTCCTGTGTCCCTTCTGGGTCTCCGGCGGGTCTGTTAAAGGAAGTGCCGGTTCGTGAGCCAATCAGAGCTCACGAACGCCACTTCCTTTATTAGACCCGCCGGAGACCCAGGAGGGACACAGGAGAGGTGCGCGCTGGGCCCTCCGTGTCCCTCCAACACAGCAGCGGAGGGAAGGAGGGAGAGGAGACCACAGATTGACATGCGGACGCTCGTCCGCATGTCAATCTGCGCTAAATCAGTGGGGCGCCCCCGCAGGCCCTCGCCCCCAAGCCACCGCGAGGGCTGCGGGGGCAGTAGTTACGCCACTGTGTGGAATTACTAAGGGGGTGGCTGATGTGTGGAATTACTAAGGGGGGGGGGGCAGGTGTGTGGAGTTTAAAAAGGTTGAAAATCACTGTTCTACAGGATAGCCTAGTACACAAAATCCATACAAATTGTGGATTTCTTAAAAAAGTTCACCATATCAAAAAACATGGCAAGTGTAGATAGATAAACTGGCACTGCCAGCATGAAGTTTGACTGAAGTTACGCCAGCTTGGAACGCTCTTATTACATTAATGGTTGTACTATGTGGGTTTGGATCCCTAAAATTATTTGTGACAATGTTGCATGCTGGCAGACCCGATATAACCCCCATGGAATGATTCTTAATGGAGTTTATCTATCTACGGCTCCTGGGACATTAGCTCTATCCATCCTACGCCATACAAATATATGTAGACTGAATACATACCTTCCTCCTAACACAGCATTGTTTGCCCATGTCACTGAGCTTGAATTTCACAGAACAAAAAATCTCACACTTGGTTAATTAAGGAATATTTGTATCATCCATTACATTCTAATATATTTTGTCTAACACTAAAAGATATAGAACATTCTAATGATCTGAGCTTAAGACTTTGAATGAATATGGTAAGAATTGAAACACAAGGGGGTATATTTACTAAAACGTGGATGTTTAGAAGTGGAGATGTTGCCCATAGCAGCAAATCAGATACTAACTATTATCTTCTAGAAGGTGCTAAATAAATGATGAGTAGAATGTGATTGGTTGCTAGTAAATATACACCAAGGTGTGAGGTGAGATGAGAACAGTGACTAAAAAGCAGATACTGTATTAGAAAGGCAATTCTCCATGGTTACAAGCAGTGGTGGTACTTGTTAGTGTTACAGGAGACATGAGATGAAAGGGCCTGACAATTTCTCCTGAGAGATCCCTGTGCACGTCCCGACCCCAGAAGTGCAAAGTAGCTCTTCTACAGATTATGTGCCGCCCCATACTTACAATACAAGAGTTGAAGTATCGAGAAGGTGAACCGGCATTGCGGGTCAATGACAAAACTTTGCTATGTAGTCCAAAGGTGCCATGTTCTGCCCCAAGTTAGAACAGACATTCCTAACCTCAGTCATCAAGGCACACTAACAGTGCAGGTTTTAGTGATATCCAGGCTTCAGCACAGATGGTTACATCAAAATAACTGAGGTACTTATTAAATCACCTGTGCTTAAAAATGGATATCACTAAAACCTGTTAAGGGCCCTACACACTGATAACACTGAACGATATGAACATTCTCGTTCATTAATGAACAAGAACTCATTCATATCGTGCAGCGTGTAGACACCAACAATGAACGATGCGCGGCCCCGCGCTCGTTCATCGTTGGTACCCCTTTGCTTATGCATGCAGGCCAATATGGACCCCCCGTCACGTCCCCCCGACGCTGGGTCACCCGTCTGCCGTATCGGCGGCTGGGCAGCACGGTCTGTAGGGCCCTTTAGTGTGCCTTGAGGACCAAGGTTGGGAAGGTCTGGATTAGAAGGTAATATCCACAGAAAGCAGAAGCATAAAAAAGGTAAGGAGAGTACATGCAAAGAAATATAAACAAAAGTAATGTTGGAATAATTTTAAAATTAGTTGAAACAAAACCAAATTAGAAAGGAAAACACTGAAGAAAGTTATTCATAAGGGTCATTTTCCAACATGCATAGGTATATAGTGGGAGATTTATAAAAGCTTGGAGTTAAATAAAGTGGAGAGAGATAAAGGGCCTGAATCAGAGATGTGCGCTAATGCAATTGCCGCTGCGATCCCATACACAGCATATACGCTAAAATATGCAAATGCTGTAGCCGCCTGGAAATTGATTGAGATGCCCATCTGCGGCCTTGCAGATATCAGTATCTGCGTACACACATGCAACAGTGCTCGCACATCCTTTGATAATTGACCATCTGAGGACCCTATGATCGCACAGAATGGCCACAAAAACTGAGAGGGTGGTATGTTTTGTGCAAGTCGGGATGCCAGCGGTCAGAAGACTGACCGCGACATCTCAATGGCGAGAACCCCAACAGGGGCTAGGTAAGTATACTTATCTTCCCCAATACCCCCTAACCCTCCGTTTCCACAGCCTAAACCTAACCTTTTACAGCCTAACCCTGCCCGTTGGTGCCAAAATGTAACCCTCCCTTCCCACAGCCTAAACCTCACCTTCCCACCCCTGCAGCCTAACCTTAACCCTCCCTTCCTAAAGCCTAACCCTAAACCACCCCCCACACACACTCCTGCGGCTTACCTGTCCGCAACCTCGGTAAACCCTCATTCGGGATTCCAGCGGTCAGAATTCCAGCGCCAGGATTGTGATCCTTGTTGGGATGCCAGTGACGGCATTCCAAGCAGTGTCGGGATTCTGGTGTCAGTATTTTGACTGCTGGGATCTCGACCAGATCCGATTTTGTGCATATGGGATCGAAGATGTAGGCTGTAACATGCCTCAAAAATGGTCACAACAGACCTGCATTTTTGCGGACTTGTGTCTAAAATGACAGTTCAGCGAATGTCTAGCTGTTGCTGTGCTGCACACGGCGGTTACTCTGACTATTAGCTGGTGGTCATAATTATTTATTTTATTTATAGTTTCTTAAATAGAGCAGCATATTCCGTTGCGCTTAACAATTGGAAACAACAGTGATAGGATAAACTGGGTAATAATAGACAGGCATAGAGGTAGGAAGGCTGTGGTCTCAAGTTTACAATCTATAGGGAAATAGGAAGGATACACAAGGATAGGCACTATGGTGGGATATAATTAGATATGAATACTTCTGAAGGTTATGTGGGTGGTTCAGGAATTTGATAGGTATGCCTGAAGAGGTGATTTTTCAGGGAACACTTGAAAGTTTGCAGGCTACATGAGAGTCTTATTGTGCGTGGGAGGGCATTCCATAGGGTGGGTGTAGCCCGAAGAAAGTCCTGCAATTGTGAATAGGACAGAGGAATCCATGCAGATGAGAGATGCAGATCTTGTGCAGAGCTGAGAGGTCAAGTTGGGAGATACTTTGAGATAAGTGAAGAGATGTATGTTGGTGTAGTTTAGGAACAGCTTTATATGTGAGTAGAAGTATTTTATATTGAATAAGGTAGAATATGGGCAACCAGTGGAGGATCAGCAGACAATGAACATCTTGCTAGAAAGATTAACCTTTCAGCTGCATTCAAAATGGGATTGTAGCGGTGAGAGTCTTTTCTTGGGAAGACCAGTAAGGAGACTATTGTAATAATCAATAATAATGTGACTCAACTGTGTACATAGCAAACATTATATATCAATACTGCTCTATAAACACATACAAACAGTACAGAAATTGCAGTGTAACTGTTGTCTTCATCTTGAAAACCACAGACCTGGAAGTAGGTCTTGGGGATTATACAGTATTTACTGTACCTCCCAACAATGAACATCTGAAGGGAGGGACAAGGGGCATGGCTATTTTTTTATGCCGTACGCTATGAAGACACCTGCAAATGCACTCTGTGAATTGGCACAAAAAGTCCTGATGGCGTGAAAGTCCTTCAAAATCTAGACTTTTCTGGCAAAAGTGTGATAGTAGGTAGGTATGGTACCGGCAACTTAAAAATCTCCCAATGCAAATCCATAAACACTGATCAAATCATTGCAAGTTACACAAATAAAAGCAAATGTCTGCATTGTAAGGAGTGCTGCAGATTTCCATCAGCTCAGTAAGCTGTGAGCAGTCACACAAATCATTTGTATTAACTACAAATGAGTCTTTAGAACAGTTGTCACCTGGCAAGAAACCAGTCACTGTATGTTCTAATAGAAATATTTAAGTAACTATGTGAGACACAGGTTAACGTCCAACATACTGAAGTATAAAACAAATTTCTGCAGCGGGGTACACTAATATTCCACAGGGAATAACATCGGGTGTAGAGTTGGATCTTGATCCAAGGCACCAACAGGCTATAGCTCATACTTGAGTACCTGACCCTCTCCATGAGGGAGAAAATGCTCTGTTCCTGGACTTTCCTGGTAATATATGATTGCCATCACCTGTGGTGAAACACCTTTCTTATCAATTTAACTAGCTCACCACAGGTGATGGCAATCATACATTACCAGGAAAGTCCAGGAACAGAGCATTTTCTCCCTCATGGAGAGGGTTAGGTAGGCAAGTATGCTATAGCTTTGACTGTCCCCATGATGCATAGCGCCGCCTACTCTATATCCCCACCTCCAGGCACAGGAGCTCAGTTTGTAAGTTGGTGCCTGCAGTGCAGGCAGCTAACAGGGAGGGCTGCGCAAGGCAGCCCTGAAAAGAGCTTTTCTGACAAGAAAGAAGACTTCAAGGGCTGCAGCATAGGCACTTGGTGCTATGTCATACTGACATATCGTGCTGCGGCTCCCTCACCTCCCCCAGCGGCGCTGTATACTCCAGCACCCTGGTTGCCAAGTACTTACAGCGGTGTCGCTCCGGTCTCATCAGGCACACATACCGCCGCTGCTCTCCTGGATGGCGTGACTGCACGATAGGGAGGAGGTAAGAGGGTCCCCCAGGCGGGACCTGCCGAAATTGCGAGCCGGTCGCGGTCTCCGGAGACAGACCACGCCGCTGGCATGGACACTGTGGCCGTGCAGGGACCCCACTATATCCACCAGGGCAAGGAGCACAGGTCGGATTTACTAAAATCCGTTTAGTACAGACTCCATAGTACCCAGTGGTGAAGTCCAGCAGATGGGATAAGGCTCTGACTTGTAGCCCCTCCCCCAGCTCCAGGCGCCATCTACAGCAGATGTTCCCGCCCTGGAGCTGCATCTCTCTCCATACCCTCCAACATTTTACATACAAAAATCGGTACAAATTAGAAAAAGGGGCGTGTCCACGGGTAAAGGGGGTGTGGCCACACCCCTTTTCCTATACTTTCAATGGAAGTTTGGCGATCCAAAAATAGGTACAGACCATAAAAAAAAGGTACTGTACCTATTAAAAAGGTACAGTTGGAGGGTATGTCTCTCTCCCTCACTTCCTGTCAGCGTTTGGGCACCATTACACAGAGCTGCGCTGATTCTGGGACTGCTGGGCACTGTCTCCTCTGTAAAGCCGCCTGCCTCATCAGCGCTGTGCATTTACAGGCCACTTAAGTATTCTACATGTCGTTTAGACAGTGTTAGTTAAGAACAAGTGCATCACTATAGGGATATATAGTACAAGTATCCGCTGATATACATCCAGTATTTACTGTGCATTGTTATATCTGTATACATACATAGCTTTACTTAGTATTGCTAGTCCAGTGCAGTTGTATTGTTGTTTGTAATAATTTCTGCATTGCACATGTGACCGAGTGTACCAATAGCTGCTGTGTGGTTCCTATTCCAAGTATCTCACACATATTGCTATCCCTATATTCTGTATCCTGACGGGGCTAAGTGCATCAGGGTCCTATATATATATATATATAGTGTTTCACAGGATATACTGTTTGGTATTTTTCTCTGTGTATTTCAGTCACCTTATACCACTTAAATCCTCTGTTTGTGATCTGCATTGCAATCACACTCCACAGGGGTTTTTTGTCAGGTACTGTGTCTGGCTATATCATGGGTGGGCAATTATTTCAGCTGAGGGGCCACTTGACATTTCCTGTCAGTCTCCAAGGGCCACATACAAAATAGCAGCTCCCCCCACTTGCCAAAAGGCTGCATAATAGTCTCCATTATTCAAATTGCACCACACAGCGCCACTTACAGACATTACACCAGGTAGAGCCCCTTTTACACACATTACGGCAGGCAGAGCTCCCTTTTACACAGTATGGAAGGTAGAGCCGCCTTTCACACATTACAGCAGGTAGAGCCCCCTTTTACACATTAACATTTTATTTAGGATAATTATTGTGCAGCAAGCCAATTATCCAGTGTCTTATGGCCCCTGGGGAAAGGTGTGACACGGTGACAGAACATGGGGATGGGGGGGGGGGGGGGGACAGTGACAGAACACGGCGGGGGTGACACGGTGACAGAACACGGGGGGTGTGACAGTGACAAAACACGGGGGGGGGGGGGGTTGACAGTGACAGAACACGGGGGGGGTTACACGTGACAGAACACGGGGGTGACATGGTGACACGGGAGGGGTTGGTACAGCGAGAGCTAAAGATCTCTCCCCCAAACCTAAAAACAGTTTGACGCCACTGCCCGCACACACAATTATACGCACACTATCACACACACTCTCTCTCTCACACACACTTTCTTTCTCTCACTCACTTTTCCCATTAACTTACTGATCTGGCTGGCAGTGGCAGGAAGGATGGATCTGTAGTAGTCTGGCTCTTGTCCCGTGTAGCTCTGCCCCCTAAGGTCCCGTGTAGCCCCCCCCCCCTCATCGACACGCAGCCCCGCCCCCTTTTCGGCTGAACACAGCCATTGTCACTGGGGACTCTGGAGGCGGGAGGAGGAGGCTGCTACAACGCAGCAGCAGGGAAGAGAGGCGCCGTCGGCAGCTTGGAGGTACTGCAGTGCAGAGCAATGACAAGCAGCTCAGCCGGTCGGGTCGCTTGTCATTGCTCGCTGGTGGGAGGCAGTGGGCAGGGCAGGATCGGTCTGCGGGCCGCATCCGGCCCATGGGCCGTATTTTGCCCACCCCTAGGCTATATTGTACTGTTACGCCCTAGAGCTACATTCTCCAATAATGTCTGCGTCACAGGGCAGAAGATCTGTGGCTGATCCTGCGTCATGCAGTGCTGATGCCGCGGATTTATCTGAGGAAAATATTCCAGCTGAGGGTCCAGGTATTGGGGGTTCTGTACCCCTTGGTCAGCCTGCAGCACCGGTGGCACACCAAGACCCACCTTGGGCTGCTTTTTCTAATGTTCCTGACCTCTTGGAGGCTATCAAACTGATTCTTCAGATCGATGAGAAAACTGAACCTCCAGATATGTCTAAGAAACCTGATAAGTTCAAACGTCAGAAGGTTACTAAATTAGTTTTGCCACATTCTGACCATTTAGTTGACATACATCAGGAATCCTGGGAGTCTCCAGGAAAAAAATTCTCCCTGTCTAAAAAGATGCTCGCTCGTTATCCCCTCGCTGCAGAGTTAAGTAATTGGGAAACACCGCCGCTGGTGGACTCACATGTTGCACGTCTGGTGGTGTCTTCTACTCTGCCTGTCACTACCGTCACCTCTCTGAAGGAACCGACTGATAAGCGTGTGGAGGGTTGCTTGAAGTCTATTTAAACTCTTGCAGGTGCTGTGCATAGACCTTCTATAGCGGCTTCTTGGGCTGCAAAAGCTATTGAAGCCTGGGTTGAAGAAGTTGAAGAGGAGCTACGTCCTAATTTTTCTGATAATCCTAGACAGTGTCTTTCATATATTACCACAGCCTCTCATTACATTCAGGAGGCGGCCTCTGATGCCGGAGTGCTGGCAGCCAAAGCGTCTACTACGTCCATTCTGGCTCGCCGGATTCTGTGGTTGCAGTCCTGGTCTTTTAAGGGACACATCCTTTTTGGGGAAGATCTGAACAAGATTGTTGTTGACTTAGCATCTGCTAAAACTGCATGTCTGCCGAGTACTAATCCTTCGGCTCCGGAGGCTAAAAGTACCACCTTTCGGTCCTTTCGACCTCCAAGAAAAGCAAAGGGTCAAGCGTACCCGAAACAGGCTTGCACTTCCTAAACCTCTAAGCCCAAACCTAAACGTTCCTGGGCTGCCAGTCAGCCTGCTTCCAAACCAGACAAGCCTGCTGCATGATGGGGCGGGCCTCCCTCTGGGGGACCGCAGGGTGGGAGGCAGACTTCTGCGGTTCGGCCAGGTATGGTTACAGACCACTTCAGACGCCTGGGTGAGGGAAGTCGTCACTCACGGATCCGCGTTCTCTTTCAAGAAACGTCCCCCTCGCCAGTTTTGCTCGACAAATATCCCTTCGGATCTGTTGAAAGCAAAAACTCTACAATTGGTGGTACAAGCCCTCCTGGACACTATTCAATGCTGTTCCTAGTTCCGAAACCGAATGGATCCTCAAGGCCCATTCTCAACCTGAAGTCTGAAGAAATCTGTGAAGGTATCCAAATTCCGTATGGAAACTCTTCACTCTATTGTTCTGGCCTTGGAGCCCAAGGACTATATGGTATCCCTGGACATACCGGATGCTTACCTACATATACCTATTGCCATGTCGCATCAGCAATATCTGCGGTTTGCTATTGGCAACCTACATTATCAATTCCAGGCCTTGATTTTGGACTGACCATGGCTCCGCAAATCTTCACCAAGGTCATGGCGGTTATGACGGCCCTTCTTCGCCGTCAGGGTATCAGGATCCTGCCGTATCTGGACGACTTGTTTATCCGGGCGAACTCCCCAGAGGTTCTCCTCCGTCATCTGGAACTGACGGTCCAAATCCTGCAAGCTCACGGGTGGCTCATCAACTGGAAGAAATCCTCGCTGGTTCCTGCTCAGAGCATGGTACACCTGGGGGCATTACTGGACACACACAACCAATGGTTGTTCTTGTTCCGGAGAAGGTCCTGAAACTTCAGGACAGGATACGATGCTTCCTCTCTCGCCCTCGTGTGTCAATGCACTCGGCGATGCAAGTACGACAACTCATGGTGTCGGCTTTCGACATGGTAGAAAACGCTCAATTTCATTCTCGTCCTCTGCAGCAGTTAATCCTTTCCAAGTGGGACGGCTTGCCTCACCGGATCAGGTCTCACATGATTTCCTTGACTCCAGAAGTTAATCTGTCTCTGAGCTTGTGGCTCCAGGACCAACAATTGAGCAGGGGTCACCCCATCTGAATCTCCAACTGTGTCCTCCTAACGACGGATGCCAATCTGCGGGATTGGTGCGCGGTGTTGGAGCAACACTCTTCAGGGTCGGTGGACCAGGGAGGAATCTCTCCTTCCGATAAACATTCTGGAGTTGCGGGCAGTGTTCAATGCTCTGAATCTGGCCCTGCCTCTGGTACAGAACAAGCCTGTACAGTCGAACAACGCCACCACGGTGGCGTACATAAATCATCAAGGCGGCACTCGAAGCTGCATGGCAATGATGGAAGTGTCAAAGATTCTTCTATGGGCGGAACACCATCTGCCAGCCATATCGGCAGTGTTCATTCTGGGGGTCCTCAACTGGGAAGCGGACTTCCTCAGTCGTCAGGGCATACACGCCGGAGAGTGGAGCCTTCATGCGGAAGTCTTTTAACTCCTAGTGGACAAGTTGGGCCTACCAGATGTAGACCTAATGGCGTCTCGACACAATCACAAGGTTCCGGTCTTCGGAGCAAGGACAAGGGCAAGCAGCATTCGTGGACGCCCTGGCTATTCCATGGAACTTTCAGCTGCCATACGTGTTCCCTCCATTTTCACTCCTGCCCAGGATAATAAGGAAGTTCAAGCAAGAAAGAGGATTGCTAGTTCTAATTGCTCCAGCGTGGCCCAGACGACATTGGTTCTTGCCCTGGTTATCTGCCTAAGGTGGTGTCGTCTTTCCACCTTAACCAAGAGATTGTGGTTCCGGCCTTTATCTCTCCTGGTTTATCCTCCAAAGAACTGTCTTTGGATATGGTACGGGCTCTCCATATATATGTGAAGAGAACCGCCTCTCTTAGGAGATCTGATTCTCTCTTTGTCCTTTTTGGTTTTCACAAACGTGGCTGGCCTGCGAATAAGCAGACCTTGGCCAGATGGTGTCAGGTCTGTAGTTTTGTCTGTCCCCGGAGAGGGCACTAGTGGGTCAGTGTAGGTGTGATAGACGAAACAAGGAGGCTAAAGAAAAGTCCTGCGCATGTGCGCTTGATATTTATTATCACACAGAGGTCACACAGCAACTGAACAAACTAATAATCAGATGAGTGAAAATCGATGATGGACTTGGATGTCAGCAACAACAGAAATGATGTATGAATAGTAACTGGTATAACTGATGACAGGAATAATGAATGATAACTTAATCCGATGAAATGAGTATTCAAAAACTCACTGATAACAAATGAGTAATGAAGATGAACTTGAAGCTTGATATAAACGGTAATGGCAACAATGAAAACAGATGAAGCAAACGGAACTCCGGTATATAATGAATAGCAATGAAAGCACACAGTCTCTGTAGAAGCACACGATCTTTAAGCCAAGCAAGGCTCAAGCAGGAGACGGCTCTAACACAGCAAGTTGTTAAGTGCTGAATGCAATGCACAATGCTGAATGCTGGTAATTAGGTGCACAGGCTGAGTAGTGACAAAACACCCGGAGAAAGTCTCTTACTGCAAGTTGTTGTGGCAGACTGTGGCTGGAGTTCGTAGCAAGCTGGAAGACTGAAGATGAAATGACAGAATGACAACAAGGAAACCACTGGACACAGAAACACAGGAACCAGGAGAACTTGTGCACTGAATGTGACCCGTTGTCCGAGGCGATGAGACTGAGCCACGGACTGGAACTTATAACCCTTGCTCTGCGGTGATTGGTTGCTGGGCTCTGTGTGCAAACACCGTGCAGGATTGGATGTCCAGATCAGCTGAGTGCAGGTGTCATGGCGGCGCCCATGCCAGACAGACGCCGGAACACAGCGGGGCACACACTGGATGCGGTTCTGGGGTACTTAGCGACACTAAACATGACGCTCACGGACAGTGCATTTATGCAGCCGCGACTGGGGCCGTGACCTCTGGAGGCCTGCACACCAGCGCGCTGGTAAGTGAGATACTGCTTAACACCGATTCCTGACAGATGGATTAGAATGGTGATTGCACAAGCTTATTTACAGGCTGGACTTCCAGCTCCTGCTACAATCAAGGCCCATTCTACTCGGTCTGTTGGACCTTCTTGTGCGGCCAACCGTGGTGCGTCCCTAGAACAATTGTGCAAGGCGGCTACGTGGTCCTAAGTGAACATGTTCACCAGGTTCAATGCCTTTGATACTTCCGCCTCCCAGGATGCTTCCTTTGGACGCCGGGTTCTTGTGCCCGCTACAGTGCGTCCCCTCCCATGAGGAACTGCTTTAGGACATCCCCGATGTTATTCCCTGTGGAATACCAGTGTACCCCGCTGCTGAAAAGGAGATTTATGTTAAGACTTACCATTGTTACATCTCTTTCTGCGAGGTACACTGGATTCCACAGGGCGCCCACCCTGACACACTTAGCTTCTTTGGGTTTGTATGGCATTTGCCCCTGGTCCCTTCTTCTGTCGTGAGAATGTGGTTGTCTGTGGCTACTAACTACTGTTGTCTCTTTTACCCAGAGCCGGATTAAGGGGGGGGCCCGGGGGATACGTACCCCGGGCCCCCCTTTCCAAAAGGGCCCCCTGCTACACCGCAGATCGGATCTCTCTTCCGATCCGATCTGCGGTGCTGTGCTCCCCGGCTCCCGTCCTCACTGCAGCAGCAGCTGCGCACAGACAGGACAGCTGAGCTGAGCGACGGCTCAGCTGTCCAATAAAGTATGAATGAAGCAGCCTGCCGCTTAGTCATTGGCTGAGCACGCAGGCTGTTTCATTGATACATTATTGGACAGCTGAGCCGTCGCTCAGCTCAGCTGTCCTGTCTGTGCGCAGCTGCTGCTGCAGTAAGGACGGGAGCCAGGGAGCACAGCACCGCAGATCGGGTCGGAAGAGAGATCCGATCTGCGGTGTGGCAGGGGGGACGGGAGTGCAGGGCACATACATCCCATAGCGCTCTACCTCCCAACATACCCTACTCCAGTCCCCCCATACAATACACCCCATAACCCTCTACCCCTGCCACACACCCTATTCCCCCACATACACCCCATAATCCTCTACACCCCACAGCCTAGTCCCCGTGTGCACCCCACATACACCCAAATTCTCTAACCCCACCACACATCCTACTCCCACTGTCTCCCACATTCACACCCCATAAACTCCCTCCTAACCCCCGCACCCGCACCTGGGAAGGGACCTCCTCTGGGATATACAGTGGAGGGACGGGGACCAAAGGGGTGTCAGGTACAGGAGGCACAGGGGAGTGGGTATGTGAGGCTGACAAGGGGCATGGTATACAGCCGGCTCTAGGCTTGTGTTGTACCCCACTAGTCCCTGCGAGGCCCTGGGTGGGTGTGTGTGTGTGTGTGTGTGTGTGTGTGTGTGTGTGTGTGTGTGTGTGTGTGTGTGTGTGTGTGTGTGTGTGTGTGTGTGTGTGTATATAGCTTGGTGTTGTCTGGAAGAAGGAGCTAATAGCTCCGAAACGTCACAATAAATGGACCAGCATATTTATTCATTTCAAACCCTGTGAGTGCCGTTTGTACCGATTTTGGAGATATATATATATATATATATATTCTGCCTTCTCTATTAGGGGCCCCACTCTCTTAAGTGCCTCGGGCCCCCCATGGTCTTAATCCGGCTCTGCTTTTACCTACTACTGCATTGGACTGGTTAACAAAAAACTGAGCTCTAGTGCCTGGAGGCGGGGATATAGAGGAGGCGGTGCAGTGCATCCTGCGAACAGTCAAAGCTTTAGCCTGTTGGTGCCTCGGATCAAGATCCAGCTCTACACCCCGATGTTAGTCCCTGTGGAATCCAGTGTACCTCGCAGAAAGAGATTTACCAATAGTAACTCTTACCATAAATCTCCTTATTCCCCTCTTAGCCACCCAATTGTATAAAATATGCACACAGATCTTATTAGCTACAATAAAATGTAAGTCACAGCCTGTAGTATAGTGTATTTAGTACTTGTTTCATGTGTGGTATTACTTTATAGCATGCTATTACTATAGACATTGAAAAATAATCCCCAAGGAATTACATACTCTTATTTTCTAAGGTGAAACAATAATACGCATATTTCTTGAAAACCAGGGAAGGGAGGTGTTAAAAGAAAGACAAAAAAATGTGCCAGTCTGAGAATATTTAACTTCCTTATAGAAAGCCAAAGCCAAGACATATTTGGACAAGAACCAATTGCTCACAAAGCACATAAACACTTTTCAGACCTGTTCACAAATAAATAATGCTACTCATATGACTTCATATTCGCAGGTCTTATGACCTTGTCATTAAAGCTAGTCATCAGTTTTTACAGGTGCCCTATTGAATATTGTAACGTAAAATACTTTTTTGCCAGGGTGTTAAGTGAGAAAGACAGACATCAAGGATCAATTTAGCAAATTTTACTCTTATACTAGAAAAACAAAACAGATACTCAGGTGCCTATTACAGAAGACTCTCCTCCACAATGGTATCCGGTCTCAGTGTCTAGGTCGACCACTACTGGTCGACAGGGTTTCTAGGGCGACAGGATCTCTAGGTCGACATGGTCCAGGTCAAAAGGTTGACATGAGTTTGTTTTTTTAAATTACTTTTTACTTTTTTTTTTACTTTTTCATACTTTACGATCCACGTGGATTATGATTGGGAATGGAAACCTGTGCCGAGCGCAGCGGTAGTGGAGCAAGGCACCTTGCCTAGGGGACACGGTGCACTAATTGGGACTCATGGTTTCTGTACGGCGAAAACGACACCCAAAAAAAAAAAACACATGTCAACCTTTCGACCTGTCGACCTAGACCATGTCAACCTAGGAACCCTGTTGACCTAGTTACTGTCAACCAATAGTGGTCGACCTAGACACTGTCGACCTAGTTACTGTTGACCTTGCATACCACACCCCTCCACAACCACTTAAGCCTCTTTCGGACATGCTGCTGGGAAATTTGGCGGGTCTTAAGGGCCCCATACACTATCGCCACATGTCAGATGGACATGTCGCGGGCGATCATCCCCGGCAGCCTCCCGGGGGGCAGGATCGCCCACGATATATCGTATGCTGTCCTTTTGCATACGATGTATCTTGGGCGATCCCAGCCACACCTGTGGGGTCGGACCAGATTGAATGTGCAGCACATTCAATCTGGAGGATCCGATCCGATGCTCACGGGAACACGCATCGGACCGGAAACGCCTCCAAAATGCCCGATTTCATCCAATATATCGGGCCGAATGCCCGAAATCGGATGAAATCGGGCATTATCGCTCTAGTGTATGGGGCCCTTAAAAGCTAGTAAATTCCAAGGTCTTAGCCCCGACTCTGGTAAAAAGCAGGGTCGGGGACCCAGGACTTAGTTCTCGGTACTTTGCATCAACCTAGAAATCCTGGGTTGATGCGAGTTCACGTGCAAAAACCCAGGATTTAGCTGCATGTATGAAAGGGGTATGAGGGGGTCCACTGAATATACAGTACAGTACATTAACCTTTTGGGTTTATGTAATAGCCTGTGAGTCACAGGCTGTGCAGGAATTTCGGCGAGTCTCCCCGTATTTTCAAAGCGACAATCATTTACAAGGCAAACCAGGTTTGTTTGGCCATGTAAATTATCGCTGCTTTAAAAAATAAGAATTTACTTACCGATAATTCTATTTCTCGGAGTCCGTAGTGGATGCTGGGGTTCCTGAAAGGACCATGGGGAATAGCGGCTCCGCAGGAGACAGGGCACAAAAGTAAAGCTTTTACAGGTCAGGTGGTGTGTACTGGCTCCTCCCCCTATGACCCTCCTCCAGACTCCAGTTAGGTACTGTGCCCGGACGAGCGTACACAATAAGGGAGGATTTTGAATCCCGGGTAAGACTCATACCAGCCACACCAATCACACCGTACAACTTGTGATCTAAACCCAGTTAACAGTATGATAACAGAGGAGCCTCTGAAAGATGGCTTCCTAAACAATAACCCGAATTAGTTAACAATAACTATGTACAAGTATTGCAGATAATCCGCACTTGGGATGGGCGCCCAGCATCCACTACGGACTCCGAGAAATAGAATTATCGGTAAGTAAATTCTTATTTTCTCTATCGTCCTAAGTGGATGCTGGGGTTCCTGAAAGGACCATGGGGATTATACCAAAGCTCCCAAACGGGCGGGAGAGTGCGGATGACTCTGCAGCACCGAATGAGAGAACTCCAGGTCCTCCTTTGCCAGGGTATCAAATTTGTAAAAATTTACAAACGTGTTCTCCCCTGACCACGTAGCTGCTCGGCAGAGTTGTAATGCCGAGACCCCTCGGGCAGCCGCCCAAGATGAGCCCACCTTCCTTGCGGAATGGGCCTTAACAGATTTAGGCTGTGGCAGGCCTGCCACAGAATGTACAAGTTGAATTTTGTTACAAATCCAACGAGCAATCGACTGCTTAGAAGCAGGTGCACCCAACTTGTCGGGTGCATACAGTATAAACAGCGAGTCAGATTTTCTGACTCCAGCCGTCCTTTAAATGTATATTTTTAAGGCTCTGACAACGTCCAACAACTTGGAGTCCTTCAAGTCGTCTGTAGCCGCAGGCACTACAATAGGCTGGTTCAGGTGAAACGCTGATACCACCTTAGGGAGAAAATGCGGACGCGTCCGCAGCTCTGCCCTATGTCGAATGGAAAATTAAATAAGGGCTTTTATAAAACAAAGCCGCCAGTTCAGATACTCTCCCGGCCGAAGCCAGGGCCAGTAACATAGTCACTTTCCATGTGAGATATTTCAAATCCACATTCTTTAGTGGTTCAAACCAATTGGATTTGAGGAAATCTAAAACTACATTTAGATCCCACGGTGCCACCTTAGGCACCACAGGAGGCTGTATATGCAGTACTCCTTTGATAAAAATCTGGACCTCAGGGACTGAGGCCAATTCTTTTTGGAAGAATATTGATAGGGCCGAAATTTGAACCTTAATAGATCCCAATTTGAGACCCATAGACAATCCTGATTGCAGGAAATGTAGGAAAACGACCCAGTTGAAATTCCTCCATCGGAGCACTCCGCTGCTCGCACCACGCAACATATTTTCGCCAAATACGGCGATAATGCTTCGCGGTGACTTCCTTCCTTGCCTTTATCAAGGTAGGAATGACTTCTTCTGGAATGCCTTTTCCTTTTAGGATCTGGCATTCAAACGCCATGCCGTCAAACGCAGCCGCGGTAAGTCTTGAAAAAGACAAGGACCCTGCTGAAGCAGGTCCCTTCTCAGAAGTAGAGGCCACGGATCGTCCGTGACCATCTCTTGAAGTTCCGGGTACCAAGTCCTTCTTGGCCAATCCGGAGCCACTAGTCTTACTCCTCTTTGCCGTATAATCCTCAATACCTTTGGTATGAGAGGCAGAGGAGGAAACACATATACCGACTGGTACACCCAAGGTGTTACCAGCGCGTCCACAGCTATTGCCTGCGGATCTCTTGACCTGGCGCAATACCTGTCCAGTGTTTTGTTGAGGCGAGACGCCATCATGTCCACCATTGGTTTTACCCAACGGTTTAATAGCATGTGGAAAACTTCTGGATGAAGTCCCCACTCTCCCGGGTGAAGGTCGTGTCTGCTGAGGAAGTCTGCTTCCCAGTTGTCCACGCCCGGGATGAATACTGCTGACAGTGCTATCACGTGATTCTCCGCCCAGCGAAGGATCCTGGCAGCTTCTGCCATTGCCCTCCTGCTTCTTGTGCCGCCCTGTCTGTTTACATGGGCGACTGCCGTGATGTTGTCCGACTGGATCAACACCGGTCTTCCTTGAAGCAGAGGTTCCGCCTGGCTTAGAGCATTGTAGATTGCTCTTAGTTCCAGAATGCTTATGTGAAGAGACTTTTTCAGGCTCGACCACACTCCCTGGAAATTTCTTCCCTGTGTGACTGCTCCCCAGCCTCTCAGGCTGGCATCCGTGGTCACCAGGATCCAATCCTGCATGCCGAATCTGCGGCCCTCCAATAGATGAGCCTCCTGCAACCACCACAGAAGGGATACCCTTGTCCTCGGCGACAGGGTTATCCGCAGGTGCATCTGAAGATGCGACCCTGACCATTTGTCCAACAGATCCCTTTGCATGGAATCTGCCGAAAGGGATTGCTTCGTAAGAAGCTACCATTTTTTCCCAGGACTCTTGTGCATTGATGTACAGACACCTTTCCTGGTTTTAGGAGGTTCCTGACCAGGTCAGATAACTCCTTGGCTTTTTCTTCGGGAAGAAAAACCTTTTTCTGAACTGTGTCCAGAATCATCCCCAGGAACAGCAGACGAGTTGTCGGCATTAATTGGGATTTTGGAATATTCAGAATCCATCCGTGCTGCTTTAGCACCTCTTGAGATAGTGCTAAACCCATCTCTAGCTGTTCTCTGGACCTTGCCCTTATTAGGAGATCGTCCAAGTATGGGATAATTAATACGCCTTTTCTTCGAAGAAGAAATATTATCTCGGCCATTACCTTTGTAAAGACCCGAGGTGCCGTGGACAAACCAAACGGCAGCGTCTGAAACTGATAGTGACAGTTTTGTACAACGAACCTGAGGTACCCCTGGTGTGAGGGGTATTTGGAACGTGGAGATACGCATCCTTGATGTCCAAGGATACCATAAAGTCCCCTTCTTCCAGGTTCGCTATCACTGCTCTGAGTGACTCCATCTTGAACTTGAACTTCTTTATGTACAGGTTCAAGGACTTCAGATTTAGAATAGGCCTTACCGAGCCATCCGGCTTCGGTACCACAAAAAGAGTGGAATAATACCCCTTCCCTTGTTGTAGAAGAGGTACCTTGACTATCACCTGCTGAGAATACAGCTTGTGAATGGCTTCCAAAACCGTCTCCCTTTCTGAGGGGGACGTTGGTAAAGCAGACTTCAGGAAACGGCGAGGTGGCTCTGTCTCTAATTTCAACCTGTACCCCTGAGATATTATCTGCAGGATCCAGGGATTTACCTGCGAGTGAGCCCACTGCGCGCTGTAATTCTTGAGACGACCGCCTACCGCCCCCGAGTCCGCTTGCGAAGCCCCAGCGTCATGCTGAGGCTTTTGTAGAAGCCGGGGAGAGCTTCTGTTCCTGGGAAGGAGCTGCCTGTTGCTGTCTCTTCCCTCGTCCTCTGCCTCGTGGCAGATATGAATAGCCCTTTGCTCTCTTATTTTTAAAGGAACGAAAGGGCTGCGGTTGAAAGGTCGGTGCCTTTTTCTGTTGGGGAGTGACTTGAGGTAGAAAGGTGGATTTCCCGGCCGTAGCCGTGGCCACCAAATCCGATAGACCGACCCCAAATAACTCCTCTACGCATCGCCTGTCCACTGTCGTGTCCATAAAGCTCTTCTGGCCGAAATGGACATAGCACTTACCCGTGATGCCAGTGTGCAGATATCTCTCTGTGCATCACGCATATAAAGAAATGCATCCTTTATTTGTTCTAACGACAGTAAAATATTGTCCCTGTCCAGGGTATCAATATTTTCGATCAGGGACTCTGACCAAACTACCCCAGCACTGCACATCCAGGCAGTCGCAATAGCTGGTCGTAGTATAACACCTGCATGTGTGTATATACCTTTTTGGATATTTTCCATCCTCCTATCTGATGGATCTTTAAGTGCGGCCGTCTCAGGAGAGGGTAACGCCACTTGTTTTGATAAGCGTGTTAGCGCTTTGTCCACCCTAGGAGGTGTTTCCCAGCGCTCCCTAACCTCTGGCGGGAAAGGGTATAAAGCCAATAACTTCTTTGAAATTAGCAGTTTTTTATCGGGGCACCCCACGCTTCATCACACACGTCATTTAATTCTTCTGATTCGGTAAAAACTACTGGTAGTTTTTTCACACCCCACATAATACCCTGTTTAGTGGTACCTGTAGTATCAGCTAAATGTAACATCTCCTTTATTGCCAAAATCATATAACGTGTGGCCCTACTGGAAAATACGGTTGATTCGTCACCTTCACCACCGGAATCAGTGCCTGTGTCTGGGTCTGTGTCGACCGACTGAGGCAAGGGGCGTTTTACAGCCCCTGACGGTGTTTGAGGCGCCTGGACAGGCACTAATTGAGTGTCCGGCCGCCTCATGTCGGCAAACGACTGCTTAAGCGAGTTGACGCTATCCCGTAATTCCACAAATAAAGGCATCCATTCTGGTGTCGACCCCCTAGGAGGTGACATCCTCATATTTGGCAATTGCTCCGCCTCCACACCAATAACGTCCTCATACATGTCGACACACACGTACCGACACACAGCAGACACACAGGGAATGCTCTATACGAAGACAGGACCCACTAGCCCTTTGGGGAGACAGAGGGAGAGTCTGCCAGCACACACCAAAAAGCGCTATATATGACAGGGATAGCCTTATGATTAAGTGCTCCCTTATAGCTGCTTTTATATTAATATATTGCCATTTATTTTGCCCCCCCTCTCTGTTATACCCTGTTTCTGTAGTGCAGTGCAGGGGAGAGACCTGGGAGCCTTCCTGACCAGCGGAGCTGTGACAGAAAATGGCGCCGTGTGCTGAGGAGATAGGCCCCGCCCCTTTTTCGGCGGGCTCGTCTCCCGCTATTTAGTACATTTAGGCAGGGGTAAATATCTCCATATAGCCTCTGGGGCTATATGTGAGGTATTTTTAGCCTTTTTAAAGGTTTTCATTTGCCTCCCAGGGCGCCCCCCCCCCAGCGCCCTGCACCCTCAGTGACTGCCGTGTGAAGTGTGCTGAGAGGAAAATGGCGCACAGCTGCAGTGCTGTGCGCTACCTTAAAAAGACTGCAGGAGTCTTCAGCCGCCGATTCTGGACCTCTTCTTGCTTCAGCATCTGTGAGGGGGCCGGCGGCGTGGCTCCGGTGACCATCCAGGCTGTACCTGTGATCGTCCCTCTGGAGCTTCATGTCCAGTAGCCAAGAAGCCAATCCATCCTGCACGCAGGTGAGTTCACTTCTTCTCCCCTCTGTCCCTCGTTGCAGTGATCCTGTTGCCAGCAGGAATCACTGTAAAATAAAAAACCTAAGCTAAACTCTCTAAGCAGCTCTTTATGAGAGCCACCTAGAATTGCACCCTTCTCGGCCGGGCACAAAAATCTAACTGGAGTCTGGAGGAGGGTCATAGGGGGAGGAGCCAGTACACACCACCTGACCTGTAAAAGCTTTACTTTTGTGCCCTGTCTCCTGCGGAGCCGCTATTCCCCATGGTCCTTTCAGGAACCCCAGCATCCACTTAGGACGATAGAGAAATACAGGTAGATTGTTGGGAATTCTCGCACAGCCTACGGCTTGCAGACTTCTACATAAGCCCCATAGAGTAGTATTCCATAATGAATGTAAAAAAATACAGGATTAAAACTTTGTACATCTGTAAAAAAATGCGCATATAACATATGTTCACCAAATTTCTGGAGGATGAACTACAGCCACGACTGTACTCATAGATGTCCTATTAAATGCTTTAACGCAAGTCTATTTTTCTTGACAGTTTTCTGAGAGAGAAATTCACCAAGGATCAGTTTTACAAATGTAACCATTATCTTGTCTGTAGCAATTGGTTATAGACACTTTTGATAAATGTCTTATTCACTGATGTCAGCCTACATTTCTGCATGAGGTGAATAGAAGAAAATGCATATCTACAAAACAAAGGATATCATACAAAGCATTAATAGTTGTAAACAATAAAAGAGATGATAGATAAAGCGTGACTTTGTTTTAAATTCCTTGTTTGAGTCTAATAATTTTCCACACCTCTGCTAAGACACAGAGACATATTGGCAGGGAAAACAGTCAGCTTTATTTAATTATTTATTGAAAGGAGGGACAATGTATTGTGTTGAAGAAAGAACAGCCCTAAACACAGTATTGACAGCTTGCCAAAAAATCCCCAAAAAGCTGTAGATGGGGGACAACTGCCAGCTCATCACCAACAACTCAAGACTAATATGGGGGCCAACAGCCATTGTTACTATTTTTTTCCCTACAAAACAATGAAGCTGGCAGTAACAAGCGAGTGGGAGGTGGGGATAGAGGTGTACTTCTAACATGTGTAAGAGACCTCACACCTGGAATGCACAAACCACACCACAAAAAGGGGACACGCCTTAAATTGTTGACCCTTAACCATTTGCCTGCCATGGTTGCATCAGATGCGACCAAACAAGCAAGTGTTTTATCTGACCTGTTCAAAGAGGATGCAACCAGTCAGATAAAGAGTGTTAGCAGCGGCAGGGAAGGGAAACTTCCCTCCGCTGCTGCTGTCAGAGGGTCCCTCTGCCTCCCTGCACTCTCCCCTCAGTGTTGCTGTGCTGCATTCACCAACCCCCCTAAGCCATCTCCAGCCATAACACACACACCCTGTGTACCTGGCAGCTGTCTGGGGTGTAAAAAGTAACGTCGTGATGTTACCAAAGTTCCGATGTTATTGATCTTCTTGACCAATGTTCCGATGTTATCTATCTTCATGACCAATGTTCCGATGTTATCTATCTTCCTGACCAATGTTCCGATGTTTGAGAGATAGAAAAAAACTTCACTTAATTCACTCATTAAAAAAAAAAAAAACACAACAATTTCTGAGCGTTTTTTTGGGGGGGGAAATGGTCAGTTAAGTGGTTAATGTATTCTGACACATCTTAGTAGTTTCAATTCTAACAGGCCTATAAAATGCCTTTTGTCTTCCTAACAGTACACGTCTCTTACTCAGGGATGCAGTCAATTTACCTCCAATCAAAATCCCGACGGTCGAAATCCCGACAGCAATTGACCGACGGTCAAAATCCTGACAAGGTCAAAATCCCAACATGGACAAAATACCGACATTCAAAATACCGACATGTAAAATACCGACAGATCAAAGTTTTTCATGATTTTTCCATTGAAACTGACTTGTTCATACTTTACCATCCCAGTGGACCTGGAGGGGGAATATAATAGTGTGCCGAGCGCAGCGAGGCACCGTGCCCGAAGCATGGCGAGCGCAGCGAGCCATGCGAGGGGACGCGGTACACTTATATGGTGTCCATGTCGACCTATGTCAACATACACACAAAAAAAGAACACCGCGTGTCGCTATTCAGAGAATTTGAAGTTATCTGCGAGTAGAAAGGTGCCGCCCCGACAGAAAGAAAAACGCCCCGTGCAAAACTGCGAATGCATCACAGATTGCTATCCACGCAATTCCCAGAACATCAAAGAATCTTTATCTTCTGAGCAAATGTGACTAGGTCTGAGGCTGCCAGTAATCTACAAAGTGGTCTGCGCTGACGTCAGAGACACATCCAGAAATGCCGGCTTCCTGTCAGTCAGAGACTACATTGCGATTATGATCTGTATGCAATTTCTGACGCTATTACCCCTCACGCGTGCGCAACGCAAGCGGTACGTATGCACAGTCATTCGATAATCACTCAATTTGCAATTTCTCAGATTAGCGATCCATGCTGAATTAGGCCCTGTAACACATATTGGATGTCTTTAGTTTGTAATATGTAGCGCATATTTTCTACATGATCTAATTTGGATCATATTAACATGGCCCAATACTTGTTGACATAAACATACAAACATAGATTCAGATAAAAGTATCAAAATCAAGACTAATCAAGTAGAAAAGGGAGAAAATGCCCTGTTCCTGGACTTTCCACTTATTATATAATTGCCATCACCTGTGCTGAAACACCATTCTTATCAATTTAACTGTTCAGCACAGGTGATGGCAATCATACATTAAGAGAGAAGTCCAGGAGCAGAGTATTTTGTCCCTCCTGGAATAGGTCATGTTGAGAGTTACATATTCATGAAATGTAACCTTTAATGAGCCTCTGGTACTCACCAGATATATGTTGAAATTTATTGAGAGTCATATCCAAAACCCTTGCTCAGGATTAATTCAAAATGTACTTGGCACATGCATACCCTCCAACATTCTATACATAAAAATTGGTACAAAGTAGGGAAGTGGGCGTGGCCGTGCATATTCCTATACTTTCATTGTATATTTGGAGAGTCAAAAATCGGTACAGACCATAAAAAAAAGGTACTGTACCTGGCAAAAAGGTATAGCTGGAGGATATACACATGGGTCATTGCAGGCTGTGTGATCATTGACTGAAATCAGCTGTATTAATGGTGACATGACTCTTCTTGATCAAAGGAGCAACCTACAGATGTGTCCTCAAACATTATTGCTGCATTCTCTCCAAACACATTGATCGCAGAGTTGATTGCAGCAGTAAATAGGATTTTAATACCTACCGGTAAATCCTTTTCTCCTAGTCCGTAGAGGATGCTGGGGACTCCAAAAGGACCATGGGGTATAGACGGGATCCGCAGGAGACATGGGCACACTAAAAAGACTTTGACTGGGTGTGAACTGGCTCCTCCCTCTATGCCCCTTCCCCAGACCTCAGTTATAGGAACTGTGCCGAGGAGAGACGGACATTTCGAGGAAAGGATTTTTGTTAAACTAAGGGCGAGAGACATACCAGCTCACACCACAAACACACCGTACAACTGGATCAACAGGAAAACCAGATAACAGTATGAACTAACAGCAACAAGCTGAATATAACTGATACACAAACCTTGTGTAACCGAAAATAACCAGTATCGATAAAACTGCAAGGAACAGTCCGCACTGGGATGGGTGCCCAGCATCCTCTACGGACTAGGAGAAAAGGATTTACCGGTAGGTATTAAAATCCTATTTTCTCTTACATCCTAGAGGATGCTGGGGACTTCAAAAGGACCATGGGGTCTATACCAAAGCTCCAGACTGGGCGGGAGAGTGCGGACGACTCTGCAGCTACGATTGAGCAAACATGAGGTCCTCCTCAGCCAGGGTATCAAACTTATAGAACCTAGCAAAAGTGTTTGAACCTGACCATGTAGCTGCTCGGCAAAGTTGAAGAGCCGAGACCCCTCGGGCAGCCGCCCAAGAAGAGCCCACCTTCCTGGTAGAATGGGCCTTTACTGACTTCGGCAACGGTAGCCCAGCCGAAGAATGAGCGTGCTGAATCGTATTACAAATCCAGCGTGTAATAGTCTGCTTGGAAGCAGGATTTCAAATCTTGGCCCTCATTCCGAGTTGTTCGCTCGTTCTTTTCCTTCGCATCGGTGCGATTTTCCGCTAAATGCGCATGCGCAATGTTCGCACTGCGGCTGCGCCAAGTAAATTTGCTAAGAAGTTTGGTATTTTACTCACGGCATTACGAGTTTTTTTTCTTCGTTCTGCTGATCGTTTTGTGATCGACAGGAAGTGGGTGTTTCTGGGCGGAAACTTTTTATGGGAGTGTGTGAAAAAACGCTGCCGTTTCTGGGAAAAACGCGGGAGTGGCTGGAGAAACGGGGGAGTGTCTGGGCGAACGCTGGGTGTGTTTGTGACGTCAAACCAGGAATGACAAGCACTGAACTGATCGCACTGGAAGAGTAAGTATCGAGCTACTCAGAAACTGCAAAGAAAAATCTTTTCGCAATATTGCGAATACTTAATTCGCAATTCAGCTAAGCTAAGATTCACTCCCAGAGGGCGGCGGCTTAGCGTCTGCACTGCTGCGAAAAGCGGCTAGCGAGCAAACAACTCGGAATGAGGGCCCTTGTTGGAAGCATACAGGACAAACAGAGCCTCAGTTTTCCTAGTAAGAGCCGTTCTGGCGACATAAATTTTCAAAGCTCTTACGACAAAGAGATTTTGGGACTGCCACAGCATCCGTAGCCACAGGTACCACAATAGGTTGATTTATGTGAAACGAAGAAACCACCTTCGGCAGAAATTGTTGACGAGTCCTCAATTCCGCTCTATCCACATGAAAAATTAAATATGGGCTCTTGTGAGACAAAGCCGCCAATTCGGACACTCGTCTGGCAGACGCCAAAGCCAAAAGCATGACCACTTTCCAAGTGAGAAACTTTAACTCATCCTTACGCAAAGGTTCAAACCAGTGAGACATAAGAAACTGCAACACCACTTCAAGATCCCACGGTGCCACGGGTGGCACAAATGGAGGATGGATATGCAGCACTCCCTTCACGAAAGTCTGAACCTCAGGAAGGACGGACAATTCCTTTTGAAAGAAAACAAATAAAGCCGAAATCTGCACTTTGATGGAACCCAATTTCAGGCCTGCATCCATGCCTACCTGCAAAAAGTGGAGGAAACGACCCAAGTGAAACTCCTCAGCAGGAGCTGCTTTGGTTTCACACCACGACACATACTTTCTCCAAATACGGTGATAATGTTTTGCCGTGACCTCCTTCCTAGCCTTAAGGAGAGTGGGAATGACCTCCCCGGGAATACCCTTCCGAGCTAGGATTTGGCGTTCAACTTCCACGCCGTCAAACACAACTGCTGTAAGTCCAGAAAGACGCAGGGCCCCTGCAGTAACAGGTCCTCTCTTAGAGGAAGCGGCCAAGGATCTTCTACTAGTAATTCCTGATCCGGATATCAGGCCCTCCGTAGCCAATCTGGAACGACGAGTATTGCCTGAACCCTTGTTCGTCTTATGATCCTCAATACCTTTGGAATGAGAGGAAGCGGAGGGAACACATAAACCGACTGAAACACCCACAGAGTTACCAGGGCGTCCAGTGCACAGGCTTGGGGGTCCCTCGACCTGAAACAATACTTCGGAAGCTTCTTGTTGAGGCGAGACGCCATCATGTCTATCTGAGGAATTCCCCAACGCCTTGTCACTTCTGCAAATACCTCTTGATGAAGAGCCCACTCTCCTGGATGGAGATCGTGTCTGTTGAGGAAGTCTGCTTCCCAGTTGTCCACGCCCGGGAGGAAGACTGCTGACAGAGCGCTCACGTGCTGTTCCGCCCAGCGGAGAATTCTTGTGGCCTCTGCCATTGCCGCCCTGCTCCTTGTCCTGCCTTGGCGGTTTACGTACGCCACCGCTGTTATGTTGTCCGACTGGATCAGCACAGGGAGACCCTGAAGAAGGTTCTTCGCTTGCAGGAGGCCGTTGTAAATGGCTCTTAACTCGAGAACATTTATCTGGAGACAAGATTCCTGGCTTGACCATTTTCCCTGGAAACTTCTTTCTAGCGTGACTGCGCCCCAGCCTCGGAGATTTGCATCTGTGGTCAGCAGGACCCAGTCCTGGATTCCAAATCGGCGTCCCTCTAGATGGTGAGAACCTTGCAGCCACCACAGGAGAGAAATCCTGGCCCTGGAAGATAGACTTATTTTCCGGTGCATGTGCAGGTGAGACCCGGACCATTTGTTCAGCAGATCCCACTGAAACACCCGGGCATGAAACCTGCCAAAGGGAATGGCACTCGAGTGCATTGATGAATCGACACTCTTGTCGGCCTCAGAAGGTCCTTGACCATGGTCTGTATTTCCAGAGCTTTGTCTGCCGGAAGGAACACTCTCTGAAGCTCCGTGTCTAGAATCATGCCCAGGAAGGGCAGCCGAGTTGTCGGGATCAACTGAGACTTTGGCAAATTTAGAATCTAACAGTGATGTCGCAGAACCGACAGGGAGAGTTCCACATTTCTTAACAACTGTTCCTTGGATCTCGCCTTTATCAGGAGATCGTCCAAGTACGGGATAATTGTGACCCCTTGCTTGAGAAGGAGTACCATAATTTCCGCCATTACCTTGGTGAAAACCCTCGGGCAGTGAAAAGCCCAAACGGCAACGTCTGAAATTGGTAATGACAATCCTGCACCGCAAATCTCAGGAAGGCCTGATGAGGAGGATATATCGGGACGTGTAAGTAGGCATCCTTTATGTCGACTGACGCCATAAAATCCCCCCCTTCTAGGCTGGAGATCGCAGCTCGAAGAGATTCCATCTTGAACTTGAAAGTTTTCAAGTATGGATTGAGGGATTTTAGGTTCAGAATCGGTCTGACCGAGCCGTCCGGCTTCGGCACGACAAAAAGGCTTGAATAGAACCATTCCCCCCGTTGGGACGGGGGAACCGGCACAATGACCCTCTGTTGACACAGCTTTTGTATCGCAGCATTTACTACTACTCTTTCTGGAAGAGAAACTGGTAGGGCCGACTTGAAAAAGCGGCGGGGGGTAACTCCTGAAACTCCAGTTTGTACCCTTGGGACACTATGTCTAAGACCCAAAGATCCAGGGCTGATTGAAACCAGACCTGACTGAAGAATCGGAGACGGCCCCCCACCGGCACGGACTCCCGCAGGGGAGCCCCAGCGTCATGCGGTGGACTTGGTAGAGGCGGGGGAGAACTTTTGGTCCTGGGTGCCTGACACTGCTGGCGACCTCTTTCCCCTTCCTCTACCCTTTGAAGCGAGGAAGGACGAGTCCTTTCCTTTTTTGTATTTATTAGGCCAAAAGGACTGCATCTGATGATGGGGCGCCTTTTTCTGTTGTGTGGGAACATAAGGAAGAAAAGATGACTTACCCGCAGTAGCGGTAGACACCAGGTCAGCAAGGCGGTCACCAAACAAGACACTACCTTTAAAGGGGAGAGCTTCCATATTTTTCTTGGAGTCGGCATCAGCATTCCATTGATGAATCCACAGCGCCCTCCTGGCCGAGACCGCCATGGCATTGGCTCTTGATCCCAAGAGGCTAACATCCCTCGCCGCATCCTTTAGGTAATCTGCAGCGTTCTTGATATAACCAAGAGTCAAAAGAATGTTATCCTTATCAAGGGTATCCATATCAGAAGCCAAATTATCAGCCCACTTAGCAATAGCACTACTCACCCATACCGACGCCACAGAAGGTCTGAGCAATGCACCAGTATTAACGAAAATGGCCTTCAATGTCGTCTCCAGCTTGCGATCCGCCGGATCCTTGAGAGCAGCCGTGTCAGGAGACGGAAGCGCCACCTTCTTGGACAATCAGGATAGAGCCTTGTCCACATTGGGAGACGACTCCCATTTCTCCCTGTCGTCAGAGGGGAAAGGCTATGCCATAAAAATTATCTTGGGAATCTGCCACCTTTTGTTAGGCGACTCCCAAGCCTTTTTACAAAGGGCGTTTAGTTCATGAGAGGGGGGAAACTTCACCTCAGGCTTTTTACCTTTAAATAAGCAAACCCTTGTGTCTGGAACAGCAGGTTCCTCAGAGATATGTAAAACCTCTTTAATAGCCACAATCATGTACTGAATACTCCTAACTACCCTTGGATGTAAAGTAGCCTCACTGAAATCAACATCGGAATCAGAGTTTGTGTCGTTATCTGTATCTGCCATCTGAGTAAATGAACGTTTTTGTGACCCTGAGGGGGTCTGTACCTGAGACAAAGCATCCTCCATGGATTTCCTCCATGTTTGTACTGAGAATCAGATTTATTCAACCTCTTAGACAATAAAGCCACATTTGCATTCAGTGTATTCAACATATTCACCCAATCAGCAGTCGGCTGTGCCGACAGTCATTCCCAAATCATTTTCTGCGCCCCCAGTAACACTCAGCCTCAGACATGTCGACACGTAGTACCGACACACCCATACTCACACCGGCCAAATCAAGGGGACAGACCCACAGGGAAGCCTGTAGAGAGAAACACAGAGGGAGTATGCCAGCTCACACCCCAGCGCCCATATACTACAAATAAATAATATATGTGGTTTGCGCTGTAATATAAAGATAAAAAGCACCAAACTGCATGTGCCCCCCCCCCCCGTTTTGCTTTCTTGTTACTTGTAAGGAGCTTGGAGGTCCGGGCCAGCGGCTCTGCAGCGGCTGTGGAGAGAGAAAATGGCGCTGGTGAGCTGTGCGGCTAAGCCCCGCCCCTTCCCGGCACGCTGTAGTCCCGCTCAAATTTTAATATTTTGTACTGGCGGGGGTAATGTATACGGTGCCCGGGCACCAAATCTGCCTTTGCCAGTGCCCACAAAGCCTTCAGTAACTTCTGCCCAGGGCGCTCCCCCCCAGCGCCCTGCACCCTGTGTCGTTGGTGTGTGTGTGGGAGCATGGAACGCAGCGCTACCGCTGCGCTGTACCTCCATCACTGAAGTCTTCTGCCGTCTGAAGCCTTCTGTTCTTCTAATACTCACCCGGCTTCTTTCTTCTGGCTTCTGTGAGGGGGGTGACGGCGCGGCTCCGGGAACAAGCAGCTAGGCGCACCAAGTGATCGAACCCTCTGGAGCTAATGGTGTCCAGTAGCCTTAAGGCCCGTACACACTGGTCGATATATCGTCCGTTCTCTTGAACGGCCGATATATCGCGGGACCGTCGGCCAGTGTGTACGGCCGATACGTCTGTGAACTCCGTCGTTCACAGACGTATCGCGTCGGCCGCGCAGCACAGCCGACGGCCAATATATCTACCGATATATTGGCGCATCGCTGTGTGTGTACAGGCGGTCCTGGAGGGAGAATAAAATAGTGTGGCGCGCTACGCGCGCCACCGTGCCCGCATCGAGCCCGCAAGGTGCTCCTTTGCGCTCGCCACGCTGTCGGTATGCCGGCGGTCGGGCTCCCGGCGCCGGTATGCTGGTCGCCGGGAGCCCGAGCGCCGGCATACCGTACTACACCCGAAAATAGTATGCTCCAGGAAACTGTACTGATTAATATATGTGACACTTGTAGACCTGTGTGTGACTAAGTCTGAAATCTGTTTATGAAGAGCTATGATGCAGCGGCTGTGGCTTTTTTCCATAAGTTCCATTGTGCTACGTATACAGACTCAGTTGCACACACATATAAACAAGTGATGCATATCAATCAGCGCAGTCTATAAGGGTGTGTACACACGGTGAGATAAATCTGTGAGATTTTGACTATATAGTCAAAATCTTGTGAAAAGTTAGTGCATATCTCATGGTACTAGGCAGCTTGCGATACAGATTCGATCCCGATGCGCGCTCCTGTGGGGTCTGTATCGTAAGGCTAGATAGACTGTGCAGGCAAGACAATCTTGACTATCTAGTGTACAATCTAGTACAAAGTATAGTCAAAATTGGCACTTAGTCAAAATCGTACATAGACAAAATCTCAAGCACAGATAGTCAAAATCTGTACAATCTGTGCTATCTGGGCTCTGGGGGAGTTCAAGGGAAATTGCATAGTCAAAATCGAACATAGCAGGGATCTCACCGTGTGTACACACCCTTATGTGTACACACGGTGAGATCCCTGCTATGTTCGATTTTTATGTGATTTCCCTTGAACTCCCCCAGAGCCCAGATAGCACAGATTGTACAGATTTTGACTATCTGTGCTTGAGATTTTGTCTATGTACGATTTTGACTAAGTGCCAATTTTGACTATACTTTGTACTAGATTGTACACTGGATAGTCAAGATTGTCTTGCCTGCACAGTCTATCTAGCCTTACGATACCGACCCCACAGGAGCGCGCATCGGGATCGAATCTGTATCGCAAGCTGCCTAGCACCATGAGATATACACTAACTTTTCATAAGATTTTGACTATATAGTCAAAATCTCACAGATTTATCTCACTGTGTGTACACACTGTCAGCGTCCGGGGTCTTACCGGAACGCTGGGGCCGCGGGGCGGGCTTCACGGGCGGCCGGGCAGCGGCGGTGGAGGGCTGCGGCGCAGGGTTCAAGGGTACAGGCAGTGGTAATGGCGTTGAGGGGGTCCGCTCGTGGCGGCGGGACGCCGCGGCAGCAGCTCGCTCTCGCTAAACCGTTGCCTAGGAGACCAGGGGCAGTGAGCAGCATGTTGTCAGAAAAGGTCTGCATTACTGGGCGCCGCCATGTTGGAGACCAAGTTTCTGACATAATTCCTGTTCCTAGTTTTCCAGCCAATCCAGGGAGACTTCTTCCTATAAAAGGGGGCTGGTTTAGGACAGGGATGCCAGTGCTTCAAGTTACAGCCCTGTTGTAGGTGCTTTAGCCTGTGCTCCCAGGATTCCTGCTGTATTCTGGTACTTCTAGCCCTGCTTTGCCAGTTCTCAGTTGCTGCTGCAGTTTTTCCGTTCCTAGCCTGCTGCTGCCCGTGGAGACGCTCTTGGACAGACCCTTTGGGCACGGACGACCCCGGGTCTCTTGCCTCGTCCTCCAAGCCACAGTCCGCAGATTCTTGCTTCCAGCCAAGTCCTCGAACCCCCATTCACAGTCCTCAGCTCGTTATCTCCAGCTTCATCTTTCAAGCCACAGTCTACAGTTCTCAGTCTCCAGTCACGACCAAAACTACCGTCCACAGTTCTCAGCTCCGCTACCGCAGTTTCATCTCATAAGTCACAGTCCACGGTTCTTGTCTTCAGCCTCGTTTTACTCTCACCCACAGTTCCACAGTTCTTTGTCTACGACCACGTTCTCAAGTCACCGTTCATCAACCTCAGTTTTCTACCTCTGCTCTGTACATAATAAATACTTTCCATTGACTCTCAAACTCCGCCTACATCCTTCATTGCTCCGTATCCCATGCAAAGGAACTATATCCAACCCCCTCATTTTGTTCTTCCCCAGCCTGCTACCTCCTTGGGCAAGTCTCAACTGCCGGATCCCCAAACTTTGCTAGACGTGACACACACCTTAGTCACATAACATTATGACTAAAGAGCCGTACTGGCAGGGAAACTTCCCCAGAGATGTGTGCTGAGCGGTCTAGCACAGACCGCTCTGCACATATCTCTCCCCCCGCTCAGCACAGCGCGATGTGCTGAGCGAGGGGTGGATGGACACCGGGGGGGCCGCTCATTTCACCCAGTGGTGAAATGAGCTACCTGCTAGATTGTGCCTGCATGCAGGCCAATCTAGCACCGGTGATAGCGACACGCGGGACCACGGAGCGATGTCACACAGAGCGATGTTCTAAGCAATCTAGTCAGATTGCTTAGAAATTAGCTGAACATCGCTCCGTGTGTACCCCCCTTAAGACACATTTACAGGTGAAAAGATGTGAAAATGATGTATGGCACTAGCAGAGTTGCACAGGGCTTGGCGGCTCACTCAGACCAGGTGTCTCGTGTCACATGACTTATTGAAGCTAGCTGTATGAGGACACGTGTAATGTGATTCTGTTACATCAAATTACAGCCTAGTAAAAATATTAGGACATTGCATTTTAAAAATGAAATTATATTTAGAAACTTTAACATAAAACTGAATTTTGAGGTAATATCTCATAATCTAATTAAACATCAGACTTTTTCACCTTTACAGTAAAGGCCCATACACACTTGACGATGCACACATCGTTAACGACCGTCGTTAACGACTTCTCTTGAACTTCCCTTGAACAGCTGAGCAAACGACATGAGCATACACACTACCAACGACCAAAGACGAAAGACCAAAGACGAAAGACCAAAGACCATTCATCGTTGAAGCATCCAAGCTGAACAGTTTATTAAAATAATGAGCTGGGAACAGGGCTGGTGAACAGTGGCTTGGTCGTTGGTCTTTCACACCATACACATTCAACGACGTCTCTGGTCGGTAACGACCATAGTGGAAATTGAGCATACATGCTCCACAGATAAGCGAGGGTCGTTAACGTCCCGCGGGGCCGCGCATCGGTGGTCGTCGGATGCATACACACTTGACAATATAATGAGCGACGTCGTTGATGAGGGCTGAAATGAACGACGTCGTTCATTTTATCGTCAAGTGTGTATGGGCCACACTTGACGATGCACACATCGTTAACGACCGTCGTTAATGACTTCCCTTGAACTTCCCTTGAACAGCTGAGCAAACGACATGAGCATACACACTACCAACGACCAAAGACCAAAGACGAAAGACCAAAGACGAAAGACCAAAGACCATAGACCATTCATCGTTGAAGCATCCAAGCTGAACAGTTTATTAAAATAATGAGCTGGGAACAGGGCTGGTGAACAGTGGCTTGGTCGTTGGTCGTTCACACCATGCACATTCAACGACGTCTCTGGTCGGTAACGACCATAGTAGAAATTGAGCATACATGCTCCACAGATAAGCGAGGGTCGTTAACGTCCCGCGGGGCCGCGCATCGGTGGTCGTCGGATGCATACACACTTGACGATATAATGAGCGACGTCGTTGATGAGGGCTGAAATGAACGACGTCGTTCATTTTATCGTCAAGTGTGTATGGGCCTTAAGAGTCACATTTACTGTTGTACATTTTAATCTAACGTACGTATTAATTTAACCAAATCCTGGAGAGAAGATTATTTATGGCTGTTAAATTGCCTTATTTCTATTATATTAACCCTGTGTAACAGTGTCAGGGGAACAGGTACCATCTCTTGGGGTAAATGGCAGGATACAGCAGCTGAAAGATCACACAAGTCCATGGTTTGCTCCAACTGGCCTCAGACAGTTTTATTGGGAAGAAAAACTGAAAATAAATATCAAAATAAAAACCTTGCCATCCGGCGCTAACTTTACACAAACTAATTCCTAACTCACTAAAAAAACAACACAAGAAGTTTTTACCACGCACACCTCACTGGATTTTAATAGCAGGTATCTCTAACAGAGACTCCATAGTCTCTCCTTTTCCCCAAGCTGTGTGAGAGACTAATGATCAGGGTGACAGCATTTTTAGCTGCTTAACTGGCATGGTCAGATCACATGCGACCACGCCACACCACTTTGTCCCTCAGTTTTTGATGAGGAGAGCCGTACTGCAGATGTGCATTATATAATATTTAAATATTTAAAAAAAAATACTTTTTAAATTATATTACATAAAATATTTTAAAAAGTAACAACAATGTTATGAATGGTTTTGAATGGAAAAATTGTCAGTTAAGTGGTTAACACACCAATACAGCTGAAAGCCCTAATTCATAGGTCTGCAAACTCGGTCCTCATTACCCCACACAGTGCATGTTTTGCAGGTAACCCAGCAGGTGCACAGGTGTATTAATTACTCACAGACACATTTTAGGTGGAGATAATTATTTCACTTGCGATTCTGTGAGGAGACCTGCAAAACATGCACTGTGTGGGGTAATGAGGACCGAGTTTGCAGACCTATGCCCTAATTAGCCTTCTGTAAGGCTAAAAGCCCAAAAACCTGAATTGAACCTAAATGGATGGAGAACCCGCCATCTCTTTTTCCTTCTAAGTAATGTAGTAAAATAAAAAATCTCTTAGCAGAGTCAATACAATATTCCTGGGGTTTTAAAACATATAGGTAAAAAACATGGGGCAAATATACCCGCCTTCCACCACTATTCTGGTCATCTTGTCACAACCAGATATTGAGATATTATGTGATAATTTAATCAAACACAAATATTTTCATTGCTTTATATGCAAATGAATGTAAGCTTACCCATAATATTCAGCAAACACCGATAGTTTAACAGCCAGAATATGAAGTACTAGATCACAAATCAAAAGTATTTTCCTCGATTAGCAAACTAGAGTACTTCAACTAATTAATAATGACAACATCTTGGACCTGTGCTGACTTTTGGTTTAGGCTCTATGTCCATAATTTCATGGAATTGCCCACTGCTACACTACATCATCAGTAAGTACTTGCACCTACCCTATAACAAGCGACAAAGAAATGCTTCAAGAAAGACATATTTATTGTACTTCCACCTCTACATAGCCCACAGTTCTGATGACATGCCTTCACATAACTGCCTATGCAATATTGGCACGTTACAGTCCAATATGTCTCTTCAGTCATGAGTGTAGATATGCTCAAAATGCATATGACTCTGAAATGGACGCACATGCACAGTGCAGTAGCACACATTATATCCTCTACAGTCTGTTCTGTGAAGCCGATATGCATTGGATAGCACAGAACTTCATCCAGCATTACCAACAACAATTTTGTCCAAGAAGCCAACCCTTGCCAGGATCGCTCAATGTCTAAAACAAGAGACCCACCTTATGTGGGGATCACGTCATCAGGCCAAGTAAATGCCTAAACATCCAGGTACCCTCGGCTGGGGAGCCTGATATACTAAAACCACCATTTGCCAACAACAATTTAAAAGAGCACAAATCTATCTGCAAAACAGCAGCACAGTGAGGCCAGGGCCGTATTTTCGTATGGGCTCAATGGGCTCTTGCCCAAGGGCCCCAGTAGTATAAGGCCCTAGGATTATAGCTGAGGCTCTCCTCTTTACAGGGGTACCAGATTTTTGAAAATCGGCCCTAGGGAACCAGAGATATCCGAATTGAAAGTAGTGGTCCCCATCAATGCTTGTTAATTGCTCTTCCCAGCCAGATATCTCTGGTTCTGTCTGACTTAGAGTTTTTCTGAGGGGATACTCCAAAAGCTGGGACTCTTCCCTTTTGGTGGACACTGGCAGCTTGTCTCTACTATGCCCAGAACTAGAGATATCAGCCTTCAAGCAGCTGGTCCCTGCTCCAGCTCCACACGCCTAATATGCAGTTTTATATTTTCATTGGTGAATTGCTCTGGTTCCTGACCTCTGATCCCCAAATCCCTAGTACCTCATGAAAGGTGTGACTCTCTAGTTTTTTTTTTATCCCATTAAAGCTAAGAAATCTATTTTCAGGAACTTGCGATATCTGCAGTCAAGCAAGCTGCACTCCCACCAGAAAATTAAGCCCACTCCACCATTCACCCCTACCCTACATATTAAGCACCCCCTACCACCCTGGAAGTCATGTACCAGGACCCCTTCATTCAGCCGAATGCCCCCTTCTACAGTTTAGCCCCATCTGTGCAGTAAAGGAGTAATTAGCAGAAATTACTGCTCCAGGTCCTACATGCTGAGTGGAAGACAAAACACCCCCTACTGCTCATGGGTCATCAAAGCTGGAGGATGGGTAGAGGGCCCAGTGCATTGCTATGCATAGGGGCCTACACTGCTGTTAAGACGGCCCTGAGTGAGGCACAACTAAAGGAAACCTGCAGATAAGAAAATCAGCTTAAAGGTAAAGAGAGAGATTCGTGCTTAAATTCTAAGCAATCTGACCAGATTGCTTAGAAGTTAAGTACGGATCTATCCATGTGCATGCCCCATAGCGATACCGATGCGCGGTGCTATCGCTGACTCTAGATTTGGCATGCATGCATGCCAAATCTAGTTAGATCGCTCATTTCACCGATGGGTGAAAAGAGCACCCCCCCCTAGCTCAGCACACATCGCGCTGTGTGCTGAGCGTGGGGGAGATGTGTGCTGAGCGGTCTGTGCTAGCTCACTCATCACACATCTCCCCTATGTGTATGGGGCTTAAGATCGCAACTAATTACAGAGGGACCAACATTAGAATTGTGTTGTTGTTGTTGGCAAACTTCCCCCCTAATGAGTATTGAAATACCATATATATTATTATATCTAATGACAATACAAACACCAATTTGCTCATGAATCACTCATGTGAAATACAATGTATCTATCTGTACCAGTGTTTCCCAACCCTGGTCTTCAAGGCACACTAACAGTCCAGGCTTTAGTGACATCCATGCTTGAGCACAGATGGTTGAATCAAAATAACTGAGGTACTAATTAGGTCACCTGTGGACCGTAGTTGGGATTCCATGATCAATTGCAAGTGACTGTTTACATCTGAAGCCTAAGGGCTGAAACACACACGCCGGGTCCCGCCGCCCGGCACAATCTCGCCCGGCTTTTTACTGCTGCCGTGCTGCAGAGACACATGCAGCGCAATGTGACCTTTCACACAGCACGGCCCCGGTCGTTGCAGCCGGAAATATCCACTGGAAGTGCTGCCGGGCCGCGGCCGTGCCGTCTTTGTAGGCAGTGGACCGTGTGTGAAGGGGAGCTTTCACACACAACGGGGTTTTTTTCAAGCCGTATCTGCTGCTGCGCATGCGCACAGCATTACACACGACTCAATGCCGTTGTGTGTGAAAGACTCTGCCGGATGGCAAAAAGCCGGACAAAGTTTGTCCTGCTTTTTGCCATCCGGGGAAAACCGGGTAGTGTGTTACAGCCCTAAAGCTGTTTATACTGCCATTAGCTGTAAGTCAGCCTACCTTGACTTACAAGATTTCTGCCACTAGACTCTACAATTATATATTGTTTGCCACCTGGTACTGCAGTTGTTTTTAAACATTAAAAACATGCAACCCCTATCATTGTATTCATATCATACCATGTTCTGTTAGTGACATTAACTGACCACATCAAGTTATTACTCATTTATAACCGTCCCTTTATCACACCTTCCATGCCCATACAGTGAGTGCAAGAACACAATTATAATTGCTTAATAACATAATCAACGCTACATAATGTGTTATATATTTCCGAGATAAAAATTATTTTATCTTGTATTATTCTTGAGAATATTGTTAATTACTTCCAATTAAATCAGCTGCAGTAATTTACAGCAGGATAATTGGTGCCCTGGGTAATTCAATTAGTCATGAAGTGAGCCCGCCAGAAACACTTATTGGAGGGAAAAATGTGAAAAGAAATCCCTGATAACTCGGGGGTTAACGGGTGCAGCAGCCCTGCCAACGCACAAATCCGTAAACTTTTCACAGATTCTGTGTTAACATGTTAAATTAACAGGTGACAATAAGGGGTCGAATTGAACAGCCTCAGGCGATAAAGCCCAAGGCTACCACCCTTTTTCACCCCGTTAACTAAACTAAGCTAATTGAATTTGGCCCTTTGGGTCTTGCTATACTCTCTGTATTGCATACAGGGGGCGGATTGGATGGAAAACCAGCCCGGGAAATTTATTAAAGCAGCCCTATTGTGGGTGCGGTCTGATGAGGGGGTCGGGATCCCTCCTTATAGGGCCTGATTGTACACAATTGTAGCCTTCCTTGTGTCTTTTGCTGTCAATTTGTCTGAGGCCAGGGTTTGTAGAAGTGGCCCGACATGGGACCACAAGAGGTATAATATACCGTGTAGATAATGGCAGCATCACCGGATGGCAGAGTTGCTGTACTGCAGAGATGGAATAACAATGAATGGGGACAAAGCAGTGTACTGAGTGCGGTGGGCTGTCTGCCATGTGAGTGGTGGGGCAACATGACAACACACAAAACAGGCCCCACAGACACATCGTCCTACCAGGAATCTTCCTGGTAAGTCCTATGGCCAATCCTCCCGGTTGAATATAGTTGAATATAATTATTATGATAAATTATAACAGAACTGCTCTTAGTGCGGTCTATGACTTTGGCAACCCCTTTCCCATGAAACAATATGAGTTGTAGATACAGTATCCGTGGACAGTTTTCAATAAGGCCGTGGTAGGCTGTTTACTTCCTTATTCTAATGCCAAAGATTTGAGCATCTGCCTGTGGAAGACCTTCCCGTCCACTGTTTTTACATCCGTAGCCACAACTATCATCATTGTTACTGAATATGGACTTGCACCCGCCCCATGCTGAATTCAAAGATCTGTCTGAGGCAGACATCCAATTCCCATCTGCACGCTATGACTAGGAATATATCTTTATTATACGCCTATGACACACTGAGATGTCCAGTTCACGGAAAGTGCAGTCCGTCGTCTGGTGGATCAATGCATATGCACTAATGGTCTCTGGGGGTAATTCAGAGTTGATCACAGCAGCAAATTTGTTAGCAGTTGGGCAAAACCATGTGCACTGCAGGGGGGGCAGATATAACATGTGCAGAGAGAGTTAGATTTGGGTGGGTTATTTTGTTTCCGTGCAGGGTAAATACTGGCTGCTTTATTTTTACACTGCAATTTAGATTTCAGTTTGAACACACCCCACCCAAATCTAACTCTCTCTGCACGTTATATCTGCCCCACCTGCAGTGCACATGGGGGGTAATTCCAAGTTGATCGCAGCAGGACATTTTTTAGCAGTTGGGCAAAACCATGTGCACTGCAGGGGGAGCAGATATAACATTTGCAGGGAGAGTTAGATTTGGGTGGGTTATTTTGTTTCTGTGCAGGGTAAATACTGGCTGCTTTATTTTTACACTGCAATTTAGATTGCAGATTGAACTCACCACACCCAAATCTATCTCTCTCTGCACATGTTATATCTGCCTCATCTGCAGTGCACATGGTTTTGGCCAACTGCTAAAAAATTTCCTGCAGCGATCAACTTGGAATTACCCCCATGGTTTTGCCCAACTGCTAACAAATTTGCTGCTGCGATCTGTCTATAGGGGGGTACTCACGGAGCGATCGCTGCTTAAAATCTAAGCAATCTGACTAGATTGCTTAGATTTTAAGCACGATCGCTCCGTGTGTAGCCCCCTTAGCGATAGCGATGCGCAGCCCCGCGCATCGCTATCGCTGCTGCTAGATTGGCCTGCATGCAGGCCAATCTAGCGGGTCGCTCACTTCACCCGCTGGGTGAAGTGAGCGGCCCCCCCGTCTCCCCCCGCACGCTCAGCACAGATCGCGCTGTGCTGAGCGCCGGGAGAGATGTGTGCTGAGCGGTTCGCTCAGCACACATCTCTCTGCCATCGGCCCGTGGGTACTGGCCTTATGTGTCTATGCTTGATCCAGCTTATGCACACTTGCAGATGTCCAACTTCCGCACAGGTATAGCATGCTGAAATCAGCAAGACTCATCTGCATTCCCATTTGTGTGCGACGCAGAATCGAACCAGGAATGCTCACCGATACTTGGTTGTCTCTAGTACATGAAACAAAGATAGCTTGTCATGTGCAGCTTCACAAGTGTAACCAGACTAAATTATTCAAATGACTAACTTTCTGGCATCACTCCAAGGTATCAGATAAGAAATGCAGGCTGTAGGCATAGTACCAAAACCTACAGGAAAACAGAATTCAGGATTCAGAAATATCTATAGCATCTACAAGGTCTATGCAGGACACAGTACACAAAAATGGGATGCGGTCGGGATCCCGGCGTTCAGGAAACCGATGCCGGAATCCCGACAGCCGGCATTTTGCCAACGGCCGGCATGCCAACACCCACCCTAATTCCCATTCGGTTGGTGGGTCCATATCACCAGCTGAGTGGGAAAAGAACCTGTGGCGAGTGAAGCTTACAATAGGGCCCACAAGGGGACTCGCTGCCGGTATTCCGGCAGACAGGATGCCGCTGTTGGTATACTGACAGCCAGCATCCAGTCTGCCAGTATATCATAACAGCCCTCCAAAATAACCAGCACACAATGGAGCAATAAAGAACAGAAAAACATATACTCAGCAATGTAAACTGGATGAGACAATTGCAAAAGGTAGTAGCTGGCATTGAATGAATAAGCAACAGGAAAATAAGGCTGTGGTATGGAGGATTGACAGTGTCTAGGTCAACCACTATTGGTCGACAGTAACTATGTCGACAGGGTTTCTAGGTTGACAGGGTCTGTAGGTCGACATGGTCTAGGTCGACAGGTCAAAAGGTCGACATGAGTTTTTTATGTTTTTTGGTGTAATTTTCTCCGTACATTGACCGGGAACCCCAATTAGTGCACCGTGTCCCCTCGCATGGCGAGCGTTCGAGCAAGGTGCCTCGCTCTGCTGCGCTCGGCACAGGTTACTATATTCCCAATCGTAGTCTGTGTGGATCGTTAAGTATGAAAAAGTTCCAAAAAAGAAAAAAAAAATGAAAAACTCATGTCGACCTTTCAACCTGTCGACCTAGAACATGTCGACCTAGAGACCCTGTCAACCTAGAAACCCTGTCAACCTAGTTACTATCGACCAATAGTGGTCAACCTAGACACTGTCGACCTAGTTACTGTCAACCTAGAGACCGGATACAGGAAAATAAGAGTAGCGGTCGATGCAGAAGTCTGTGCAGGTAGAGTACATCTACAAAATCAGTACTTGAAACATATAATTCAAAGTTGGGTCACAAAGCAGAGATCGGTGCAAGTGGCCTTCAGATGCAGAATCAGAGTTGTACAGTAAAAGTCAGGGTCAAAAGCTGGGGACAGGAGATCATACAAGGCAACAGACATAATGGGGGGGAGGGGGAATCAGTTGGGCACGAGGTTCAGCCTGCAAAAAAAACTTGCGGACACTGTGGCCAAGTATGCACGCTCCCGACACCTGCAGTATCCAATAAAAAAAAAATGCACTGTGGGTTTTTAGCTCTGATAATCCTGCAGAGTGTGAAAAAAGAAGGAGGGTTCTCACCAGTCCAGTGGTCTCCCCTCCATCTTTTGCAAGGGGGGAAGAGCTTGTTGGGAGAGAAGGTGGCTACTGGGAGGTGTAGTTCTCCCAGCTGCTGCCTCCAGTGGGGGGAAGGGGAGGGTCACACACACACATCGGGGTCAGACACACACACACACACACACACACACACACACACACACTCACACACATATATTACACCCACCACTGATGCAGGAGTCCAGATCCCAATGGCGGAGAAGACACCGCTTTGGAAGGTGAGTAATTACTAAGTAAGCTCATTGGAAACTTCCAATTTCTTAATTAGTCCTTAGATGGGTGGAGGTGCTACAAGGGTATCAGAGCAAGTCCCAAGAGGCGATGATGTCTTATTTTCTTTCCTCTAACTGAATAGGAAAACCCTGCGGCTGTAGAAAAAAAAAACCCAGTGCAGCGGGGTTATTTACATTTCTAGCTCTTCATTTAATTCCCCCCCAATAAGTACATCCAGTAGTCTTTGCGTGATGCCGGAAAGGACAAACAAATATTACAACTTTATTACATATAACAAATTATGTATTATTTATGAACAGTTACTTCTATAGTGCCAGCATGGGTAATAGTCATCTGGAGAGGGAGTCGATCACAAGACCCCCTTTCTAGCGCTCGCCTCGCTGCCAGCATATTGGTGGCCGGGATCCCGGCTGTCGGGATCATGACAGCCGGGATCCCGGCCGCCGGTAAAAGGTATGTATTCCATCTGGAGATAAAACACCTTTTCAAAGATTATTTAAAGTACACAAAAACAATGTACTGGCTGTACCGTAAATATTTCATACCTTTTACCTCCTCATCTGTGTTTGCACGTCTCTACCCACCTAATTACATTTTGAGCTATTTTGGACAAGAGTGTCTTTACTGTTGTATTTGTATGTTTTTTAAGTGGCACTTTCTTCCACTTAGTTTGACATTTATAGCATAAGGTGTGGTGTATCAGTGCGGTAAGATACAGACCAACATATAGAAGAAAACTAAAATACTACACTGATGAATAATGAGTATTTTAAATAACATTACTCAAAGCATAACATTTAGTTTTGAGAGGGGTTCTCCTTTAATAATCAAGTGTATATTTTCTGTGTTTATATAAGAATTCAGCAGATATGAAGGCACACCTTCAGATAGTATGGAAACATCTGAGGTTAGGGTAAGACTGGGTGTAGATATTAATCTATAAACACGGGTAGTTTAAGCAGTGTACACAGGCTTTATTGCTTCAGTAAATATTGCTATACCAAACAATTTTCATAGATATAACAAAGTGTTACAGTGCAGGGTGAGGCAAGCTTTCGCTAAGAAATTGTTTTCACAGTTTTGTTAAGGTGAACATTTAACCAGCTCCTGTTTATTATGTGTAATTAGGATAATGATTAAGTGATTAGTGATTAAGGTAGACTTCAGTATCATAGGACAAATGAAACTTGTCTGGTACTGTACACATATGTATAGGTTGCATTGTTCCATGGACAGATCTAATTGTTAACTGCAAACAAATATACATGATTTATTTTGCACTGAAGTCTTATCTTGTTTGCACCAAACATTTACATTTAATAAAGCTAAGAGGGGGTACACATGGAGAGATCCGTGCTTAAATGCTAAAGGGCAGTACACACGGGGGAGATGTGCGCTGAGCGATCAATCACAGACCGCTCAACTCACATCTCCCCCCCCCCCGCTCAGCACAGCGCAATGTGCGCTGAGCGAGCGGGGGGGGGGGGGGGGGGGCTCATTTCACTGTGCCAATCTTTGGGTTGTTTTTTTTAACCTCTAGCAGTTTTCCACTTACCTTTGAACCATTTTAGATTATTCACTGGACTCGAATTGCTTAAAGTTTAATAACTGGAAAAATAGAGATGTTTTAAAACTTTTAACCAGTAGTATATATAGGGCTAATATCCACCCATTTATGATGAAACACAGTAAACTGAAATATAAGCATATAATACAGGCTTTTTTAACAAGTGTGCCGCGACCAGTTGCAAGGTGTGCCGCGGAGCCAGAGCAGCTTCCTGCACCTTCAGAGTGAACTGTTGGCCCGGGCTCTTCTTAGAGCAGTGATGGCTAACCTTGACACTCCAGCTGTTGTTGAACTACACATCCCAGCATGACCTGCCTCAGTTTTAGCAAGGCCAAATAGCAAAACTGTAGCAGGGCATGCTGGGATGTGTAGTTCAACAACAGCTGGAGTGTCAAGGTTAGCCATCACTGCCTTAGAGGATCAGTCGTGCTCTGGCCATGACCTATGCCTTGAAGACGAGGCAGAGTCACGGCCACCGCATATCACCACCCAGCCAGCCCACCCGCATACATATCTTCCAGTTCCCGCCTGCATACACAGCTTTCCTTGCCGACCCACATCCACACCTGCCTGACCGCCCGCTGCTCAGTATTCGCTGAACTCCACTATGAACAACCCCCGCTACTGAGGAACAGGAAGGAGGACAGCTGACCGGTAGGGGCTAATATTTGTTATTTTATTTCTCCTGTGGGGAGCAACATGATTTATGTGGGGAGTAATGTGATTGTTTTTTTCTGTGTAGGCCAATGTATGCGTGGAATTTATTTTCTTACTGTGAGGGCCAATGTGTGTTTTTGGTTTTTTTTCTGTGGGGAACTGATGGTGTGCCTTGGGAATTTAAAAATATTGGCCCTCATTCCGAGTTGATCGGTCGCAAGGCGAATTTAGCAGAGTTACACACGCTAAGCCTACGCCTACTGGGAGTGAATCTTAGCTTCTTAAAATTGCGACCGATGTATTCGCAATATTGCGATTACTAACTACTTAGCAGTTTCAGAGTAGCTCCAGACTTACTCTGCCTGTGCGATCATTTCAGTGCTTGTCGTTCCTGGTTGACGTCACAAACACACCCAGCGTTCGGCCAGGCACTCCCACCGTTTCTCCGGCCACTCCTGCGTTTTTTCCGGAAACGGTAGCGTTTTCACCCACACGCCCCTGAAACGCCGTGTTTCCGCCCAGTAACACCCATTTCCTGTCAATCACATTACGATCGCCGGAGCGAAGAAAAAGCCGTGAGTAAAAATACTTTCTTCATAGTAAAGTTACTTGGCGCAGTCGCAGTGCGAACATTGCGCATGCGTACTAAGCGGATTTTCATTGCGATGCGATGAAAAATACCGAGCGAACAACTCGGAATGAGGGCCATTGTTTGGTGTGCCGCAAGTAAAAAAAGGTTGAAAATCACTGATATAATATAAGGTTCACTAAGGGTTGAGATTACCTACAAAATAAAAAAAGGGGCAGACTAGATGGGCCAAGTGGTTCTTATCTGCCGTCAAATTCTATGTTTCTATGTTTCCATAAGCTAAAAAGCAACTATTTCATACAAAGAACAGAGATAAGTAATTTGTAGACTTACCTGGTAACATTATTCATTCGCTTTATGCAGTATATACAATACTGTTCAAAAGTTTTAGGCAGGTGTGGAAAAAATGTCCCAATGTAAGAATGCTTTCAAAAATAGAAGTGTTAATAGTTTCTTTTTATCATTTAAAAAAGTGCAAAGTGAATGTACAGAAGAGAAATCTAAGTCAAATCATTATTTGGTGTGACCACCCTTTGCCTTCAAAACTGTTGCACAAACTCAGGGATTATAGTCAGGTGTATGATTAACAAATCAATATAAATAAGTTATAATAATCATAATTTTCATATGTATGTTGAAACACAGTCATTAACTGAAACAGAAACCGTTATGTAGGAGGCTTAAAACTGGATGAGGAACAGCCAAACTTTGCTACAAAGGTGAGGTTGTGGAAGACATTTTCATGTCACAAGTCATAATATCAGACCTAAATCCATGTTGAAAAACATTTCGGACCCTTTCACACCGAGGCAAGGTCCCAGGATTTATGTCTGATATTGCTGAGTCAACACGGATCATGGGTCGTTGTGAATAGGGTCGACCAGGTTAAAGTTACACATACATTAACGAGACACAAGTAGAGTACGTTCAGTCGCACCTTTCACACTGCAACCTACCCGTGTAGGCCCCGGGTTTGGCCCTGCTCACAACCCGGGTTGACCCTTTCTCACCGACACATAGTATTCCGGATTCTGAGGTGTGGTGTGAAAGGGGTGATAAGAAGAAGCCCTGTCCCCAACATAATGATCAGTTTTCTCACGATATAGGGCTATTCTCTAGGTCCTAGAGACAGGATCCAATGTATAGGTATACAGTGTCTAGATAGGCAGTCAATAGGTTGACACCGTATGGTCAACATGCATCAGGTCGACATGATGAAAAGGTCGACAGGTTAAAGGTAGACAGTGCTTAAGGTCGACAGGTTCAAAAGGTCGATATGACATTGGTCGACACACAATTCAATTGGTCAACACAATTTTTGGGGGCTTTTTCATATATTTTTAAACTTTTGCTTGATTTACCATCCATGTGGACTACAATTGGGAATATTAACCTATGGCAACCGACCCTGCGAGGTTACATGTTTACTCTGATTGTAGTCACTGATGATGAAACATACAAAATGTCGCCCCAAAAAAACTTTAAAACTTGTGTCATCCTTTTTTTGTGTTGACCATTTCCTTGTTGACCTTTTTGATCTTGTCCACCTTTTCTACTACCTTTTCCATGTTGACATTTTGACCCTGTTGAGTCTTGGCTTACTATTCTATCCCTTTAAACCCGGGACACTCATGAATTACACAGGTTCTGTGGCTGGCTGACTTCAAGCCTGCATTTAACCTGGTTTTATGCAGCTAGAGAACCTGTGTAATTCATGAGTTTAAAGGGATAGTATAGTAAGCCTATGCATGTCGACCTAATGACTCTCTATCTAATTACTGTAGATCTTCTATACCACACCCCCAGAGACATACTGTATATACAACTAATCTAATTTTTGTGGGGGGGGGGGTTTATACAAAATGCTAATAAAGCAATGCAAATCAAATACCAGACTGTTTGGAGTGTATAGCTAATCACAAGAGAATAGTATACTATAATTTACCTAGGCTTACCATACTATCCCTTTAAACTAGCACACTAATGAATTACAAAGGTTCTATGGCTGGCTGACTTCAAGCCAGCATTTCAGCTGACTTTAATCAGCCACAGAACCTGTGTAATCTATGAGTGTCCCGGTTTAAAGGGATAGTATGTACCGGGTGTGGTATGAGTTACCCGACCGCCGGCTTGCCGACAGCTGGGCGAGCGCAAATGAGCCCCTTGCGGACTCGCTGCAGGCACGGTGGTGCGCTACGCACGCCACACTATCTGTTCTCCCTCCAGGGGGGTCGCGGACCCCCAAGAGGGAGAAAAGGTGTCAGTATGCCAGGTGTCGCGATTCCGGCGCTGGTATACTGTGCGCCGGGATCCCAACAACCGGTATACTGAATACCACCCTATGTACCCATTGTACAATAAAAACAAAACATTTTTATCAATTGTCATGATCCCAGACACAGGGGTCACCATGTAACAGCGATCTGACAGGACTACTAAAGTCAATAGGTTTTATGTTATAAGATTACATTTAGGTGCAACATTTTCTCGAAACCCCAGCAGCCAGACACAATGTCTAACACTAAACAAATAACTGCTAATTGGATGATGTAGGACGGGTCAATGCAAATTCTGCACCTGAATGCAATCTTAGGAAAGGAGGCCTACAGAGTTTATTTCCAGCAACCGAATGTGATATATTTTTCTTTCGACAGACTCTTCTGCAGCTACTGTATATATTCAAATGAATGTCACGGCAATAACCAGGGTTTTTAGCAGCAGTGTAAAAGGGGCAGAGCCGGTTCTAGACATTGTGGCGCCCAGGGCAAACGTTTCTTTTGGCGCCCCCTGGCCCAACAGGTAAAACAGGGTTAGTGCACGCAGTAGGAATGTAGGAAAAAATACAGGGGCGTGGCTTCATAGGGAAGGGGCGTGGTCAATTATGCCCCTGTAGCTGTGCCCCCTGTAGAGTTATGCCCTCAGTAGCTGTGCCCCCAGTAGTTTTGCCCCCAGTACTGTGCCCTCAGTAGTTGTGCCCCCAGTAGTTGTTCCACCTGTAGCTGTGCTGAAATATTAGTAGATTGTGAGGAAGAAATGGCCCACTTAGATGACCCTTTGGTCCCAGTAGGGCGAGGGTTAGTTTTTTGTTTAATCAAGGACTGATTTCATTGCTGTAACTGGGGTGACAGAGAAACCGCCCATGGTGGATTAACTACAGGGACAATATGTGGCTGTAATGGCACAGGAGGTCCCACAGGGCGCGCAAGCCGTTTTACAAGCGTAGTCAGCATATTGGAAAATGCAGCCCAAGGTGGGTCTTGATGTGACACAGGTGCTACGGGCTGACTAGGGGGAGCAGAACACCCACTACCTGAACCCTCAGCAGAAATCCTTTCCTCAGATAAATCCGCAACGTCAGCACTGCATGATGCAGGAGCATCTGTGGATTTCCCGCCCTGTGTAGCAGACATTATTGGGAATGTAGCCGTAGGGCGTAGCAGTACAATATAGCCAAACACAATACCTGACCAAAAAAAACCTGTTATGTGACCGCAAATTCACAGCACAACAGAGGATTTAAGCGGTATCAAGTGACTGAAACACACAGTGAAAATTACTTAGCAGTATATCCTGTGGAACACTATATGGTATATGAGATCCTAACGCACTTAGATCCCCAGGATACAGAACATAGTGATAGCAATATGTGTTATACACAGAAAAGAATTCCCACAGCAGCTATAGGCACACACAGTCACAGGTACAATGCAGAAAGGATTACATATAATCAATAAAACTGTACAGGACTAGTAATACTACATATAGCTATGTATGTATACAGATATAACAATGCACAGTAAACACTGGATGTATATCACAGAATACTTGTACTAAATATTCATATAGAGTGCACTTGTTCTTAACTAATGCTGTCTAAATGACATGTAGAATACTTAAGTGTCCTGTAAATGCACAGCGCTGATGAGACAGGCAGTGGAGATGGTGCCCAGCAGTCCTAGGATCAGCTAAATGGCGCCCAAACGCTGACAGGGAGTGAGGGAGAGAGAGAAATGCAGCTCTAGGGCGGGAACACCTACTGTAGATGGCGCCTGGAGCTGGGGGAGGGGCTACAGGTCAGCGCCTTATTCCCTCTGCTCAACTTCACCATGGGGTACTATGGAGCCTATGTTAAACGGATTTTAGTAAATCCGACCTGTGCTCCCTGCCCTGGTGGATATAGTGGGGTCCCTGCACGGCCACAGTGTCCATGCCAGCGGTGCGGTCCGTCTCCTGGGACACGACCGGATCGCAATTTCGGTGGGTCCCAGCTAGGAGACCCTCTTACCTCCTCCCTGAAGTGTGGCCACGCGATCCAGGAGAGCAGCAGCGGTGATGTGTGCCTTAAGGGAACCGGAGAGCCTCCGCTGCAAGTACCCGTCAACCAGGGCGCGGGAGTATGCAGCGCCGCTGAGGGAGGTGATGGAGCCGCAGCACAGAATGTCAGACTGACATACCTGTGCTGCAGCCCTTGAAGCCTTCTTTCTTCTTTAAAAAAGCTCTTTTCAGGGCTGCCTAGCGCAGCCCCACCTGTTAGCTGCCTGCACTGCAGGCACCAACTTACAAACTGAGCTGCAGTGCCTGGAGGCGGGGCTATAGAGGAGGCGGTGCAGTGCATCCTGGGAACAGTCAAAGCTGAATTACTGAAATAAATGAACTTTTGCACGATATTCTAATTTTCTGAATTTCACCCGTATATTCTAAACACCTGATAAAAACCCTGCATGTAATTTATCATTGGGGTGTCCACTTAATTTAATCTCCCAGTTTCCCCGCACTTGGTGGAGGGACTGTCTACTTCCATGGTGGTCAGACTGCACCTTCTATCATTTATACATGCCGATCAGTATTATAGCGAATAAAAAATACATTGTAAAACCTGTGAAGGCATTTAGTAACAGCAACTTTGATACTCTTCTACTTTTCATTTACTTATTTATATAGGGGACACACACACACACACACACACACACACACACACACACACAAGTACTCCAGCAATGAAAATGATCTGTTTTACTGTATATTAATAACACCCATGAAAACCATAACAGGTTACTAGATGCTCTTTTTATAAAAACAAAAGAACATATATCTGGTTCCTTTGTTTTATAAAATACACTCTAACATCTGCTACTCCTTCACTGTTTGTGCCTGTGGCAATGGGACACCAGATCAAACTGTGGTGAGTGAGCTATATGGAACGCATCCAGAGCTGCATTATTCACGCTAGCATCAATACTTCCAACTCTCCAGCCCAGGAACGCTGCAGGTGCTGGGGTATAAAAACTGTGATCTATTTACCTGGCGGCTCATGTGGTTCTCATATGTCACACTCGTGGCAATTTAATTGTTTGCGGCGCTCCCCGCTGGGGATCTAAATTAATAGGCACCCAACATAAGCCGCAGGAGACACATTTCTTTTCGTAGCCTCCTGAGGTGCAAGAATAAATGTGTACAATGTCAGTGGTTTGGGCACCCTAGCCACCCCTTTAGACAGGTTTAGCCATTTTGTGCGGCTAAACCCGATGCTTTTCGGCTAGTCAATACTAATGGACGCCCAAACAGAGCAACAATTGAATTTCTCCATTGGGCACCTATTCGTATAGACGCCCAGCAGAGAATGCGCAAAACAACTGAATCGCCTTGATGTCCCCTTAACCGAGGGGAAACAATACAACGGTATCAGCTATTAGGCACACTCTCCATTAAAGTATATTTTGAAGTGCAAAGAAACTTTAACAAGAACAAATTTCTACTAGAACATAAGTTTAGATCCTCAAGTTTAAGTAAAGAACATAACAAAACTGGATGGAGGGGCCAAAGTTCTTCAGTGTGTAGTCTAAAAGAAAATAAATGTTTAAATTCTTCACAGGTGTTAACTACACTAACAAGCAGGTGACCATACATCCTAAAATGCTAATTTAGGATGTCAGACATACTTCCCTAGGCAGTGATTAGAGTCCAGTGAAATAGGATCTGTGTTTTAGGCTGACCATATTAGCCCTTTAAACTGGGACGCTCATGAATTACACAGGTTCTGCGGCTTGCTGACTTCAAGCCTGCATGTCACCTGGTTTTAATCAGCCACAGAACCTGTGTAATTCATGAGCGGCCCAGTTTAAAAGGCTAATATGGTCAACCTAGTTTAGTTGTTTCTTTATATTTAGCCACTTAGGGGCCCTACACACTGGCCGACCCGCCGCCGAGCTGCCCGACGGCGGATACGGCCGACGAGCGACCCGGCGGTGGGGGGGCAGTGACGGGGGGAGTGAAGTTTCTTCACTCCCCCCGTCACGCGGCTCCATAGAACTGCAGGCAAATATGGACGAGATCGTCCATATTGGCCTGCATGCACAGCCGACGGGGGACCAGCGATGAACGAGCGCGGGACCGCGCATCGTTCATCGCTGGAGCCTCCACACTGAAAGATATGAACGAGTTCTCGTTCATTTATGAACGAGATCGTTCATATCTTTCAAAAAATCGGCCAGTGTGTAGGGCCTATTAAACCAAGGGGCAAAGAAGTCACTTAATAATAACATATTTAGGTGTGTATCTATCAAAGTATGGAGAGAGATAAAGTGGAGAAATATAAAGCACTAGCCAATCAGTGTCTAATTTTACAGGCTAGTGTTAGAAAAAGGATAGTTAAAAGCTCACTCATTTTACTTTATTTCTCTCCACATTACCTCTCTACATGTTTTGGTAAATACCGCCCTTAGCATCAAATACAACAGTGCTGGAAAGACATACTGTAACTGCTTGGTGGTCAAACTTTTAAGGGCTTCAGTAACTTGAATTTCACAATAAGGTGATGTCAGTATGGAAGTACAAAGTAATTGTGTCATCACTTTAAAAATGGATTGACGCACATAATCCAGTATTACACTGCTTCTCAGAAGTCTACTCATTTTTATGATTATAACATAAGCACTATTGATGACAGACATAGTTACAGACTATTTGCTTATTCCTGCTCATTAGTTGGGTATCTGTCCAAATAAAACCAAACACAAGTATGATAAACATAATGCTTGACTTTGCACATACACAGTTGAGTCACATTATTATGACCACCTGCTGATAGTCAGAGTAACCGCTATGTGCAGCACGGACAGCAGCTAGACGGCTGAACTGTAATTTTAGACACACGCCTGGTAGCCCCCAGGTACATTGTGACGGTGAGCTGCTCCACTGTAGCGTGATGGTCAGCCCTCACCCACCTTCATAGCTGACGTTCACCTCTCCCATCAATGGCACGTGGTGCCCCACAGTTTCCACGTCAGTTATCTGCAATGGTGCCATTTGTCCAGTCACGATACACTATCACCACAGCAGCACGAGAACAGTCCACAAACTGCGCTGATTCAGAAATACTGCCACCCTTAGCCTGAAATACGATAATCTAACCTTTCTCCAACTCAGATAAATCGCCCATTTTACCCATGACAACAGCAAGTGATATGTGTGCAGACGGCCTATCCCACACCTTATATACCCACCAGGCCAGTGCACGACATGTGACCTACTTCATGGGCTATGCATTGCCAACGTCAAATGTCGGAGGTGGTCATAATAATGTGACTCGACCATGTATAAAGCTATCCCAAATTATTAACTGCAGCTGCATTCCTAGATTATAAAGATTTACTAACTGTACTTGTTCCCCAAAAGTTTCTAGCAGATTATACTGAAAATGTGTTATCCCACTAGCAAATATAGAAGAATTAACCTAAGACAACTGACATAAAAACACTACAGACAGAACCTGAAGTACATTTACTGGACAATGTTTAGAAGTAATAGAATGAATAGCACACATTCCCACTGGCATGCTGTCATGATAGTTACCTCACTGCTACTGGTGTATAGAAAGTTAGAAACACAAGGTTAAACAAACAAAAACAAATACAGAGTAAGGGGGGTACAGACGGAGAGATCCGTGTTTAAAATCTAAGCAATCTGACTAGATTGCTTAGATTTTAAGCACGGATCTGCCGTGTGTATGCCCCCCAGCGATAGCTATCGCAGATGCTAGATTGAGCCTGCATGCAGGCTCAATCTAGCGAGTCGCTCACTTCAGCGCTGTGTGAAGTGAGCGAGCCCCCATCCGTCGTCGTCCCCCCTCGCTCAGCACATCGCTCTGTGCTGAGCGGGGGGGAGAGATGTGTGCTGAGCGGTCTGTGTTAAGATTGCTCAGCACTAGGGAGGCCAATCCCGGGCCGTTTTTTCAATCCCGGGATTCGGGATTGAAAAACGCTCAATCCCGGGATTCCCGGGATCCCGGGATTGCAGTAGGGATCAGTGAAGAAGAGTGTAGGGAGCAGCGCTGAAGGGTAGGTAGCGGTGCGGGAAGGTGTAGGTAGCGACGCGGAAGGGAGGGAGGGTGTAGGTAGCGGTGCGGGAGGGTGTAGGTAGCTGGGCGGGAGGGTGTAGGTAGCTGTGCAGGAGGGTGTAGTTAGCGGTGCGGGAGGATGTAGGTAGCATTGGTAGGGTTGGTAACGGCGCGGGAGGGAGGCTGTTAGCACTGCACGGAGGGAGGGTGGATGTAAGTAATACCACTTACTATTAGGTGGGTGGCAGCCATAGACACACTGAACGCGGCGGCATTTCAAATGAAGCACCGGCCGCCAGCCAACCAGAGCTGGCGGACCGGCAGCCAATTAGGGAAGCGGCCGCAGCAGTCGCTCCTGATTGGCTGCCGGTCCGCCAGCTCTGATTGGCTGGCGGCCGGCGCCACATTTGAAGTGCCGCCGCGTTCAGCGTTTGTCTATGGTTGCCGCCTGCCTAATTGTAAGTAGTATTACTTACACACCCTCCCTCCCGCACATGCGCAGTGTAATCTCGTGAATCCCGGGATTGGATGCTCCAATCCCGGGATTCAAATCCCGGCATTTTGGGGCCCAAATCCCGGGATCCCGCCGATCCCGATCCCGGGATTGGCCTCCCTACTCAGCACACATCTCTCCCGTCAGTACCCCCCTTTATGGTAGGTACACACTTGTAGATATATCTGCAGATCAATAGATCTGCAGATATATCTATAGGCGGATCGGGCAGTGCATTCTGCATACACACTGCCCGATCCGTCGTGACCGATGTCACAAACTGGGCAGATATTTATATGCGCCTGCCCAGTTCAGCCATCAATCGCTGCCAGCTGCCACAGCATGTGTACAGGCGCAGAGCCGGCCATAGGCATAGGCAAACTAGGCAATTGCCTAGGGCATTTGATATGCCTAGGGGCATCAGCAGCTTCTGCTGATTAAAATGATATGTGGCATGCCTATATTCTGTGTGTAGCATTTCATATGCAGATACAGCCACAGTCTCACACAGTATATAGGCATGCTGCATATCAGTTTAATCAGCAGATGCTGCTTGTGCATCCTAGCCACATAGCAATGCAAATAAGATGCATTTTCATAAAAAAAGGTGCCCGACATTAGCATTGAGGCAAGATTTATGAGGACACATCTGTATCCAAGCAGAGGCAGAGGTCACAGTGTTAGTGGCAGTGTGAGTGCTGTATGCATGTGAGCAGGTTGGTTGTGCAGTAGTGTTCGGAATACGTGTAAGGAGCATTATGTGTGTCATGTAAAAATGCATTAATAATGTGCAACATGTGTAAGGGGAACTATGTGTGTTATTATGTGTATAAGGGCATTAATAATGTGCGGCATATGTGTAATAGGGTACTACTGTATGTGTGTCATTATGTGTATAGGGGCACTAATAATGTGCAGCAAATGTGTAGGGGGCACTATGTGTGTCATTATGTGTATAAGGGCATTAATAATGTGCGGCATATGTGTAAGGGACATTATGTGTAAAAGGGCATTAATAAAGGTTGTCATAATGTGTAAGGTGCATTATGTTTATAAGGACATTACTAATGTGTCTCATATGTGTAAGGGGCATTACTTTGTGAATTATGTGTATAAATGCATTACTAATGTGTGGCATTATGTGTATAAGGTGCTCTACTATGTGGCGTTGCATATAGAAAGGGCACTACTGTGTCATCTAATGTGAATAAAGAGCAATAGAGTGTGGTGTAATGTGAATAAGGAGCAATTCAGTGTGATGTAATGTGAATAAGGGGCACTACTGTGAGGAGTAACATTTATAAGGTAAAGTGATACTATTGTGGGATGTAATATGAATTATGGACACTATCGCATGATCAAATGTGAATAAAGTTGCAGTACTGTGTGGCATAATTGGAATTGGGGTTACTATTGTGTGGCCATGCCCCTTGCCAGCAAAAACACACCCCTTTTTGGGCTGTGCGCCAAATGTGCGAACTGTTCCTATTTAAAATATAGGGGGTACAAACACCAAAATAAGGACTGCTATAGGTGAGGGGTGATGGTGCTGGGAAAGAAGTGCAAGGTCAGAGGCGGAACCAGCGGTGGTGCTAGGGGGCACCAGCCAAAATTTTGCCTAGGGCATCATATTGGTTAGGGCCGGCTCTGTACGGGCGGTTGGCTGACCACCTGTACACACACAACCATGCACCAATATATTTGTAGATTTATTGGTCATCATGTGTGCTGCAGGGCCGACGTGATATGTCTGTTCACAGACATATCGTTGGTACACACTGGGCAATAGGCCAGCGATATATCACATTTTATAAGTTTGAACCATTGGCGCTTAATTCTACATGTTTGATCACTGTCCAGATATGATGTATTTATCTGGTAGTGACACTTCTACATTACCCTATAGAATCACAATAAAAAGGCAAAATGTAAAAATGGGATTTACAGTATATTATAGTAGAAGAATACAGTGTGAGTGTTTAAGGACATTGACTGATACCCATAGATTATAAGTATTTAAAACAGTCCCACGTAACCTGTCAGGTGCAATGTTTCTGGTGAGATCCAAATAACATGGCCAATGGGTATTGGGGGGGCTGTTAGGGTTAGGCTGCTGGGAGGGAGGGTTAGGTTGGGCACCACGGGGGGGGCGGAGGGTGTGTGTGTTATGTTTAGGCACTATAGGGGGAGGGTTAGGGTTAGGCTGCGGAAAGGGAGGGGGAGGGTTTGGGTTAGACTGCGGTAAGTGAGGATGAGAGTTAGGTGGTGGAGTTTAAATACTTACCTCACCCCCGTCGGGATTCTGCTCATCGGGATGCCGGTGTCGCTATAGTGACCATCGGCATCGTGTCCCCCGGGGTCGCATACCGATCCCACCCGAAGTTGTCCTCTACATTCCTTAAAAATGTGCAGGTACACTTATAAATATATACATATGGAGTATATACCCAATACATAGGAACTGTTTTTGTATAGATAAGTAAATCTCTTATAAGTGAAAGTAGAGGATGATCAGCATGCATTGCAATATCTACACAATGGATGTGCTGTAGGTAAATAACCTTTGTTTATATAGAAAACCACGCATCCTGTGAATAACACATATTCTGTTTACATAAAACGTTTTACTGGCATAGCAATTACAGCGGTTAGCTGAGAAGCATTACTTCTAAATGAATGAGTGTGCCAACACTGCAGTATGCTAGCAACATTATCATCTGTGGCACCAGAGTCTATAAGGGCAAGCCTTCACTGACAGTTCATCTGCTTTCACTTCTGACAGTGCTATTTGTACTCTGGTCATCACTGGCTTTACCAAACACTTCATGCTACAATACCTCTTTCTGCCAAGGTGGTACAATGTTACGTGGGAGGACTTGTTTCATAATACATATCACCTAATAACTGACTGATCCAAGCATGGGAACTACTGTAGGTAGAAATGACAATTTGATGCCTTGACCCAAACAAGCAACAACCTCACATAAAGTTACAGTACACCTCAACAAACAATCTGTACATGTTTGGAAACAATGTTATACATACTGAAAGTGAAGTTAAATCCACCACAGCATTGTGTGTTCCAGTACAGATCTCAAAATCACCTTTCCTAACATTCCACGAATTAAGGATATCTGTGGCTGTCATTTTGATTCAACCACCTGTGCTCAAGTATGGCTAGCCTGACAATATGGAAACGGTCACAGTCGAGGATTGGAATTGGAAACCACTGCCATTGCTCATAACTACATACACGCCGGTATACAGATTCTATATTGGGGGTCTCGTGTGACAGAGCTGCTCTATTAACGCACTGAACTATGGTAACCAAAGCTTCTGTCACATGTGATGCCGTGCCAGTGCCAGCCAGGGGACAAAAGCAGCCAGTGCCAATCTGCACCCATGCTGCTACTTATGGTTCGTGTTACTAGAACATGCCAAAAGTGGCTAAACTGAATCAGCACTTCCCTGACAGCGCCTGCGGGCACGGCATAGCACAATGGGCTGCTGAGCAATGCAGTCACACCAGCAACAGCCAGGTGCTCAGAATAGACAGACAGGGGCTGCTGCCACACAAGGCCGGGCACTTACCTGTCGCTGGAGTCAGAGCGGCCAGGGGATGAGGGTGGCGATGTAGACACAGAAGGTAAACTTTTCCTTTTCTGTCTCCAGCTACCGAATGGTTTCCTTTTGCTCTCTGGGATAAAGGCGCCCTGTGCGGGCTGCTCGCTAGACAGAGTTCTGTCCCCGGGCTGCTCCCCCCCGGACTGCCTTGCACCTTGCAGCCCCTCGCTGTCCCCTTTCTCATGGTCAGCAGGTCGGCTCTTGAAGAACCTTCCCAGCCTCCGGAAACTGCTGGTCTTCTTCTCCCTCTCCATAGTCACCTGCGGGGCAGCAGCAGCGTACGGTGTGTGGGCAGGTGGCCGGGCTGCTGGCAGCGACTCTCGCGCAGGACTTCCAGGACTGTCCCAGCACAGTGGAGCGGAGTTATAGCTGGAAGTGTGCCAGCAGCAGCAGCAGGGACCTGAGATATAATTGCGGGGAGTTTAAAAGGCAGCAGTAGCCCAGAAGTGACATGGGGAGGGCGCTATGGCAGGGAGGCGGCGCTGCTGCCCCAGAGTGCGGATCACACAGCCTGAGCAGGGAGTGACAGGCAGCAGGGAGGTGGCATGTGCCTGCCGGTGCCCGCTCAGTACGGGACACTGGGAAGAAGCGCTATGTGCCCGCACTGTCACCCAGCCAGGAGCAATGCTGCTGTACATACAATAAGCGAGGAGATAGACAAAGCCTGTGTGTGTGAGGCGCAGCTGCTGTGCGGGGAAGAGGAGGAGCCCCCTGGGGGCAGAAGGAGAGGTGTATGAGCATGCCACTCTCCCACTAACCTGTTTTGCTGCTGCTCCTGGACCACTATAAATAATAGCTGACATGCTCAGGAGCAGGGGTGTATCTAGGGGTCTGAGCGCCCCTGGCAAAGTATGGAACTGGCGCTCCCCACCTCCCCCACCCAGAGACACAGAGGGAGGAGTTACATATAGGCTGAGGTCAGGGACACTGAGGGAGAATTACAGGGAGGGTGCAGGTACAGTGGCAAACGCAGGATATCTAGAGGGGGGTTTCCAAATGCAGTACACAATCTCCCACTCTGCGGAACGGTGGAGCAATTGTGGGAGTCTGGGGGAGCGGTAGAAGAACCTAGTAAAAACCCTGGACATTAATGTATACTGTATGGAATATAGTATTAATATTTCTCTGACGTCCTAGTGGATGCTGGGGACTCCGTAAGGACCATGGGGAATAGACGGGCTCCGCAGGAGACTGGGCACACTATAAGAAAGATTTGGTACTACCTGGTGTGCACTGGCTCCTCCCTCTATGCCCCTCCTCCAGACCTCAGTTAGATTTCTGTGCCCGGCCGAGCTGGATGCACACTAGGGGCTCTCCTGAGCTCCTAGAAAGAAAGTATTTGTTAGGTTTTTTATTTTACAGTGAGACCTGCTGGCAACAGGCTCACTGCAACGAGGGACTAAGGGGAGAAGAAGCGAACCTACCTGCTTGCAGCTAGCTTGGGCTTCTTAGGCTACTGGACACCATTAGCTCCAGAGGGATCGACCGCAGGACCCGTCCTTGGTGTTCGTTCCCGGAGCCGCGCCGCCGTCCCCCTTACAGAGCCAGAAGCAAGAAGATGGTCCGGAAAATCGGCGGCAGAAGACTTCAGTCTTCACCAAGGTAGCGCACAGCACTGCAGCTGTGCGCCATTGCTCCTCATACACACTTCACACTCCGGTCACTGAGGGTGCAGGGCGCTGGGGGGGGGGGCGCCCTGAGCAGCAATAAAATCACCTTGGCTGGCAAAATAACCACAATATATAGCCCCAGAGGCTGTATATGTGGTAATTACCCCTGCCAGAATACAGAAAAAAGCGGGAGAAAAGTCAGCCGAAAAAGGGGCGGAGCCATCTCCCTCAGCACACTGGCGCCATTTCTCCCTCACAGTTCCGCTGGAAGGAAGCTCCCTGACTTTCCCCTGCAGTCTACACTACAGAAAAGGGTAAAAAAGAGAGGGGGGGGCACAAATTTGAGGCGCAGTAAATATTATAGCAGCAATAGGGGACATAATTCAGTTAGTCCCTGCATTATATAGCGCTCTGGTGTGTGCTGGCATACTCTCTCTCTGTCTCCCCAAAGGGCTTTTGTGGGGTCCTGTCTCCTTTAAGAGCATTCCGTGTGTGTGTGTGTGTGTGTGTGTGTGTGTGTGTGTGTGTGTGTGTGTGTGTGTGTGTGTGTGTGTGCGGTGTGTCGGTACGGCTGTGTCGACATGTTTGATGAGGAGACTTATGTGGAGGCGGAGCAGATGCCTATAAATGTGATGTCACCCCCTGCGGGGCAGACACCTGAGTGGATGGACTTATGGAAGGAATTACGTGCAAGTGTCGACTCCTTACATAAAAAATTTGACGACATGCCAAATGCGGGACAGCCGGCTTCTCAGCTCGTGCCTGCCCAGGCAATTCAAAGGCCATCAGGGGCTCTAAAACGCCCACTACCTCAGATGGCAGACACAGATGTCGACACGGATACTGATACCAGTGTCGACGACGATGAGTCAAATTTAATGTCCACTAGGGCCATTCGTCGCATGATTGAGGCAATGAAAGAGGTTTTACACATTTCTGATATAAACCCAGGTACCTCAAAAAAGGGTATTATGTTTGGGGAGAAAAAACTACCAATAGTTTTTCCCCCATCTGAAGAATTAAATGAAGTGTGTGAAGAAGCGTGGGCTTTCCCTGATAAAAAATTGGTGATTTCAAAAAAATTACTAATGGCGTTCCCTTTCTCGCCAGAGGATAGGTCACGTTGGGAAACTCCCCCTAGGGTGGATAAAGCGCTCACACGTTTGTCTAAAAAGGTGGCACTACCGTCTCCGGATACGGCCGCCCTAAAGGAACCTGCTGATAGAAAGCAGGAGGCTATCCTAAAGTCTATGGCCCTCATTCCGAGTTGATCGGTCGCAAGGCGAATTTAGCAGAGTTACACACGCTAAGCCGCCGCCTACTGGGAGTGAATCTTAGCTTCTTAAAATTGCGACCGATGTATTCGCAATATTGCGATTACTAACTACTTAGCAGTTTCAGAGTAGCTCCAGACTTACTCTGCCTGTGCGATCAGTTCAGTGCTTGTCGTTCCTGGTTGACGTCACAAACACACCCAGCGTTCGCCCAGGCACTCCCACCGTTTCTCCAGCCACTCCTGCGTTTTTTCCGGAAACGGTAGCGTTTTCAGCCACACGCCCATAAAACGCCGTGTTTCCGCCCAGTAACACCCATTTCCTGTCAATCACATTACGTTCGCCGGAGCGATGAAAAAGCCGTGAGTAAAAATACTTTCTACATAGCAAAGTTACTTGGCGCAGTCGCAGTGCGAACATTGCGCATGCGTACTAAGCGGATTTTCATTGCGATGCGATGAAAAATACCGAGCGAACAACTCGGAATGAGGGCCTATATATACACACACTGGTGTTATACTGAGACCAGCTATTGCTTCAGCGTGGATGTGCAGTGCTGCTGCTGCTTGGTCAGATTCCCTGTCAGAAAATATTGACACCCTGGACAGGGACACTATATTGCTAACCGTAGAGCATATAAAAGACTCAGTCTTGTACATGAGAGATGCACAGAGGGAGATCTGCCGGCTGGCATCTAGAATAAGTGCATTGTCCATTTCTGCTAGGAGAGGCTTATGGACTCGGCAGTGGACAGGGGATGCAGATTCTAAATGGCACATGGAAGTTTTGCCTTATAAGGGTGAGGAGTTATTCGGGGATGGTCTCTCAGACCTTGTTTCCACAGCAACAGCTGGGAAGTCAGCATTTTTGCCCCATGTCCCCTCACAGCCTAAGAAAGCGCCGTATTATCAGGTACAGTCCTTTCGACCCCAGAAAAACAGGCGGGGAAAAGGCGGGTCCTTTCTGTCTAGAGGAAGGGGAAAAAAGCTGCACCACGCAGCAGGTTCCCAGGAACAAAAGTCCTCCCCCGCGTCTTCCAAATCCGCCGCATGACGGTGGGGCTCCACAGGTGGAGCCAGGTACGGTGGGGGGCCGCCTCAAAAATTTCAGCGATCAGTGGGTTCGCTCACGGGTGGATCCCTGGATCCTTCAAGTAGTATCTCAGGGGTACAAGCTGGAATTCGAGGCGCCTCCCCCCCGCCGTTTCCTCAAATCGGCCTTACCGACAACTCCCTCGGGCAGGGAGGCTGTACTAGAGGCAATTCACAAGCTGTATTCCCAGCAGGTGATAGTCAAAGTACCCCTACTTCAACAAGGACGGGGTTACTATTCCACACTGTTTGTGGTACCGAAACCGGACGGTTCGGTGAGACCCATTTTAAATTTGAAATCCTTGAACACATACATAAAAAGATTCAAGTTCAAGATGGAATCGCACAGGGCGGTTATTGCAAGCCTGGACGAGGGGGATTACATGGTATCCCTGGACATCAAGGATGCTTACCTGTATGTCCCAATTTACCTTCCTCACCAGGAGTACCTCAGATTTGTGGTACAGGATTGCCATTACCAATTCCAGACACTACCGTTTGGACTGTCCACGGCACCGAGGGTGTTTACCAAGGTAATGGCAGAAATGATGATACTCCTTCGAAAAAAGGGAGTTTTAATTACCCCGTACTTGGACGATCTCCTAATAAAGGCGAGGTCCAGGGAGCAGTTACTGGTCGGAGTAGCACTATCTCGGGAAGTGCTACAACAGCATGGCTGGATTCTAAACATTCCAAAGTCACAACTGGTTCCTTCCACACGCTTACTGTTCCTGGGGATGATTCTGGACACAGAACAGAAAAAAGTGTTTCTCCCGCAGGAGAAAGCCAAGGAGCTGTCATCTCTAGTCAGAGACCTCCTAAAACCAAAACGGGTATCGGTGCATCACTGCACACGAGTCCTGGGAAAAATGGTGGCTTCGTACGAAGCAATTCCATTCGGCAGGTTCCATGCAAGGACCTTCCAGTGGGACCTCTTGGACAAGTGGTCGGGATCGCATCTTCAGATGCATCAACTGATAACCCTGTCTCCAAGGACCAGGGTGTCTCTACTGTGGTGGCTGCAGAGTGCTCATCTTCTAGAGGGCCGCAGATTCGGCATACAGGACTGGGTCCTGGTGACCACGGATGCCAGCCTTCGGGGCTGGGGCGCAGTCACACAGGGAAGAAATTTCCAGGGACTTTGGTCAAGTCAGGAGTCGTCCCTACACATAAACATTCTGGAACTGAGGGCCATTTACAATGCCCTAAGTCAGGCAAGGCCCCTGCTTCAAAACCAGCCGGTTCTGATCCAATCAGACAACATCACGGCAGTCGCCCATGTAAGCCGACAGGGCGGCACAAGAAGCAGGGTGGCGATGGCAGAAGCCACAAGGATTCTCCGATGGGCGGAAAATCACGTAATAGCACTGTCAGCAGTGTTCATTCCGGGAGTGGACAACTGGGAAGCAGACTTCCTCAGCAGACACGACCTACACCCGGGAGAGTGGGGACTTCATCCAGAAGTCTTCCTACTGTTGGTAAACCGTTGGGAAAGGCCACAGGTGGACATGATGGCGTCCCGCCTCAACAAAAAGCCAAAGAGATATTGCGCCAGGTCAAGGGACCCTCAGGCGATAGCTGTGGACGCTCTAGTGACACCGTGGGTGTACCAGGCGGTTTATGTGTTCCCTCCTCTGCCTCTCATACCAAAGGTACTGAGAATAATAAGAAGGCGAGGAGTAAGAACGATACTCGTGGTTCCGGATTGGCCAAGAAGAGCTTGGTACCCGGAACTTCAAGAAATGTTATCAGAGGACCCATGGCCTCTACCGCTCAGACAGGATCTGCTACAGCAGGGGCCCTGTCTGTTCCAAGACTTACCGCGGCTGCGTTTGACGGCATGGCGGTTGAATTCCGGATCCTAAAGGAAAAGGGCATTCCGGAGGAAGTCATTCCTACGCTGATAAAAGCCAGGAAAGAAGTAACCGCAAACCATTATCACCGCATTTGGCGAAAATATGTTGCGTGGTGTGAGGCCAGGAAGGCCCCTACAGAGGAATTTCAGCTGGGTCGTTTTCTGCACTTCCTACAGTCAGGAGTGACTATGGGCCTAAAATTGGGTTCCATTAAGGTCCAGATTTCGGCTCTGTCGATTTTCTTCCAGAAAGAACTGGCTTCACTGCCTGAAGTTCAGACTTTTGTAAAGGGAGTGCTTCATATTCAGCCCCCTTTTGTGCCTCCTGTGGCACCTTGGGATCTCAATGTGGTGTTGAATTTCCTAAAATCACATTGGTTTGAACCACTTAAAACCGTGGATCTGAAATATCTCACGTGGAAAGTGGTCTTGTTATTGGCCTTGGCTTCGGCCAGGCGTGTGTCAGAATTGGCGGCTTTGTCATGTAAAAGCCCTTATCTGATTTTCCATATGGATAGGGCAGAATTGAGGACTCGTCCCCAGTTTCTCCTTAAGGTGGTATCAGCTTTTCACTTGAACCAACCTATTGTGGTGCCTGCGGCTACTAGGGACTTGGAGGATTCCAAGTTACTGGACGTAGTCAGGGCCTTGAAAATTTATGTTTCCAGGACGGCGGAGTCAGGAAAACTGACTCGCTTTTTATCCTGTATGCACCCAACAAAATAGGTGCTCCTGCTTCTAAGCAGACTATTGCTCGCTGGATTTGTAGCACAATTCAGCTGGCGCATTCTGCGGCTGGATTGCCGCATCCTAAATCAGTGAAAGCCCATTCCACGAGGAAGGTGGGCTCATCTTGGGCGGCTGCCCGAGGGGTCTCGGCTTTACAACTTTGCCGAGCTGCAACTTGGTCAGGGGCAAACACGTTTGCTAAATTCTACAAATTTGATACCCTGGCTGAGGAGGACCTTGAGTTCTCTCATTCGGTGCTGCAGAGTCATCCGCACTCTCCCGCCCGTTTGGGAGCTTTGGTATAATCCCCATGGTCCTTACGGAGTCCCCAGCATCCACTAGGACGTCAGAGAAAATAAGAATTTACTCACCGGTAATTCTATTTCTCGTAGTCCGTAGTGGATGCTGGGCGCCCATCCCAAGTGCGGATTGTCTGCAATACTTGTATATAGTTATTGCCTAACTAAAGAGTTATTGTTGAGCCATCTGTTGAGAGGCTCAGTTATATTTCATACTGTTAACTGGGTTTAATATCACGAGTTATACGGTGTGATTGGTGTGGCTGGTATGAGTCTTACCCGGGATTCAAAATCCTTCCTTATTGTGTCGGCTCTTCTGGGCACAGTATCCTAACTGAGGTCTGGAGGAGGGGCATAGAGGGAGGAGCCAGTGCACACCAGGTAGTACCAAATCTTTCTTATAGTGTGCCCAGTCTCCTGCGGAGCCCGTCTATTCCCCATGGTCCTTACGGAGTCCCCAGCATCCACTACGGACTACGAGAAATAGAATTACCGGTGAGTAAATTCTTATTTTAACACTATAGATAGTCTATAGTATAGGCTGTATCACACATTTAAATAATATAAATAAGTGGTCAGGAAAAAGATTAAACACACCATAATAAATAAATAAATAAATACACAAACATAATAGAACCAGTCCTGCACTTTTTAAGCACACATTCTCCCACCTCATGGTAAGGCTCCTGTCTTTTCTTCCTGGTAGCTACTCTCTTGTCCAGTGTACTGATTGAGGATTCACACAGCAAACTTGGTAGAAGAAGATGCTGCCACTGGGCATGTGCAGCAGCTCTGATCTGTCCCTTAAACTGCATTATGTGATGGTAGCTCTAGTTATCGTGTTATATACCATTGCTATTGTTTTCATAATTTGAGCCACTTTCCAAGAGGAGGGGGGTTTCCGGGCAATGAGGTAGAGGGCTTACAGGGAGGGTCAGGGACAGTGATGGGCAATTACAGGGAGGGTGTGGGCAGGGACACTGAAAGGGAATTATGGTTAGGGTGCGGGTAGGGACACTGAGAGGGAATTACAGGGAGGGTACGGACAAGGATACTGAGGGGGAATTACGGTTAGGGTGCGGGCAGGGACACTGAGAGGGAATTATGGGGAGGGTGCGGGTAGGGACACTGAGAGGGAATTATGGGGAAGGTGCAGGCAGGGAGACTGAGGGGGAATTATGGGAAGGGTGTGGGCAGGGATACTAAGAGGGAATTACAAGGAGGGTGCGGACAGGGACATCGAGGGGATATATGCACACATACATACAGTTAAAAACTCCTCTCTAAGTGTGGTGGCACTACATGAACCAGCAAATCCAGTTGACAAGGTGTGCTGGGACTTGTAGTCTCAACACAGCTGGACAGGCAGGCACTGGTCTAGATACCTCTCCATACAGAGCTCTATGCAAGCTGTGATCCAGACTGCCAGGATAGACCAGGCAGTGCAGCTACGGTACCGCAGAAAATGTACAGGTATGCTCATGCTGCACTGCTGACAGTGGCTGGTGTTTGGTGACAGACCGCGTGGGACCAATGAGAAGGGGAGTGGATGAGGAAGAGGAGGTGCCTCGCCCCTCTCCATACCTGGAAGTGCCCCGCTCCCCGGCTATATTCACCATCATTGTGACTGTAGTCACAGAGGTGGTCATTCCGAGTTGTTCGCTCGCTAGCAGTTTTTAGCAGCTGTGCAAACGCTATGCCGCCTCCCACTGGGAGTGTATTTTAGCTTAGCAGAAGTGCGAACGAAAGGATCGCAGAGCGGCGGCAAACTTTTTTGTGCAGTTTTAGAGTAGCTCAATACCTACTCAGCGCTTGCGATCACGTCAGTCTGTACAGTTCCTGTTTTGATGTCACGAACACGCCCTGCTTTCGCTCAGCCACGCCTGCGTTTTTCCTGGCACGCCTGCGTTTTTCCTGGCACGCCTGCGTTTTTTCGAACACTCCCTGAAAACAGTAAGTTGACACCCAGAAACGCCCACTTCCTGTCAATCACTCTGCGGTCAGCAGTGCAACTGAAAAGCTTTGCTAGACCCTGTGTGAAACTACATCGCCCGTTGTAAAAGTATGATGCGCGTGCGCATTGCGCCGCATACGCATGCGCAGAAGTGCCTTTTTTTGCCTAATCACTGCACAGCGACCGAATGCAGTCGAAGGCGGCGCCCAGGGCAAAAGTCCTGCTTGCCCGTGGCAAGATCCGCTACTGACATATGTATATATGTGAAAAATTACCAGGTAAGCGCTCAATTACCAATGATGAACACAAAAATATAAAAATAAACCAATTTATTCAACAAACTAAAAACATATAACACTTTAAAATATATAAGACCACAGCATAGTATTCATATAAAACTGAGATTTCAGAAACCTCTGGAATGAGCAATGGTATGGACTATTTATAAGTACTTGGAAGGCAGTCACAATAACCTTGGATAAGAGATAATTCTCTATTGGCTTTTATCTGTGTTTAAATACTCGCCCAAAAATAGAAGCACAAAAATTTTAGCACGGCCGTGCATATGAGTGTCCTCAAATTTGTGTAAGATCAATTCCACTTGGAAAAAGTTCATCAGTTTCCAAATCCACTAGATGTATTAACGGTGCAAAAATAGGAGTGTCACGATCCGGGTATCTGGACGCCATTTCTTACCCATCAGATGCCTCCTAAGGCTGGCTCAGCGCTCCAGGACCGGATCCCATCTGTTATCCTGATGTGCATATTCCCGCATCCTCTCCTGTCTCTCTGGACGCTGTCACAGTAACGCCTTATACATCTGGCATGGCGTCTCCCGCGGCCTCCGCCGCCGTTCCTGAGCTTCTGCATTCAGAGTGGCGATTACGTCAGCCGCGGCCTCCGCTGTGTCCGCGTGGTTGGATGTGCACCTGTCAGCCTGGCGTCTCCGGTGGCCGGCGCCGCCATTACTGTTTTCCAGACCACATGGATTACAAACCAAACTTCCCTCCAAGTGTCTGCATGGGCGCAGCCATCTTGGATTCTGTCATCTGATCATATTCACCAATCTGCTGTCTGTATTATTAATTTGCATAATTGCCTAGCCAATGCCTTCCTTGCTGCAGGTATAAATAGGTTGTGCCTGAGCAAGGAAGGCGTCAGTGCTTTGGTTGTCAAACCTAGTTCCAGTTTGTCTCTCTCCTGTGATTGTCTTCCAGGTTCCAGCTCCTGTCTCCAGACTTCTGCTATAGAGACCCGCACCAGCATTCCATCTGCGGTGTAGCCTGACTCTCCGATCCATTCTGGACTCACCTGTTTCCAGCTACAACATCACCTGCTTCCAGCTCAGCTTCCAGCAGTGTACAGCTTCTCTTAAAGGGCCGGTGTACCAGCATTCCATCTGCGGTGTAGCCTGACTCTCCGATCCATTCTGGACTCACCTGTTTCCAGCTACAACAATCACCTGCTTCCAGCCCAGCTTCCAGCAGTGTACAGCTTCTCTTAAAGGGCCGGTGTCCTTTCTGCAGTTTACCTCTCTCCACCGGTATTATTATTTCTCCGTTCTCAAATTCTACATTTCATCCATATTGCATCGCTCTCAAGCCTCATTTATTATTTAACTGGTTCCAGCCAGTATCCACTCCGTGCCAACACCTGTCTGGTTCTAACCAGTACCCACAGCAGCATTTTATCTTCAGCAGTCCAGCTTTCCCTGGAACACCAGCTGGTACGACCCTGGGCTTTCTGCATTGCTACAGTTGAGCCTGGTAAGGACTTTCCAACTTGCAGATAATAAGAACTGTCTCATACCACCAGAGCTCTGTGGCCCCTGCCACCCTGTAGTACCCAGGAACTGTATTATTATTTCTCTGCTGATTTTTATGTTCCTTTACTGCTACTGTGATGCATGGAGTTTGTCATAAATAAACATCATTGACTTTTATTCCTGGTTGTCGTGGTCACGCCTTCGGGCAATTCTTCTATATGTCTAGGGGTCTGATACAACCTGCCAGGTTCCATTACACCTCAGCCCCTACAACTGAGGCTGCCTCCCGTCAGCTCAGGCCCTCAGTTGTGACAGTAAGCACTGACCTAATGAATCCAGCCGGAGACCAGGATCAAGCGGCCAGGCCAATGCAAGAACTGGCAGCCCGACTTGAACATCAGGAGGCTGCACAGGGCCACATCATCCGCTGTCTCCAGGATCTCTCTACTCGGCTGGATGGGATTCAGACAACCCTCTGTGGATCAGACGCGTCCGGTGCGTCAACCACAGTGACTCCAACTATAACCCCACCTACCTTACCCGTTTCTGCTCCACGTCTTCATCTTCCAACGCCAGCAAAATTTGACGGATCTCCAAGATTCTGCAGGGGATTTCTCAACCAGTGTGAGATGCAGTTTGAGCTACAACCTGGCAATTTTCCCAGTGACCGTACAAAAATTGCCTACATCATCTCTCTTCTCAGTGGCTCAGCCCTTGACTGGGCATCACCGTTATGGGAGAGGTCCGACACCCTGCTATCTTCTTACACTGCATTCGTGTCAACATTCAGGCGCATCTTGGACGAGCCAGGCCGGGTAACTTCAGCTTCGTCTGAGATTCTCCGTTTACGCCAGGGATCACGTACTGTAGGACAATATCTTATACAGTTCCAGATCCTGGCATCCGAACTGGCATGGAACGACGAGGCCCTGTATGCTGCATTCTGGCATGGTTTATCTGAGTGTATTAAAGACGAATTAGCTACCAGAGACTTACCCTCCAAGTTAGATGAGCTAATCTCACTTTGTACAAAAGTTGACTTACGTTTCAGAGAGAGAGCAACTGAGCGTGGAAGATCATCTGCTCCAAAATCTTCTGCTCCTCCTCCTCGTCAACTGTCACCAACTAAAGATGAACCCATGCAAATTGGCCGTTCCCGTTTAACTCCTGCTGAGCGCCGAAGACGTCTCTCTGAGTCTCTCTGTCTGTATTGTGCAGCTCCGTCTCACACTATTAATGCCTGTCCCAAACGTCCGGGAAAACTCCAAATCCTAGCTCGCCAAGGAGAGGGCCGGCTAGGAGTAATGATCTCCTCTCCATCTCCTCAAGATTGTAATCTGCCAGTCTCGCTTCAAGTTGCTCAACGTTATCAAAACGTCATTGCCCTCCTGGATTCCGGAGCAGCTGGGAACTTTATTACCGAAGCCTATGTTGAACGGTGGTCCCTACCCACCGAGAGACTTCCTTCCTCCTTTTCCTTAACTGCCGTGGATGGCAGTAAAATTTTTGATACAGTTATTTCTCTAAGGACTCTACCAGTTCGTCTGAGAGTGGGAGTTCTTCATTCCGAACTTATTTCACTTTTAGTGATTCCAAGCGCCACACATCCTGTGGTCCTGGGCCTTATATGGCTCCGTCTTCACAATCCTACAATTGATTGGACGACTACGCAAATTCTGGCATGGGGTTCCTCCTGTGCTGAGACATGTTTGTTTAAAGTGTTGCCCGTCTGTTCTTCCTCCCCCAGGTCGTCTGATGTTCCACCTCCTCCATATCAAGATTTCACGGATGTGTTCAGTAAAGCTTCTGCTGATATCCTTCCTCCTCATAGAGAATGGGACTGCCCGATTGATCTCGTTCCAGGGAAGGTTCCACCTCGAGGCCGAACTTATCCGTTGTCTCTGCCTGAGACGCATTCTATGGAGGAATACATTAAAGAGAACCTAGCAAAGGGGTTCATTCGACCTTCTTCTTCTCCAGCCGGCGCAGGCTTCTTCTTTGTAAAAAAGAAAGATGGTGGTCTGCGGCCGTGCATCGACTACAGAGGTTTGAACGACATTACCATCAAGAACCGCTATCCTTTACCCCTGATTACTGAGCTCTTTGACAGAGTTAGCGGAGCTACCATCTTTACAAAGCTGGACTTGAGAGGTGCATACAATCTCATCCGGATCCGTGAGGGTGACGAGTGGAAGACCGCATTTAACACCCGTGACGGACATTATGAGTACCTCGTCATGCCCTTCGGATTGAGCAATGCTCCAGCTGTCTTCCAGCATTTCGTCAATGAGATCTTCAGAGACATTCTATACCGTCATGTCGTGGTCTATCTAGATGATATCCTCATTTTTGCCAACAATTTAGAGGAACATCGTTTTTGGGTAAAGGAGGTTCTGTCCCGTCTCCGTGTCAATCATCTCTACTGCAAATTAGAGAAATGCGTCTTTGAAGTCAAATCCATTCCGTTTCTAGGGTACATTGTGTCCGGTTCCGGACTAGAGATGGATCCTGAGAAACTACAAGCAATCCAGAATTGGCCGGTACCCTTAACCCTCAAAGGGGTCCAGAGGTTCTTAGGGTTCGCCAATTATTATCGAAAGTTTATACGAGACTTTTCCACCATTGTGGCGCCTATTACTGCTTTCACCAAGAAGGGTGCTAACCCGTCCAAGTGGTCTGAAGAAGCCATGCAAGCTTTTCATCTTTTGAAACAGAGGTAACCGCAAACCATTATCACCGCATTTGGCGAAAATATGTTGCGTGGTGTGAGGCCAGGAAGGCCCTACAGAGGAATTTCAGCTGGGTCGTTTTCTGCACTTCCTACAGTCAGGAGTGACTATGGGCCTAAAATTGGGTTCCATTAAGGTCCAGATTTCGGCTCTGTCGATTTTCTTCCAGAAAGAACTGGCTTCACTGCCTGAAGTTCAGACTTTTGTAAAGGGAGTGCTTCATATTCAGCCCCCTTTTGTGCCTCCTGTGGCACCTTGGGATCTCAATGTGGTGTTGAATTTCCTAAAATCACATTGGTTTGAACCACTTAAAACCGTGGATCTGAAATATCTCACGTGGAAAGTGGTCTTGTTATTGGCCTTGGCTTCGGCCAGGCGTGTGTCAGAATTGGCGGCTTTGTCATGTAAAAGCCCTTATCTGATTTTCCATATGGATAGGGCAGAATTGAGGACTCGCCCCAGTTTCTCCTTAAGGTGGTATCAGCTTTTCACTTGAACCAACCTATTGTGGTGCCTGCGGCTACTAGGGACTTGGAGGATTCCAAGTTACTGGACGTAGTCAGGGCCTTGAAAATTTATGTTTCCAGGACGGCGGAGTCAGGAAAACTGACTCGCTTTTTATCCTGTATGCACCCAACAAAATAGGTGCTCCTGCTTCTAAGCAGACTATTGCTCGCTGGATTTGTAGCACAATTCAGCTGGCGCATTCTGCGGCTGGATTGCCGCATCCTAAATCAGTGAAAGCCCATTCCACGAGGAAGGTGGGCTCATCTTGGGCGGCTGCCCGAGGGGTCTCGGCTTTACAACTTTGCCGAGCTGCAACTTGGTCAGGGGCAAACACGTTTGCTAAATTCTACAAATTTGATACCCTGGCTGAGGAGGACCTTGAGTTCTCTCATTCGGTGCTGCAGAGTCATCCGCACTCTCCCGCCCGTTTGGGAGCTTTGGTATAATCCCCATGGTCCTTACGGAGTCCCCAGCATCCACTAGGACGTCAGAGAAAATAAGAATTTACTCACCGGTAATTCTATTTCTCGTAGTCCGTAGTGGATGCTGGGCGCCCATCCCAAGTGCGGATTGTCTGCAATACTTGTATATAGTTATTGCCTAACTAAAGAGTTATTGTTGAGCCATCTGTTGAGAGGCTCAGTTATATTTCATACTGTTAACTGGGTTTAATATCACGAGTTATACGGTGTGATTGGTGTGGCTGGTATGAGTCTTACCCGGGATTCAAAATCCTTCCTTATTGTGTCGGCTCTTCCGGGCACAGTATCCTAACTGAGGTCTGGAGGAGGGGCATAGAGGGAGGAGCCAGTGCACACCAGGTAGTACCAAATCTTTCTTATAGTGTGCCCAGTCTCCTGCGGAGCCCGTCTATTCCCCATGGTCCTTACGGAGTCCCCAGCATCCACTACGGACTACGAGAAATAGAATTACCGGTGAGTAAATTCTTATTTTAACACTATAGATAGTCTATAGTATAGGCTGTATCACACATTTAAATAATATAAATAAGTGGTCAGGAAAAAGATTAAACACACCATAATAAATAAATAAATAAATACACAAACATAATAGAACCAGTCCTGCACTTTATAAGCACACATTCTCCCACCTCATGGTAAGGCTCCTGTCTTTTCTTCCTGGTAGCTACTCTCTTGTCCAGTGTACTGATTGAGGATTCACACAGCAAACTTGGTAGAAGAAGATGCTGCCACTGGGCATGTGCAGCAGCTCTGATCTGTCCCTTAAACTGCATTATGTGATGGTAGCTCTAGTTATCGTGTTATATACCATTGCTATTGTTTTCATAATTTGAGCCACTTTCCAAGAGGAGGGGGGTTTCCGGGCAATGAGGTAGAGGGCTTACAGGGAGGGTCAGGGACAGTGATGGGCAATTACAGGGAGGGTGTGGGCAGGGACACTGAAAGGGAATTATGGTTAGGGTGCGGGTAGGGACACTGAGAGGGAATTACAGGGAGGGTACGGACAAGGATACTGAGGGGGAATTACGGTTAGGGTGCGGGCAGGGACACTGAGAGGGAATTATGGGGAGGGTGCGGGTAGGGACACTGAGAGGGAATTATGGGGAAGGTGCAGGCAGGGAGACTGAGGGGGAATTATGGGAAGGGTGTGGGCAGGGATACTAAGAGGGAATTACAAGGAGGGTGCGGACAGGGACATCGAGGGGATATATGCACACATACATACAGTTAAAAACTCCTCTCTAAGTGTGGTGGCACTACATGAACCAGCAAATCCAGTTGACAAGGTGTGCTGGGACTTGTAGTCTCAACACAGCTGGACAGGCAGGCACTGGTCTAGATACCTCTCCATACAGAGCTCTATGCAAGCTGTGATCCAGACTGCCAGGATAGACCAGGCAGTGCAGCTACGGTACCGCAGAAAATGTACAGGTATGCTCATGCTGCACTGCTGACAGTGGCTGGTGTTTGGTGACAGACCGCGTGGGACCAATGAGAAGGGGAGTGGATGAGGAAGAGGAGGTGCCTCGCCCCTCTCCATACCTGGAAGTGCCCCGCTCCCCGGCTATATTCACCATCATTGTGACTGTAGTCACAGAGGTGGTCATTCCGAGTTGTTCGCTCGCTAGCAGTTTTTAGCAGCTATGCAAACGCTATGCCGCCTCCCACTGGGAGTGTATTTTAGCTTAGCAGAAGTGCGAACGAAAGGATCGCAGAGCGGCGGCAAACTTTTTTGTGCAGTTTTAGAGTAGCTCAATACCTACTCAGCGCTTGCGATCACGTCAGTCTGTACAGTTCCTGTTTTGATGTCACGAACACGCCCTGCTTTCGCTCAGCCACGCCTGCGTTTTTCCTGGCACGCCTGCGTTTTTCCTGGCACGCCTGCGTTTTTTCGAACACTCCCTGAAAACGGTAAGTTGACACCCAGAAACGCCCACTTCCTGTCAATCACTCTGCGGTCAGCAGTGCAACTGAAAAGCTTTGCTAGACCCTGTGTGAAACTACATCGCCCGTTGTAAAAGTATGATGCGCGTGCGCATTGCGCCGCATACGCATGCGCAGAAGTGCCTTTTTTTGCCTAATCACTGCACAGCGACCGAATGCAGTCGAAGGCGGCGCCCAGGGCAAAAGTCCTGCTTGCCCGTGGCAAGATCCGCTACTGACATATGTATATATGTGAAAAATTACCAGGTAAGCGCTCAATACCAATGATGAACACAAAAATATAAAAATAAACCAATTTATTCAACAAACTAAAAACATATAACACTTTAAAATATATAAGACCACAGCATAGTATTCATATAAAACTGAGATTTCAGAAACCTCTGGAATGAGCAATGGTATGGACTATTTATAAGTACTTGGAAGGCAGTCACAATAACCTTGGATAAGAGATAATTCTCTATTGGCTTTTATCTGTGTTTAAATACTCGCCCAAAAATAGAAGCACAAAAATTTTAGCACGGCCGTGCATATGAGTGTCCTCAAATTTGTGTAAGATCAATTCCACTTGGAAAAAGTTAATCAGTTTCCAAATCCACTAGATGTATGAACGGTGCAAAAATAGGAGTGTCACGATCCGGGTATCTGGACGCCATTTCTTACCCATCAGATGCCTCCTAAGGCTGGCTCAGCGCTCCAGGACCGGATCCCATCTGTTATCCTGATGTGCATATTCCCGCATCCTCTCCTGTCTCTCTGGACGCTGTCACAGTAACGCCTTATACATCTGGCATGGCGTCTCCCGCGGCCTCCGCCGCCGTTCCTGAGCTTCTGCATTCAGAGTGGCGATTACGTCAGCCGCGGCCTCCGCTGTGTCCGCGTGGTTGGATGTGCACCTGTCAGCCTGGCGTCTCCGGTGGCCGGCGCCGCCATTACTGTTTTCCAGACCACATGGATTACAAACCAAACTTCCCTCCAAGTGTCTGCATGGGCGCAGCCATCTTGGATTCTGTCATCTGATCATATTCACCAATCTGCTGTCTGTATTATTAATTTGCATAATTGCCTAGCCAATGCCTTCCTTGCTGCAGGTATAAATAGGTTGTGCCTGAGCAAGGAAGGCGTCAGTGCTTTGGTTGTCAAACCTAGTTCCAGTTTGTCTCTCTCCTGTGATTGTCTTCCAGCTCCTGTCTCCAGACTTCTGCTATAGAGACCCGCACCAGCATTCCATCTGCGGTGTAGCCTGACTCTCCGATCCATTCTGGACTCACCTGTTTCCAGCTACAACATCACCTGCTTCCAGCTCAGCTTCCAGCAGTGTACAGCTTCTCTTAAAGGGCCGGTGTACCAGCATTCCATCTGCGGTGTAGCCTGACTCTCCGATCCATTCTGGACTCACCTGTTTCCAGCTACAACAATCACCTGCTTCCAGCCCAGCTTCCAGCAGTGTACAGCTTCTCTTAAAGGGCCGGTGTCCTTTCTGCAGTTTACCTCTCTCCACCGGTATTATTATTTCTCCGTTCTCAAATTCTACATTTCATCCATATTGCATCGCTCTCAAGCCTCATTTATTATTTAACTGGTTCCAGCCAGTATCCACTCCGTGCCAACACCTGTCTGGTTCTAACCAGTACCCACAGCAGCATTTTATCTTCAGCAGTCCAGCTTTCCCTGGAACACCAGCTGGTACGACCCTGGGCTTTCTGCATTGCTACAGTTGAGCCTGGTAAGGACTTTCCAACTTGCAGATAATAAGAACTGTCTCATACCACCAGAGCTCTGTGGCCCCTGCCACCCTGTAGTACCCAGGAACTGTATTATTATTTCTCTGCTGATTTTTATGTTCCTTTACTGCTACTGTGATGCATGGAGTTTGTCATAAATAAACATCATTGACTTTTATTCCTGGTTGTCGTGGTCACGCCTTCGGGCAATTCTTCTATATGTCTAGGGGTCTGATACAACCTGCCAGGTTCCATTACACCTCAGCCCCTACAACTGAGGCTGCCTCCCGTCAGCTCAGGCCCTCAGTTGTGACAGTAAGCACTGACCTAATGAATCCAGCCGGAGACCAGGATCAAGCGGCCAGGCCAATGCAAGAACTGGCAGCCCGACTTGAACATCAGGAGGCTGCACAGGGCCACATCATCCGCTGTCTCCAGGATCTCTCTACTCGGCTGGATGGGATTCAGACAACCCTCTGTGGATCAGACGCGTCCGGTGCGTCAACCACAGTGACTCCAACTATAACCCCACCTACCTTACCCGTTTCTGCTCCACGTCTTCATCTTCCAACGCCAGCAAAATTTGACGGATCTCCAAGATTCTGCAGGGGATTTCTCAACCAGTGTGAGATGCAGTTTGAGCTACAACCTGGCAATTTTCCCAGTGACCGTACAAAAATTGCCTACATCATCTCTCTTCTCAGTGGCTCAGCCCTTGACTGGGCATCACCGTTATGGGAGAGGTCCGACACCCTGCTATCTTCTTACACTGCATTCGTGTCAACATTCAGGCGCATCTTGGACGAGCCAGGCCGGGTAACTTCAGCTTCGTCTGAGATTCTCCGTTTACGCCAGGGATCACGTACTGTAGGACAATATCTTATACAGTTCCAGATCCTGGCATCCGAACTGGCATGGAACGACGAGGCCCTGTATGCTGCATTCTGGCATGGTTTATCTGAGTGTATTAAAGACGAATTAGCTACCAGAGACTTACCCTCCAAGTTAGATGAGCTAATCTCACTTTGTACAAAAGTTGACTTACGTTTCAGAGAGAGAGCAACTGAGCGTGGAAGATCATCTGCTCCAAAATCTTCTGCTCCTCCTCCTCGTCAACTGTCACCAACTAAAGATGAACCCATGCAAATTGGCCGTTCCCGTTTAACTCCTGCTGAGCACCGAAGACGTCTCTCTGAGTCTCTCTGTCTGTATTGTGCAGCTCCGTCTCACACTATTAATGCCTGTCCCAAACGTCCGGGAAAACTCCAAATCCTAGCTCGCCAAGGAGAGGGCCGGCTAGGAGTAATGATCTCCTCTCCATCTCCTCAAGATTGTAATCTGCCAGTCTCGCTTCAAGTTGCTCAACGTTATCAAAACGTCATTGCCCTCCTGGATTCCGGAGCAGCTGGGAACTTTATTACCGAAGCCTATGTTGAACGGTGGTCCCTACCCACCGAGAGACTTCCTTCCTGCTTTTCCTTAACTGCCGTGGATGGCAGTAAAATTTTTGATACAGTTATTTCTCTAAGGACTCTACCAGTTCGTCTGAGAGTGGGAGTTCTTCATTCCGAACTTATTTCACTTTTAGTGATTCCAAGCGCCACACATCCTGTGGTCCTGGGCCTTATATGGCTCCGTCTTCACAATCCTACAATTGATTGGACGACTACGCAAATTCTGGCATGGGGTTCCTCCTGTGCTGAGACATGTTTGTTTAAAGTGTTGCCCGTCTGTTCTTCCTCCCCCAGGTCGTCTGATGTTCCACCTCCTCCATATCAAGATTTCACGGATGTGTTCAGTAAAGCTTCTGCTGATATCCTTCCTCCTCATAGAGAATGGGACTGCCCGATTGATCTCGTTCCAGGGAAGGTTCCACCTCGAGGCCGAACTTATCTGTTGTCTCTGCCTGAGACGCATTCTATGGAGGAATACATTAAAGAGAACCTAGCAAAGGGGTTCATTCGACCTTCTTCTTCTCCAGCCGGCGCAGGCTTCTTCTTTGTAAAAAAGAAAGATGGTGGTCTGCGGCCGTGCATCGACTACAGAGGTTTGAACGACATTACCATCAAGAACCGCTATCCTTTACCCCTGATTACTGAGCTATTTGACAGAGTTAGCGGAGCTACCATCTTTACAAAGCTGGACTTGAGAGGTGCATACAATCTCATCCGGATCCGTGAGGGTGACGAGTGGAAGACCGCATTTAACACCCGTGACGGACATTATGAGTACCTCGTCATGCCCTTCGGATTGAGCAATGCTCCAGCTGTCTTCCAGCATTTCGTCAATGAGATCTTCAGAGACATTCTATACCGTCATGTCGTGGTCTATCTAGATGATATCCTCATTTTTGCCAACAATTTAGAGGAACATCGTTTTTGGGTAAAGGAGGTTCTGTCCCGTCTCCGTGTCAATCATCTCTACTGCAAATTAGAGAAATGCGTCTTTGAAGTCAAATCCATTCCGTTTCTAGGGTACATTGTGTCCGGTTCCGGACTAGAGATGGATCCTGAGAAACTACAAGCAATCCAGAATTGGCCGGTACCCTTAACCCTCAAAGGGGTCCAGAGGTTCTTAGGGTTCGCCAATTATTATCGAAAGTTTATACGAGACTTTTCCACCATTGTGGCGCCTATTACTGCTTTCACCAAGAAGGGTGCTAACCCGTCCAAGTGGTCTGAAGAAGCCATGCAAGCTTTTCATCTTTTGAAACAGAGGTTTATCTCTGCGCCTGTCCTGAAACAGCCTGACATCGACTCTCCTTTCATCTTAGAGGTGGATGCCTCCTCCGTTGGAGTAGGAGCGGTGTTATCCCAGAGGGCTAAAGATGGTCATTTACATCCTTGCAGTTTCTTCTCCCGAAAGTTCTCCCCAGCGGAGCGCAACTATGCCATTGGCGACCAGGAGTTGCTAGCCATCAAGCTCGCTCTAGAGGAGTGGAGATATCTGTTGGAGGGAGCTTCTCATTCAATCACCATACTTACAGACCACAAGAACCTTCTATATCTAAAAGGCGCACAATGTCTCAACCCTCGTCAGGCCAGATGGGCACTTTTCTTTTCCAGATTCGACTTTAAGCTCCAGTTCTGTCCGGGCTCTCAGAATCGCAAGGCCGATGCCCTTTCCCGCTCATGGGAGCAAGAAAATGAGTCAGAGTCTTCAGACAAGCATCCTATTATAAATCCGTTGGCATTCTCCACGGTAGGGATGGACTCTACGCCCCCATCAGGGAAAAGTTTTGTGAAGCCGACACTAAGGAAGAAGCTCATGCATTGGGCCCATGCTTCCCGCTTTGCCGGACATACAGGTATCCAAAAAACCCTGGAGTTTATCTCTAGGTCCTATTGGTGGCCAACTCTGAAAAAGGACGTTTTGGAGTTTATTGCATCTTGCCCAAAGTGTGCCCAACATAAAGTATCCCGCCAGTCGCCTGCGGGGCAACTGGTTCCACTATCTGTTCCCCGTCGACCATGGACCCATTTGTCGATGGATTTTATTACAGATTTGCCCATGTGCAACAAGTTCAATACCATCTGGGTGGTAGTTGACCGGTTCACCAAGATGGCACACTTCATTCCTCTCACCGGTCTTCCGTCAGCTTCCAAGTTGGCTCAAGTATTCATACAAGAGATCTTCCGACTCCACGGTCTTCCAGAAGAAATTATCTCAGATCGAGGAGTTCAATTCACAGCCAAATTCTGGCGAAGTTTATGTCAAGTCCTCCAAGTCAAGCTAAAGTTTTCCACGGCTTACCATCCTCAGACCAATGGTCAAACTGAGAGGGTGAATCAGGACTTGGAGTCCTTCCTCCGCATCTATGTGTCCTCCTCTCAAGATGACTGGGTTCAATTACTTCCCTGGGCCGAGTTTTGTCATAACAACCAGTATCATTCTTCATCTTCTTCAACACCATTCTTCACCAACTTTGGATTCCACCCTAAAGTCCCTGAGTTCCAACCGCTTCCAGCAACTTCTGTTCCCGCAGTGGATATCACCTTGCATCAGTTTGCCAATATCTGGAAGAGCGTACGATCAGCTCTGCTCAAGGCATCGTTCAGGTACAAGAAGTTTGCGGATAAGAAGCGTCGAGCAGTTCCTGCTCTCAAGGTGGGTGATCGGGTATGGTTATCCACGAAGAATTTGAGGTTGAGAGTTCCCAGTATGAAGTTTGCACCTCGCTTCATCGGTCCTTTTAAAATTGATCAAGTCATCAATCCTGTTGCTTACAGACTCCAGTTACCTCCTTTCTTAAAAATACCCAGGACATTCCATGTTTCCCTGTTGAAACCGCTAATCTTGAATCGGTTTCATTCCTCACTTCCTCCAACTCCGAAAGTCCAAACTCAACGAGGCGTTGAGTATGAAGTGGCCAAGATCCTGGACTCACGTCACCGTTACGGTCAACTTCAGTATCTTATTGACTGGAAGGGTTATGGCCCTGAGGAACGTTCATGGACCAATGCTTCTGATGTCCATGCTCCTGCCTTGGTCCGGAGATTCCATTCCAAGTTTCCTCAAAAGCCAAAGAAGTGTCCTGGGGCCACTCCTAAAGGGGGGGGTGCTGTCACGATCCGGGTATCTGGACGCCATTTCTTACCCATCAGATGCCTCCTAAGGCTGGCTCAGCGCTCCAGGACCGGATCCCATCTGTTATCCTGATGTGCATATTCCCGCATCCTCTCCTGTCTCTCTGGACGCTGTCACAGTAACGCCTTATACATCTGGCATGGCGTCTCCCGCGGCCTCCGCCGCCGTTCCTGAGCTTCTGCATTCAGAGTGGCGATTACGTCAGCCGCGGCCTCCGCTGTGTCCGCGTGGTTGGATGTGCACCTGTCAGCCTGGCGTCTCCGGTGGCCGGCGCCGCCATTACTGTTTTCCAGACCACATGGATTACAAACCAAACTTCCCTCCAAGTGTCTGCATGGGCGCAGCCATCTTGGATTCTGTCATCTGATCATATTCACCAATCTGCTGTCTGTATTATTAATTTGCATAATTGCCTAGCCAATGCCTTCCTTGCTGCAGGTATAAATAGGTTGTGCCTGAGCAAGGAAGGCGTCAGTGCTTTGGTTGTCAAACCTAGTTCCAGTTTGTCTCTCTCCTGTGATTGTCTTCCAGGTTCCAGCTCCTGTCTCCAGACTTCTGCTATAGAGACCCGCACCAGCATTCCATCTGCGGTGTAGCCTGACTCTCCGATCCATTCTGGACTCACCTGTTTCCAGCTACAACATCACCTGCTTCCAGCTCAGCTTCCAGCAGTGTACAGCTTCTCTTAAAGGGCCGGTGTACCAGCATTCCATCTGCGGTGTAGCCTGACTCTCCGATCCATTCTGGACTCACCTGTTTCCAGCTACAACAATCACCTGCTTCCAGCCCAGCTTCCAGCAGTGTACAGCTTCTCTTAAAGGGCCGGTGTCCTTTCTGCAGTTTACCTCTCTCCACCGGTATTATTATTTCTCCGTTCTCAAATTCTACATTTCATCCATATTGCATCGCTCTCAAGCCTCATTTATTATTTAACTGGTTCCAGCCAGTATCCACTCCGTGCCAACACCTGTCTGGTTCTAACCAGTACCCACAGCAGCATTTTATCTTCAGCAGTCCAGCTTTCCCTGGAACACCAGCTGGTATGACCCTGGGCTTTCTGCATTGCTACAGTTGAGCCTGGTAAGGACTTTCCAACTTGCAGATAATAAGAACTGTCTCATACCACCAGAGCTCTGTGGCCCCTGCCACCCTGTAGTACCCAGGAACTGTATTATTATTTCTCTGCTGATTTTTATGTTCCTTTACTGCTACTGTGATGCATGGAGTTTGTCATAAATAAACATCATTGACTTTTATTCCTGGTTGTCGTGGTCACGCCTTCGGGCAATTCTTCTATATGTCTAGGGGTCTGATACAACCTGCCAGGTTCCATCACACCTCAGCCCCTACAACTGAGGCTGCCTCCCGTCAGCTCAGGCCCTCAGTTGTGACAAGGAGTTGTATAATAACTGTTAGTATATAGGTTTAAATAAATTCCTTTTTTTGACATGTCTCCTAGATACTTATCAAAATATATATATTAATTAATTATATATGGATATTTTATCATTATATGTTACATAACAATGTTTTTCCTCCTTTACACTCTATAAGGAAACTATATGCTTGGTAATGCAGGTGGAATGATTGTATTGTTTCAGAGCTGTGCATAAAATCTTTTAATAATTGACAAATCACCTGTATTATGTCTCAAACACAGTGAATAAGTGATTAATTACAGGTGTGAGATTGAAAGTACGGAGCGGTCTGAAGCCGCTATACATCCTAAAACCGGCATGCGCTCCATAGCCAAAACGAGGCTTGAAGCGCCCAGGAGACTGAGACGGCAGCATGACGGGAGTTCGATAATTAAGCGCCAAGCTTAAATAGAGTGAAGGGAGGCATTTCATTCATTCTGATGAAGCCGCTGAACCCGGAGGGAGGCGGGGAAACGCGTAATTTACTCATTTCATTGCCGTTTGTACCACTGTATCCGGAGATCTCGCTAGCCAGCTACAACGCTCCACGTATTCTTCACCTATATTTATGATCTCCCAGAGATGACTGCATGATAAAGGTTAAAGCACCAGCAGCCGGGGAGGACACTCTTGGTGAAAGAGTCCACAAACAGGAGCGGTGAGATCGTTATTGTTTAATTGTCTGGCCAGACACGCTTTTATAGGAAGCACATTTTCACTTTATCAACGGATTTCTGGCTATCCAAATGGGACAGCTAAACAGCTCCTAAGCTCTCATTTATTGTGAAGAAAAAAGTCCTTCTTTTTCCCAAAAGTGACTGCTCTATAGTTATACAAGGGAGAACTCTGTGTGCTATTAAGCTTCAGTAAACATCAGAAAAGTTAAATTTTAACTATCACAGCATGTGTTGCTAAAAATTACAAGTGGACACAGAGTATTATGTCATGTTACATGTTGTATCTAGTCTGTTTATAAATACAGTATTGAATCAGTACGTTGGCCGGCCGGTGGTACAAATTGTATATTATATACATGTTTTATGTGTTTTAACAAATTTTTCTTAAGTTCTAATCTTTATGCGCTGTAACACCAGTTTCTTTGTTTCTTGATTGATTTTTTAATCTAATAGGGGTGAGTAGCCCTGTTACTGGCAGCATACTGATTAGAGTGACAGAGCGCTTGATTTCAGTTTTTTTTTGTTCTGTATTGCAAAAATAGGAGTTGTATAATAACTGTTACTCACAGTCTATGTCGGCTTTTCCTCGCTGCACCGCAGTAATTTGTTTGAAGCCGCCCTATATCACCCTGTGATATAGAGCGGCTTCAAACATCTAGCTCATACATCTTCATACACCGTTCATACATCTAGTGGATTTGGAAACTGATTAACTTTTTCCAACTGGAATTGAACTTACACAAATTTGAGGACACTCATATGCACGGCCGTGCTAAAATTTTTGTGCTTCTATTTTTGGGCGAGTATTTAAACACAGATAAAAGCCAATAGAGAATTATCTCTTATCCAAGGTTATTGTGACTGCCTTCCAAGTACTTATAAATAGTCCATACCATTGCTCATTCCAGAGGTTTCTGAAACCTCAGTTTTATATGAATACTATGCTGTGGTCTTATATATTTTAAAGTGTTATATGTTTTTAGTTTGTTTAATAAATTGGTTTATTTTTATATTTTTGTGTTCATCATTGGTAATTGAGCGCTTACCTGGTAATTTTTCACATTTGCTTTGTTGTTTTGAGGAGGCTGGCTACCTCCTCACCAGGTGGCAGCTAATCCCAGGGTGCACACATACACAGGTCTGCTCAGCGCCATCGTAACCCTTTTTTTCCTTATATGTGTATAGATAAATTAATAAATATATATTTATGTATTAATAGTTTTTTATATAGCAAAGCAAATTCCGTTGCGCATGCACTGTGTATATATATATATATATATATATATATATATATATATATATATTTATAAAAATCTGAGGGGGCCACAGAGATATCACTGTGCCGGGCCCCAAGATTTCTGTTGCCGGTGCTGAATGACCTCATTGTACGGTAAAAAATAAAAAGCGCATTGGAAGCATGAGTTCCCCATGAGTTCCGTGTATCACACCGCTCCGCAATGAGGGCACCCGAGGAGGCAGAACAACACCCCGGTAGGCGCACATTGTGCTGCAGGCATTTATTGCTATCAACTGAGGCCGTGCCCCATGCCTGCCTCGTATCTCTCCGAGCAGGCAGTGTTGGGTTTCCCACTATACAGGTGAAGCATGTGCCTAGGGGTGACACTGGCTGGAAAAAAATGGCGGGGGTGTTGGCGGCACAGCATGAGAGTCCTGCTAGGCTGATGGCCATGTGATTCTATTTTTGTTTTTGTCATTACAACTTTTTATTTTGTAACTGGAGAGGGAGGAGGGGACAATGGTCAGTAAATTGTGGAGGTGAGGTTGATGCTACTTTGGCAGCCGCTAGGCCCCCAACATGAAGGGGGCAGTAAAATGGAAGTGGGTGGGGGGTAACAGATAGTGCTGTGCCTAGGAGTAGCCCATACCTCCCAACTGTCCTGAATACAGACAGTCCCGCAAATTGGACACTGTCCCGCTGTCCCACCCGTGGGCCACGGTTTCCCACGGGGGGAGGGGAGGCAGATCGGGAGAGCCAGGGATCACCTCTGCTCTGCAAAGCAGCCAGTGATCACTGAATAGATGACGCACATGGCAGCTATCAGTGCAGGGAGGGTTAGCCGGGGGCTGCCCAGCTACTCAGGGAGAGATGGGCACGCCTCCAATATGATGAAAATGGGGGTATTGATACTAGGCCACGCCCATCCCTCCCAAAGGTCCCACCCCTTCTGAAGCCCCACCCTTCCTGATTCCCCACCTCCTTTCGGTCGTATGGTAGGGTAATCACTAAATTCTTCCTTGCAAGCAGTAAATACTCTATGTAATTTTATGGCAAGAAAAAAAGTTTGATACATGGCATACCTTCCAACATTTTAATATTATGCAGCAGGACTAATCGTGCATGCCTCCAGTGCACATGTATGGAATGGTTCATGGCCTTAAGTCAGAGGTTCTCAAACTCGGTCCTCAGGACCCCACACGGTGCATGTTTTGCAGGTCTCCTCACAGAATCGCAAGTTAAATAATTAGCTCCACCTGTGGACCTTTTAAAATGTGTCAGTGAGTAATTAATACACCTGTGCACCTGCTGGGTTACCTGCAAAACATGCACTGTGTGGGGTCCTGAGGACCGAGTTTGAGAACCTCTGCCTTAAGTCCTTTAGACCACAGGTTCTCAAACTCAGTCCTCAGGACCCCACACAGGGCATGTTTTGCAGGTCTCCTCACAGAATTACAAGTAAAATAATTAGCTCCACCTGTGGACCTTTTAAAATGTGTCAGTGAGTAATTAATACACCTGTGCACCTGCTGGGTTACCTGCAAAACATGCATTGTGTGGGGTCCTGAGGACCGAGTTTGAGAACCTGTGCTCTAGACCAGTGGTTCTCAAACGCTGTCCTCAAGTACCCCCAACAGTTCATTTTTTACAGGTCTCCTCACAGGATTGCAAGTGAAATAATTTGCTCCACCTGTGGGTCTTTTAAAATGTGTCAGTCAGTAATGAATACACCTATTCAACTGCTAGCTGACCTGGAAAACATGAATTGTTAGGGGTACATGAGGACCAAGGCTGAGAACCACTGCTCTAGACCATGCTCCCTGCTCAGTCTGGTTTTGGGAGTATGGTCTACCCCAGTTGCTGCTGGGCTGCCTTAGCCTCTCCTGTTACTAAGGATACCGCACATATGCGCACGGCATCCATCCACCACTGCTGCTCTGCAGCAAGAGCAGCAGTGACAATGTCACCAATCTCTCGATCACCAGCGTGGGACACTATAGCCCGTGGGTAGGACATTGGGACAGTTAGTGCCATCTCTAGCCGCAAGTGAGCTGTGCGATCACACAGGGCGCCCGCTGCAGCACTTGAATGCTGCTTTTCTGGCTCCCCCTCCTCCCAAACATAGTACTCCGCTCATTGGGCGGAGTTTCGAGAAATGATGCGGTTGCATCGTGACATAACGGCGAAACTGCGTCATTTCATGAAACTCCGCCCAGTGAGCAGAGTTCTATGGTTGGGTGGAGGGGGAGCCAGAATAGCAGGGAGCCTTTGGAGCGAGGGAGCATCACCACTGGCAACGAGCATGACGTCATCGTGCACCGCACAGCAAAGCCCTGCAACAAGCGTTACAGACAGAGCATGAAACCCCTGTCTACGATCACTACACACCCCTGGCAATGAGAATTAAACACCCCTGTCAATGAGGATGACAGCCAGAGCATGAAACCCCTGGCAACAAGCATTACACACTCCTGACAACAAGCATGACAGCCAGATCATGAAACCCTTGGAAACGAGCATGAAAACCAGAACATGAAAGCCCTCGCAGCAAGCATTACACACCCCTGTCAACGAGCATAACAGCCAGAGCATAAACCCCTGGCAACGGGCATAACAGCCAGAGCATGAAATGGAGGAATTTTTTTATTTCCTGTGGTGGCCGAGGTCTGTTGGTGCAGGGTAAACAGGGGTATAAGGTAGTCTTTTCCTGCGAGACCATGGCCATTTTAGTGAGACCATGGCCATTTTAATGAGGTCACGTCCTTCATCGGGGGTATTTCTCATACGTCCTAGAGGATGCTGGAAATGCTTCAAGAACCATGGGGTATAGACGGGATCCGCAGGAGACATGGGCACTTTAAGACTTTAAAAGGGGTGTGAACTGGCTCCTCCCTCTATGTCCCTCCTCCAGACTCCAGTTAGATTCTGTGCCCAGAGAGACTAGTCACACACTGAGGAGCTCTACTGAGTTTCTCGGAAAAAGACTTATGTTAGGTTTATTATTTTCAGGGAGACCTGCTGGCAACAGGCTCCCTGCATCATGGGACTGAGGGGAGAGAAGCAGACCTACTTCTCTGAGTTGAAAGGCTCTGCTTCTTAGGCTACTGGACACCATTAGCTCCAGAGGGTCTGATCACTTGGTACGCCTAGCTGCTCGTTCCCGGAGCAGCGCCGTCACCCCCCTTGCAGAGCCAGAAGAAAGAAGCCTGGTGAGTAAAGGAAGAACAGAAGACTTCAGTGACGGCAGAAGGCTTTGTCTGAGGTACCGCGCAGCGGGCGCGCTGCGCGCCATTGCTCCCACACACAAGCAGCACAACAAGGGTGCAGGGCGCAGGGGGGGCGCCCTGGGCAGCATGTATACCTCAGATAGAGACAGGCAAGAGTGATATAAAGTGCCTGGGCACTAAATACAGACCCCCGCCAGTATAAATATATAGAAAAAAGCGGGACTGAAGCGCACCATTAAGGGGGCGTGGCTTAGCCCTCACAGCTCTAACCAGAGCCATTTTCTCCTCAAAGACGCTGGCCCTGCCAAAACACTGCTGAACAGATCACAGTGACAAACGGGGGGAGGGAGGGGGGGGGGGGGACGCAGTGGTTTATTGCAATATATGTTAAAAATAAAGCACAATATATAATGAGTGTGGTGTAAAAGAGCTGGTAAACGTCTGCTGTGTTTCCCTGACAGAAAGTCCTGGGTCTATCCCTTATAGTCGGCATGTCTGAGGCTGAGGGCTCTGCCACAAACGGCGATGGGAATGTCTCTGTCGGCACCGCCGACTCCTTATGGTACTTGGTTTATGTAAATAAGTGTCAAAATGTCAGTAGATGTATGCTTTTCCAATGAGAAAACTATATGGGAGACACAGACGTGTGTGGGTGACCCTGTCGGCACCAATTAATTTGACTGGGTAAAAATTGACATGATAATGTGATGCATTTCAGAAAGCTATACCTGTATGTATGTATGTATATATATATATATATATATATATATGTATGGTACGGTTGCATAGATCTATGGCTCGAACAAAGACGTAGTCATTTTTGTGGAGGGCGTAATATTAATAATATATTTCCCTTAGACCCCCTCGAGGTCGCAAAAATGTTATTTCTCTTACGTCCTAGAGGATGCTGGGGACTCCGTAAGGACCATGGGGTATAGACGGGCTCCGCAGGAGACATGGGCACTATAAAGAACTTTTAGTATGGGTGTGCACTGGCTCCTCCCTCTATGCCCCTCCTCCAGACCTCAGTTAGATCCTGTGCCCAGAGGAGACTGGGTGCATTACAGGGGAGCTCTCCTGAGTTTCTCTGGAAAAGAATTTTGTTAGGTTTTTTATTTTCAGGGAGCACTGCTGGCAACAGGCTCCCTGCATCGTGGGACTGAGGATAGAGAAGCAGACCTACTTAACTGATAGGCTCTGCTTCTTAGGCTACTGGACACCATTAGCTCCAGAGGGAGTCGGAACGCAGGTCTCCACCCGCCGTTCGTCCCATAGCCGCGCTGCCGTCCTCCTCACAGAGCCGGAAGATAGAAGCTGGGTGAGTATAAGAAGCAAAGAAGACTTCAAGGCGGCAGAAGACTTCAGATCTTCCCTGAGGTAAGCATGCAGCGTTACCGCTGCGCGCCATTGCTCCCACACACTACACACACTAGCAGGCACTGATGGGTGCAGGGCGCAGGGGGTGCGCCCTGGGCAGCAATATAAACCTCTAATCTGGCATTTAATAGTATATGGGCTGCGGAGGCAGTAATTATAAAAATCCCCCGCCAATTTAAACAATTGAGCGGGACCGAAGCCCGCCGCTAGAGGGGGCGGAGCTTGGTCTCTCAGC